>NC_050450.1:36682198-36982198 GCF_903995425.1 Onychomys torridus | reverse complement strand
TACAAATACTTCTATTTACTTTCTCAGAGATATTCACTGGCAAGAGTTTGGTCTGTTTCTTTCTTGATTTTTTTCCATTTGCCTTTAAGTAGAGATACATTTATGTGCATATATATAGGTATATCTGTGTTTCCCCATAAAAGGCACAGTTTCCTACTTAACTTGTTTCTTCTTGGCATATTTTATTATGATAGGACATATAAATTGACTGTATAGAATTCTATAGCACCATAAATTTTATTTATTTTAAAAAGGTTTTTGTTTTTGTTTTTTGGAGACAGAGTTTCTCTGTAGCTTTGGAGCCTATTCTGGAACTCGCCTTCTAAACCAGGCTAGCCTGGAACTCACAGAAATCTGCTTGTCTCTTCCTCCTTAGTGATGGGATTAAAGGTGTGCATGACCACCATGCCATCACCACTCAGCTTAAAAATGTTTTCGTATTTTATCTGTATGAATATTTTGCCTGCATGTGTGTATGTGCACCATATGTGTGCAATACCTGAGGGGCAAGGAGAGGGTATTGAATCCAATAGCAGTGGATTTATGGGCAGTTGTGAGCTGCCCTGTGGATGTTGGGAACTAAACCCAGGTTTTCTGCAAGAGCAATAAGTGCTTTTAACAGTTGCTCTATCACTCTAGCCCCATTTTTCATTTTTAGATAGGGTTTCACTATGTAGAATGGGCTGGCTCAGATTCATGGCCATCCTCCTGCTTCCGTTTCCTGAGTGTTGGGATTATAGATATTGTAACTGGCTAAGTCGTAATTTTTATACCCACACTTCTCCAGATGAACACTTAAAAATTTCCCTTTTCCTTTTCTTTCTCATGATTAAAAGTACACATGGAGGCCCTTAGGCAGGGAGAATTTCAGAATCTAGGGTTCTCAGGGAAGTAAAGTAATCTCCAAACTGAAGCTCAGCCAGCGGTTACTAACCATTAACTGGTACCTAGCCAGGCACTTCTCACTTTCACCAAGTATTTCTTTGCCTTACAGAAGTTTGTCCTGGCATCCCTTAGGTAGTGTCAATTTATGAATGGCGTAACACCCAAACTCTTCGACATTTAAACATGTGCCCACTTGTCTTCTTCACATTTCTTTTTTGAGAATTTCCTACATACATGTAATACGCTCTGGTCAAATTTACCCCCACCCTCTCCTTTCTAGTTCCTCCTTGGTGCCCCTACCACTTTCCCCCCAAACTTCATGTCCCTCTCTCTTTTTAAAGATTTGTTTTTATTATTTTTTATTTATAGGTATGTGTATGCCTGCCTGTATGTGCACATGTATACAGGTGACCATGGAGGCCAGAGGAGGGCACTAGATTCCCTGGAACTTGAGTTACAAGCAGTTTTGAGCTGCCTGATCTGGGTGCTGGGAACTAAACTCAGGTCCTTTAGAACACTGAGTCATCTCTCCAGCCCTACGTGCTCTTTAGGAAAACCGAGTTCACTTAGTGTTGCCAGTGTGTGTACAAGTGTACGGCCATCTACTGTAGCTGAATAGTCTCTCAGGGTCTCAGGGGCTGCACCCCTGAAGATATTTTCTTTCTTTCCTCCTTCCCTCCCTCCTTCCCATTGATGTGTTTTGATCAAATTTACCTCCATGCCCTTTTCTGGTTCTTTCTTTGTCCCCTGCCACTTTCCTCTCCTTCCCCCTCTCCACTCTTCCTCTCTTCCTCCCTCCCTCCTTCTTTCCCTCCCTCCTTCCCTCCCTCCTCTTTCTCCTTCTTCCTCTTCCCCTCTTTATCCATTTTTATGTTCATAACAGTGTTGCCATGACTATTTTCATATCTATAATGTTTAAAACTTTGTGCCCTTGTTTTAGTATCTTTAGTTTACTTTGACTTTTATTTTAACTTTTATGTCTCTTGGATCTGATGTTACATGCATTTACAATTTTGATAGCTACTGTAACTTGCCCTCCAAAAGGATGTACTATTTTAAACTCCCACCAGCGGAGTCACAAAGAACAATGATTGTAAATCTGAAGTGTATGCTCCTGTTTAATGACCAGTGCCCTGCCAGACTGACTCCCCAAGGGTGCGAGTCTGCTCCATCACCTTAGTATTGTCCTCAGCATTTAGCACAGTGTTTGGGTCTCTGTGGGTGCTCAGAAAATGTCAGGACAAATAGGTGCATAATGAAAACTTGCTAAGCATTTGTTCTTAAAAGGCTGCCTAGAAAAAACTTAAAATGGGAACGTTAACCAACAAGGTTTGGAATGCCATAATTTCTCAAATTCATTTGGGAAAATGAACTAGGGTTAAAAAACATTTTTTTTAATTCGAAAATTTTAATTCATTTCTTTAATATGAAGGGAATACCAAGAGGGAAAAAGACACCTTTCACTTTGTAGACATGCTGAAACTGGATAATGCACTTGCACAGAAATATGGATGTGAGCCTTGCTAAGTAGGCTAAGTGTCTTCACTCTGTTCTCCAGTAATTGCCCTTAGCTCAGTGACTTCAATAGATTATTCTACTGCCAATGTCTGCTTCTTGTGACTGAGAGACAGTGATGCATGATTTAGTCTCCTGTGTGGCTCAGAGGACCTGGCTTTGTTTGCGACAGAGCAGGTTGACTCGTCTTTCTGCATCTTGAAGTCTTCGTCTCTCGAATGGGATGATCGTTTCTTTGATGCCTGCTTATTGGCCAGTTGTGAAACAGAATAGGTAATATGCAAAATATTAGCTGCAAGGGATCTCACTGGCTCCATAAGAAGAAAAGACAGTATTCTCTTTCCCTTTTCTGGTCCTTAGCTGGGATTCTCTGTAACAAAAGAAATCAACAAGGGAACAACAAATCTTGTGACATGCATATCTTCTCTATACATGGGAAATTCAGTATATATTTCCCTTTTAATCTCAGGGGATATGTTGCTAGAATGCAAGTAGATATTTGAAAGTATAAATCCTATATATGATATTATCTTAGTCATTGTTTTATTCTGTGAAGAGACACCATGACCAAGGCAACTCTTGTAAGAGAAACATTTAATTGGGCTTGCTTACAGTTTTAGAAGTTTACTCCATTATCATCATGGCAGGGAACATGGTGGCACTCAGGAGAACATGGTGTGGGAGAGGTAGCTGAGAGCTACATCCTGAAACATGGACTTTTGAAACCTCAAAGCCCATTCTTAGTGACATACTCTTGCAACATGACCACACCTACTCCAATAAGACCATACCTCCTAATCCTTATAATTCTTTCAAAAAGTTCCACTACATGGTAACTAAGCATTCAAATATACGAGCCTATGGGGCCACTCTAATTCAAACAACCACAAGTATTATGTTTCTCGCACAAATATACTTTGATAAAGTTTAACTCAGAGTAGGCATATCATAAGGACTTAGCAGCAACAACAAATAATAAATAGAACAATATTAATAAAAAATAGAAATGTTGACTAGTCATTGGTGTTTCTTGTTACAGAGGACTTGCTGAAGTCTTCACATGGTGTCAGTGGTTTTGGACGCAATATGTTACATTAGTTAGAATAGGTTATATTTTCAACCCACAAATTCAATGTCTTTTTCACATCAAGTACGCACTCACTATGCTGTGACTTTGGAGACCAAGCTCTAACAGCAAAACTAGCATAGACTTGTAATTATTTCTTTTCATTTTCAAAACAATTTTGTTCTCATCATAGGTATTAATATTAGGATATGATTGTTACTTATTTAGTTGAGAATTAATGAGAAATTGTTACATTTATTTGTGTGTTTGTGTGTATGTATGTGCACATGTGTGTGCATACCATGGTGTATACGTGGAGGTTAGAAGACAACTTGTGGCCAGGCAGTCATGGCACATGCATGCAATCCCAGCACTCGGGAGGCAGAGGCAGGTGGATCTCTGTGAGTTCAAGGCCAGCCTGGTCTATAGAGCTAGTCCAGGACAGGCTCCAAAAGCTACAGAGAAACCCTGTCTCGAAAAACGAAAACAAAACAAAACAATGCGTAAAATTAAAACATAAATATAATAATAAAAAATGTTTAAAAAAACAAAACAAAAAAACAAACAAAAGAAGACAGCTTGTGGGAGTTGATTTTTTTCTTCCACTATGTAGGTCTTGGGGTTGAATTCAGATCAGACTTGGTGGCAAGTGCCTTTATCTTGTGAGCCGTCTTATTGGCCTGAGAATCTGTCTGTCTAGGCGGGTCTCATATAACTCATGCTGGCCTGGAATTTACTGTGTGGCTCAGATTGGTCTTGAACTTAGGTCTATCCACCAGCTCCCACCTCCCAAGTGCAGAAATTCCAAGCATGAGCTGCCATGCCTAGTTCTGTTGAGAACTTGTACATTTTTTGTTGATAAGAAACACTTTGTGGGTAGCTTCCAGATTAAGTACTTAAGTGCTTAAGTACTTCTACGTAAGCACCGTGGTACTCTAACAGTCATCTGAAAACTGACATGACAGCTATATGTGATCACCCCACTTGGACCTCCCAAGATTGAGCCCATTAACATTCTCTCACGGCAGGAGGAAGGAGTGCTAAGGAAGGAGGGAGGCTCATAAGGCCCTGGCCCCTGCTCAGTATAAGGGGTTTACAATTGCTACACTCTTGGGTGATGTGGCTGCCCATGGCTTGTCTTGATCCTGTAAGTCATTATTCACCCATGCTCCTATAAGTAACCCACAATAAACTCAGTGATTAACTGAGCTTGATTTGGATGGATCCCTTGCCTTTGTCCATTGTGACTCTCTTTATCTGGGGGTGACTAGGAAGAGAGTTCTGGTGAAGTCACACACAAGTGGTTATCATGTAAAGAGGGGATACACTGGATGAAGATATGATTTATGTACAGCCTGGGATGAAGAAGGAGGGAGATTTCCTCATACTTCTCTGAGCAGTGAATAATTGAAAACTTAGGAATTATTGTTGGAATTTTCTGTGGAACAGTTTTTGTAGTGTTGGCCATAGGTTGCTGAAGCTAGGGAAAGTTGAGCTACACATAAACATGTACGACTATTCAGGGAAGTCTCAAGGAGTGAAATACCATGATAGGCCACAGAGTTATTTTATACTTTAGGCTTAAATGCCATCATTTCCCAGTCATTACAGAAGGCTAGCCCCTCCTCCTGTTTTCACAGATTCTCTGTGCCTGTTTCTCCTTTAAAAATAATAAGTTCAAAATAGTCCTATGTTAACGAGGCACACTTCAAGGAGATACAGTCTAGGCTTTCACAGTGATTATGGATTATCATGTCCTGAACCTCATCAGCATATAATGACGAATTCAATGACAAAGTGAGCATTAAGCTAAAGAACAGTGCTTGAGGGGCTGTGGGACAACACATTATATGACAAGATGGAGCAGACAGAACAGACTTACAGTGTGGGGCAGGTACTAAGGTCTGAAGGTACTAATTGGGAGAGAGGGTCACAGCCAAACATTTGAAGGGTGGGAAGAACTTGGCTCTGTTGCTGCCACGAAGCAGGGGCCTGTCTTCTTGGGGCTGCTTTTGTTTTATTTGCTGTGTTGTTAACCTCTGCTCTGCCCCGGCTGTCTTTAACTTGGGGCCATAGGCAGGGGAAGAAGGGCACAACAAATTTAGTAGGAGGCATTTTAAGTGAGTAAAGCAATAAATCCTCATGTACCATGAGGCTGCCTAGGCTTCCCCAAACCTGGGAATTGAATTTTGTGCAGTGTACACAGTTTGCCAACCCTGCTAGGTCACCAGGAGAACAGCTTGATGTATTGCTGTGGGAAGAAAATGCTTTGCCCCTTTCTTCATTCAAATTAACACCTTTTCATACTGGGTTGACAAGTGACAGATCACCTGAGAATATATCCTGGCTTCAAGTGATGTGATGTCTCTTCTCTGTTTTCCTATCTTTATTTTCATCCCTTAGAAACAGTAAAGAGAAAACATTATTATTGTGATTGCTATAGACTCGGGACCTGCTTCATAAGCTCCACACCTCAGGGCTTGACATATGGTAGGCATTAAAAAGTGATGAATGGATAAATGACTAGATTTGGTCGATGTCTGCAGACTTCCCTGTTTCTTCCCAGAGGGCCACAGGAAGGTTTTGCTTTGTTTCACTTTTTGACTATTTATTTGTGTATTTATTGCCATGGTAGATGTTGGGAGGACACTGTATGTGCTACTTAGCTTGCCTCGAATGAGGGTCATGTTCTGGCTGCTGAAAGCATTGGTAGTCCTTTGAAAAGCTCCTTGGATCACAGAGAGTTGCTTTGTCTGACACAAGTCCATCCCAAGACCAGCTTTTCCTGGCCCACGTGAATTGTTAAGGACCTAGATTCTACACCCAGATGGGGGTGTTCTGAAAGGGGCATTTGAGCTCCAGGCAGTTCTGGAGGTTGGCGGTCACTGAGCTACCTAGCACAGAGACACTTTTTTTTGACTCCCTTCCTCCCCATGGTGTTGACCATCCACTTCCTTTACACCCCTCATGCATACTCCACTCCATCTCAGAATGTGCTTGCCAGGGAGGCCAACTGATCACATTTGTTTTGATTTTAGATTTTACTCTGGCTTTCTTCCTCTCTGGCAACAACATCAGCTAACCTTTATTACGTTTGCTATGAGCTAGGAATACTGATTTGTCTCACTCAATCCTCATGACAATCCTAGGCGAGGCCTTATTGGAATCATATGAGAGGATGAGGCTGGGATTTAAGGACTCCTGTATGGCCACAGGAGAAATACTGCTGGAACCAGAACTTGAACACTGCTAGGAACTTGAGATAAAGACAAAGGACACTATCAACAGATGAAAAGAAATTTGATACACACACACCTACACCCACACACCATGGAGTTTTATTCAAGTATAATGTAGAATGAAGTTGTGTCATTTATAGGGAAATGGATAGAACTGGAGATCAGAATGCTAAAAGAAATAAGCAAGGCTCTAAAAGCTAAATGCTACATTTTTTCTCATTGGTGGGAAACATTAAAAAATCAAATTAATAAATTGCATCAGAGTAGAAGGCAGGCTGTTTATGGGGAGGAAGATGAACAGCAGTAAGGGGGAAACGTCAGCCAAGTACAAATTACATAGACATAAAAAGTACCAGGTCCGGGCTAGGCGGTGGTGGCGCACGCCTGTAATCCCAGCACTCAGGAGGCAAAGGCAGGTGGATCTCTGTGAGTTCGAGGCCAGCCTGGTCTACAGAGTGAGTTCCAGGACAGCTTCCAAAGCTACAGAGAAACCCTGTCTCGAAAAACAACAACAACAACAACAACAACAACAACAACAAATACCAGGTCTACTAGCTGAAACCTTAAGCCCAACTACTTGGGAAAGTAAGGGTTGCAGCTTCAAGGCCTACCTTGGCTACAGAGATAATTGAGGGGGAGCTAGCACAACTTAGCCCGACTCTGTCTCAAAACAAAGTAAGGGCTTTGGCTGTGGCTGGTCAGTGGCAGAGAGCTTGTCTGGTATTCAGGAGACCCTGTCTTCAGTCCTTAGTGCAAAAAAAAGGTTATAACAAAAACCGTTATTTTGTACAGTGACAAAAACAAGCAAATATAAATGAATGGCAGGCATTTAAAAAACCACTCTGAAGAGCGCAAATGCTCTTTGATGAAGATGGTTTGGAGCCAGTGAGGTGGCATTATTTCTCTTCTAGGGCCCTTTACAAGTTCGTATGCTTCTTAGCATAATAAAAGCCATGAGACGTCTATAGGGAAGTCCATGCACATTTCCTAAACTTATGTTCAATACATTTCTGTATTTAGACACATGAATTGCTTTGGACTCAGCTCCTGCACTAGGTCCAATGAACTGAACCTAAGTGCTGTCACTAAAGTTCTACAATACCAATCCTAACTGAGCTGTTTGTTTGAACATTCTGAGCACACAGCCCAGGTTCAGTCAGCATGAGAAAGAAGCTCCCTCCATTTTGTTTGTATTCCTTAAGAAAAAAAAAAAATCAATCAAACAAAAGAAACCAAAGAAACCCTTGAAGTAGCCTGATGCTAACACACCATTTGTTTTCCCATTGTTCTTAGCTTAGAAACAACCAGTCCTCTCTTCTTCCCTGTTCCTGTTTTCTTCAGTTCTTCTCTGTTATTAAACTGATGTCCTCTGCTCAGTTCATTGGAATACTCATTCCATGTCAGGACCTGAAATGCTGCATGATTTTAGAATACCATGAAAGATGACTAAGATTTTTAAGCTGAGTTAATTAAAGTGAATGTCTTTCGACACATGGAGTAGCTTTCTTAATATTCTGATATTCCATAAGGGGGTGGGGTGGGCGGTGCTTTGAGAAACGTTAGTACTAGAATTTGCATCTGCAGCATTACTCAAAGGTAGATGTTTTAAAGGTTTAGTCACACACAGAGCCTGCTTCAGCTGTGGAGAAAGAGGATCTGGCGACATCTCAAGCACTTAGCAGAACTTGGAAGTATCCATGCAGTGCTGCTTTTGCAAGCATGCAAAACACAAGCGTGGCAGTCCTAAGTGGGATGTCTCCATCAGAAGCCCTCCCCTAAGGCTCCAGGAACTATTTGGAAGAGGAGACAGAAAGATTGTAAGAGCCAGTGGGGATGGAGACACCAAGGAAACAAGGCCTTCTAGATACAACAGGACCAATGCACATAGGAACTCATAAAGACTATGGCAGCATGCACATGGCCTGCATAAGTCTAAGCCATATGGGGTCCCAATGCTGAGAGGGGAAGTAGATGCAAGCCTACTAACACAGAAGCTATCTTCAATTGATAACCACTCACAAAGGAATAGTTTGTGAGACTCCAATGGGGTCTCACTGGGTATACAAACCACACTTAAGGGTAGGCCCAATGCCCAGCAGTAGATGGCCAACATAAGATAAACTTAATGGAACCTTTTGGAGTTTTTCCCCCCTTACAGATCTTTTGTTTATATATTATAGTTTCTAATTTTGTTGTTATGGGATTTCTGTGTGGGAATGTGTGTCTGTCTACGTATTTATTTCTTGTGCCTTGTCCATTTTCCTGTTTGTTTTTTATCCTATTCTGGTTTATTTGGTTTTATTTTATTATTATTACTATTATTATTTCTTTATATGCTTGTTTGCATTCTAATAAGAGAGAAGAAAGGATGTAGATTTGGTATGGGTGGGGAACTGGGGAGGATGAGTAGTAGAAGGAACCTTAGAATAATTGAAAGAAAAAAATCTATTTTTAATTAAACAAAACAAAACAAGAGTTGGGATGTCATGGAAGCTTGTACCAAGGCTCCAGGAAGTGGCTGAGGCCAGGCCACATGCAGCAGGCTCAGATTCCCTGTGGGAAGTTCCTGAGAAGGCAGTGCATGAAGCTTTGAAGGTGCCTAGATGATACCACTGTGAGCCCCAAAGACTGGCCATTGAACTATAGAGTCAGTGTTTGGCCTATTGGGTATTGGTTTTACTTTGTTCTCATTTCCCCTGGTTCTCTTCCTGGTTTTTCTTTCTAGCTGGGATTGTGTATTCCCTGCTATTGTCTATCAGCTGTGTTTTGATGTTACAGGACTCTATAGTTGAGTTTCCTTTTGAGTCTCGACTTTAGACTTGGACTTTTAAAAAATGTTGAAACTGTAAGACTATGGGGGGAATTCAAAGTTGAACTGAATGCTATTTGCATTGTGGGACAGCCATGAGCCTATGGGGGCCAGTGTTAGACTTTTATGATTTGAGTGTAAGATGATCCGTATAGGCTCGTGTGTTGGAGTAATTAGTTCCAGCTGGTGGTACTGTTCTGGGATGGTGCAGACAGAGCCTTCAGAAGGAGGGGTGTAGGTAGAGGAAGGTTTCTGGGGTTATAGCCAAGGACTTTGAGGGTTCTAGCCAACTCCTGCTTTGGGACTAGTCTCTCTGCTTTTTGCTTGACTGAGGTAGAGGTAGGCTGCCATGGGCTCATGCCACCATGTGACCTGCTGTTGCTGCTGTGTCTCCCTTGTTGTGATGGACTATGTCCGCTCAGACCTTGAGTCAAAATACATCCTGTCTCCCTTAAATTGCTTCTTGCCCCAGGTATTTGGCCACAGAAATGAGAAAAGTGTCTCACACAGGGCACTCCCTTTTCTGGTCCTAATACTATTAGGCATCCCTAAGCAAGTAGTTTGTAATCTTTTTTTTTGTTTTTGTTTTTTTGAGACAGGGTTTCTCTGTGTAGCTTTGCACCTTTCCTGGATCTCACTCTGTAGCCCAGGTTGGCCTCGAACTCACAGAGGTCCACCTGCCTCTGCCTCCTGAGCGCTGGGATTAAAGGCGTGTGCTGCTGCCACCCGGCTGTAGTTTGTAATCTTTACAATGCAATTATTTCACCTTGTGAAGGTCATGAGTCTTCAAAAACTTTGAAATTCATCAACATCAATGTGAAGATTCAAACACTTTCAAGATCATTAGCAATGTCACAGTGACAAGGAATTACTAAGGTATTAACATTTTAAGATTTGACAACAAGTAGAGGGCTGATTTGGCAAAAGTCCATCTCTTCTGGGCTGGTAAGATGGCTCAGATGGTAAAAGCACTTGCCACCAAATCAGATGACCAGAGTTTAATCCCCAAGATCCACATGGTGGAAGGAGAGATTGACTCCTGTGACCTCCACATCCATGCCATGGCATGAGCAGATCCCCACACATGTCCAAAATAAACAAACAAACAAACAAAGTATATAAATGTAATAAGAAAAACCAAGGAAATAAAACAAAGCATAAAAAAATCGCTTTTATAAAAAAATTTGATAAACCACAATAATTAGGATTTGGCATATAAGATGAAATCTATTTCTGTGAAAATCTTATCTATAAGAGTCTAGATGTGAATCAAGAGAGAATAAGAATCAGGAGAATTGTAACATTGGAATATGTAATATGAACTGCAGACTTGGCTAATCAGGGAGGAATTCCTAGAAAATGCACAAATTGAGCTGGGCCTTAAAAGATGGGCGAGACCTGGACAGTTTCAGGATGGGTATAAGGAAGCTATCCCAGGACACCTTAAAGAAGTGTTAAATCCCCAAACATGCAGTATACAGTCTTTGTGGACTGCCTCTCTGGGTGTGGGCACTGAGGCTTCCTCATCCTAGGTTCTAGAAGACTGATCTCTTTCAGAGTTACTTTGACCTTCTGATTGACTGCCAGCATCTGGATTGTGATTTCTTCCACTTGCCGAGTCAGAGAGAGAAAACCCATGATTCTGGGGGCCCATAAATTACTTCTAGTTATTGCAACGACAAAAGACCTCTTAGAAGGTGACTTGCTCACTCCTTATTTTATAGCCCTCATATATCAAGGGGGAAGATGGAGTGGAATCAGTTACTACCAGCAGATCTAGGGTGTAGGAGAAGAGGGTGGCAACTGTCAAAGAAATTGAATGCTTTCTGTCAAAACTTAATTCAATTAGCCCTGATTCTATAAATAATAGAGCAAGGTTTCCCTCCCGCACCGCTTCCTGTGCATCCTGAGATGACTGTGTTCTGAGTGTATCGCAATAGAGACTGTAAAGGTTAGGCAATGATTAGCTCAATTCTACTCATTTGCATTATTTTCTAGAAACAGAATATGTTGCAGGTTAAAAGAGGGGCAATGAGCAGCTGGGGAGATGACTCAGTGGTTAAGAGTGTTTTCTGTGTAAGTGCAAGGACCCAACTTTGTTTCCCCAGCATCCATGCAAAAGCCAGGAATGGCTAGGGGACAGAGACAGATGAATCCTGTGAGCTTTGGCTAGCCAGCTTAGCCAAAAGGGCAAACTTAAGGTTCAGTAAGACCTTATCACCATGGAGTAAGGTGGGAGAGATAAAGCAGGACACTGATGTTCTCTACTGGACTATACACACATTCATGTGGGTACACACACACACACACACACACACACACACACACACACACACACACACACACACATAAACACACACTCCATACAAGCATTCCTATCACCCTCCCTGATAGTGAACTGTAAGCTGTCTGAAATGTTCAGAGAGGTGTGTTGGAGCCCACAGTGACTCCAGTTTATGGCTTGGTTCCATATTGACTAAAGGTCAGAGAGTTCTGGCTTTGTCTTTGCTCCTTAAGGTTGGATAACAGGATGTTTGGCCAAAGGTGTGGTTACCAGATGTCTTGAGAATTAAGGATGTGTTTATGCTTGCTTGTTCCTTGAACCATAGTGTCTTTGAGATGGGGAGGTCTTTTGCCCCCCTTGTTTTGAGTATAAAAAGGCTGTGAGAAATCAACTCGGGGCTGCTGCCATACTGACTGAGAGCCCGCCCGAACCTATTCTGTGTCTCTGTCTCTGTCTTTTCTTTTATGTCTATCTGTTTTGTTCTCAGACCTCAATCTCCTATTCTGTACGTTTTGTCAGGTTGGGTGGGACCTGACAGAGATGTAGGGTGAAAAAGCTGAATGGAATAACAGAGACTTGACATCTTGCCTTCTATGTTTCTGCTGTGACGAAGGAGGCCCCTTTCCTATTGGGTTCTTAAATTACCAAACAGGTATGTATGTATGTATGTATGTATGTATGTATGTATGTATGTATGTATTTATGTTTTTTTGAGACAGGGGTTCTCTGTGTAGTTTTGGTGCCTGTCCTGGATCTTGCTCTGTTGACCATGCTGGCTCTGCCTCCCAAGTGCTGGGATTAAAGGCATAGCCAGGTATTTCTTAAAGCTTTATATCAGCCAGCATAGCCACTGTAGTGATGTCTGTTGCCACTCAGGTCATATGTCTACTGAGGGTCAGCAAGGGCTTAGTCCATGTCCCCTTGCTCTGGACTCATGTTGGTGGAGTAGCTGCCATTTCCATTGATGCAGATTTCTGTGATGGGGGAAAGCAGGTTCTCCCACTGTCAATCAACTGGCCTAGAAGTGACATATGACTTGTCTTCTTATGAGTCATTGGGAAGAACTAGTTTCCCAGACTCATACAAAGGGCCAGAAAGTAAAATTCTATCATGTAGCTGTCACATTGCTGTTTTATAATTCTTGAATTTCCCTTAACTTTAAATTTCTGCTTTTCATTTTGATTACAATTTCTGAATGGATTAGGTTTTGAATAGATCTTTACCCACTCACTCATTGACAATTCCTTAATTTCTTCATGGATAAATCCACTCTGCCTCATGGTTCTACTAGCTGTGTGATCCTGAGCAGTTGCTCTGTGATTCTGGTTTCCCACCTGCATAATGAGAATACAAATGGTACTGACCTAATGCGGTTGTCAAGAGTTTTTATTTAGAATGGTACCTGGTCTATATTGAATGATTGAAAAGTACTAAACAGGGGATCTAGAGAAATGGCTCAGTGGTTGGTTAAGAACAAATATTTGATGTTCTTGCTGAGGACCCAGGTTTAGTTAGTTCCTAGCACCAACATGGCAGCTCACAACTACCCAGTCACCTCTTCTGGCCTCCACTGGCACCAGGAGCACACATGGTGCACACACATACAGCAGTCAGGACACACATGCCCATTAAATATAAAAATATATCTTTTAAAGCACTAGCTATTATTGAGGGAGGCAATACAGAGTGGAGGCTGTGAATACTAACTTGGAGAAGACTTTTTGGCTACACCTCCCATAAGTTATGGCATGTGGACAGGTAGATTTCTATTGGGAAAGCAGGGATGGTAATTATGCCCACCCCATGAGATTATTGCAAGGATCCACTGAGTTTTCTAAAAGTACTCAGTATAGTACATGGCATGTAGTAGTTCCTTGAAAATGTTAACCTCTTTGATAGCATCAAATATGCAGTATTTGATGATATTGAGTCCACCCTCTGTTTTTTGGAACCTTTCCCACTCTGTTCCCTTGACCCTATTTACTTATAATTTTTCTCTTGCTTGGATTGTGTATTATTTTTTTGAAGATGCTTTCCTGGTTTTTAATCATTTAACTAGAGTTCCACCCAAGGCTATCTGCTCTTTATGTTTTCTACATGAGCTTGCTCATTCTTAGGGCATCAACTTTTTCAATGATAGGTTCTAAAGACTCACATTCTGTCCCCACCTTTTTTCCATGTCTGCTGACTTTGTCTATATGAACAGCCCATGGCACCCCACAGTTTTGTAACATAACTCTTTATCTCTCCATCATTATCATCCA
This sequence comes from Onychomys torridus, assembly GCF_903995425.1. NCBI lineage: Eukaryota > Metazoa > Chordata > Mammalia > Rodentia > Cricetidae > Onychomys > Onychomys torridus. Next base: position 36,968,136 of record NC_050450.1, on the reverse strand, counting down.
TCCTGCTCTTACCGTCTTTTACTGACTCTTAGTATGATAGTACAAAGGATGAGTTTTGAAATTATGTGGGCCTAAATGGGAATAATTGCTATATACCAGGCATGTGAAACTTGCATAAGTGACCTCCTTTCCAGACCTTGCGAACAAGGACACACATTGTGCCCACATTGTGGGTTTAATTTGAAGATTGAATAGGATCATTATGCAAATCCCTAGCATAGTAGCCCATAAATGCTCAACGAATGGCAGCCTCTACTAATATCTTTGTGTGCCACATAATGATGTGGTGTTTAATGATGGATCACACAGATGATGGTAGTACCTAAGGTTATGGCATCTAGTGACACCATAGTGATCTCAGTTTGTATAAGCATACTCTATGATGTTCACATAACCGTGGGATCACTTAATGATGCACTTTTTAGTATCATGCTACTATTACATATAATGATGCTGATGCTATCTATAACTCAGGTGCTTCTACTCTATTTGAACATTATTTTCTCTTGCCTAGATAACAATGACAGCCTTCTTATTGATTCATTTTTCTCTATAGTCTGGTCCCGCTCACCTCTACTGATTCTTGTTTGTTTTTTGAGACAAGGTTTCTCTGTGTAGCCTTGGCTGTCCTAGAACTAGCTCTGTAAGCCAGGCTGCCCTCAAACTTAGAGATCCTCCTGCCTCTGCCCTTTGACTGCTGGGACTAAAGGCATGTGGCACCACCGCCTGGCTCTCCCGATTCTTAATTTCAGGATAATCCCCTCTCCATACATAGCTTTGATCACTGAACTCTACCAGTTAGGACTTTCAGATATTTCCTTGTTTCCTAGAGAATAAAGGTTAGGCATTTTGTTCCACGGGTCCCAACTTTGCTGACTTACAGAAGCACTGCGTACCACAGGTGGCTCAGGATACCGTGTCTGATAACAGCTTAACTAGGAATGGACATGGCAATCCCAAGGAACCTTTCACATTACATTCTTGAAGAGTGGCAGCTAGAACATAGCAAGGCTTCCTGGACAGAACAGTAGCCTTTCAGAGTCCTGGATTCTCATGTAGTCCATGTTCTTGGACTAGCTGCAGCAGTTTTGAACCTTAGCTGTAAAGTGAGGATGGCAAGGCATGATCTGCTTTCTCTTGCAGTTGTGATTGTGGAAGGCTTACGGACTAGATGTATTATTTCTCACTATGCTCCTGCTGTTATTGTCATCGGTAGTGACTGCGCACAGTTTGGACCAAATAGAACCTAATTGCCACAGCCAGTTTATAAGATAAAAGCCCCATTATGGTGGGCGTGTGATAGGCCCAAGGAGATTACTTATTTATAATTTAAACTACTTCATTTACTTATTTTAACAGCAGTCCTCATAATAGTTAAAAAAGAAGCCTGGCAAAGAGGAGAAAATAAAAACACCCACACAGGAGTGAACGTTATTAATTCCTTCATATATTTCTTGGTAGAATCTTTTCCAAGCATATGTGCTGTGTGCATCATTTTATAGCCTCCTTTGTTCCCCATTTAGTGTACTACAAACTTCTCTTCACATTAACAAATGCACCTTCAGAGTGTGATTATGAAGGGCTGTGTAGTTTTTCACTGAAGAGGTAAGTTTTCACTTATTTACCAGCACACTTGTGTTGGCATTTAGGGTGATTCTTCTCTGTTTCAAACAGCCTGCAAGAGCATCTTCATAGTGCAACCTCTGTGTGCATCCATGCTTTCTCTTCAGATTAGACCACAGAAGGGGAATTATAGGGTAAAAAAAAAAAAACCCTCACATTTTTACAAAAGCCATTTGCAGAGAACTAACAATTGCCCTCTAGTAAGGTTTTTAAATACAGTTGGATTTTTGAAGGTCGTTTCTGTCTAATGGTGTAGAGGGAAAAAATTAAATAAACTTTGAACTTTCAAATGGAATTAATTTCTGTCAGGCTATACTAAAGGTTTTAGTGAGAAGTGTTTCTAATACTAGCTGGGGATTGCTGCTGAGTGAGGGAATAGAAGGCATGCCAAGCTCTATTAACAACTCTTTGGCTGCCTTCCTCATTAGGTCTGTTTAATATTTAAGAGTTAGATAATAATTTATATAGCATACAGTGTCATTTTAGTTGATTTCAGTGTGGATTGGCAAATGTTCACACATATCTGATTTTCCCCAGGCCTGTGGAGAGATGGCATCCCCTGGTTATTTGCAGGTGGGAATGGTAATTGGGTTTAGCTAATGGCTTGTGAACCCAGTAATGTGGGCCATTTTGGGGGTGAAGGACTTAATTGCCAATGGAAGATCCCCTGGAACTCTCTTCTGCATGTTGAGAGATGTTACCCTGCATGATGATGAAGCCTCTCCTAGCCTGGGTCTCCGAGTAACTTATGGAAAACAGTTGCCCTGGAGGGTCCACTCATGCTCATGGCAGACTTTGTGAAAAGGAGAAAGAAATTTGTGCCAGGTCATTAAGTTTGGGGCTTAAAAAAAATGAAGCATAGTCCAATTTATTCCTGCTAATATAGGGACATAATTCTATGCCTAGCACTATGGAGGACAGAAGAAAGAAAGCAGGAAAATAATCTCCAACCACAAAGAATAAGAAAGCTTTTATAGTAATATGGTGCTTACCTATTGTTTGTTGAATAATGTATATATGCACCAAATTATAGATTGACATAGTGTCTATTCTTAAGAGAGGTTTTTGTTTTGACAAACTGGTTCACATCTTGATGATAGCTGTAATGGACATTTGTTGTTTTGGAAAGATTTCACTTCCTTTAGAAAACATGTCTCAACTCCATTTTGTTCTACAGGGTCACCAACTATGTTTCCCACTTCTATGGCTATTGAAATACATGTAACTTCTCTGGAAGTGGTTTTTTCCCCCTTTGCTTTCTTCCTATGTAGCCCAGGCTGGCCTCCCACTGGCGATCCTCCTGTCTCCAAGTGTTGGGATTACAGTGTGCCATGACACTCGGCTTCTAGAAGTATGGGGTGAAGGTGGAGGTGGCAGATCTCTAGCTCATTTGTACCTCCAGGTCCAAGGATCTGGCTTTGGAAATTATGTCTCTAGGAAGCCTGGGATAGTGAGAATAAGTCATAGACCACAGCTGAAATGAAATGAGAAGACAGAACAGTGACAGATTCTAATGCTGTCAGAGTTTCTGGATCCAGGCGAGCCTGAATCAGTATTATCCACATACCTCCACGTGTGGAAGCTAGCAATCCCCTTTCTTTTGGTTTCAAGTGGCTTCAAGTTCTTCTAATCATAGTAATTCAAATTAACACAACACATTTGTTTGTCAATAAAAAGAGATGATACCATTCTAACAACAACCACATTTATGCCAAGCTTTTCTTACAACCCTCACTTTATCCGTTGTCAGTCCTACCACACTGGTGTAGTAACTCTATTATCCCCGCTTGATGGAGGAAGAAAGTGAGGTGGCCAAGACAGGTCACTTATCCAAGGTCACTCGCTTAGCAAATGATAGGTGGAATGAGACTCACTCTGACTCCCTAGCCCATTTGTCCACACGCATGTCTTGTATAAAACCTTACAGGAAGCGTTGTCTATTTTTGTTCCATATCTGAAGTTATCTTCAAAAGCTGACAGGGCTGATGTACAGAGTGAATACAATCCCTTTTTTCTTGTAGAAGTAAAATATAAATTTTAATAATTTAAACATTTTTTGTTTGTTTTGTTTTGTGAGACAGGGTTTCTCTGTGTATCCCTACCTGCCCTGGAACTTGCTCTGTAAACCAGGCTGACCTCGAACTCAGAGATCTGGCTTCATCTTTTTTCTGCATGCTGGGATTAAAGGCATGCCTAGTTCTTCTTTTTAAGTTTTAAAGAAATAAAAAGAAATGCTTGGCTATTCAGTGGAATTCTGGCATCTTTCCTTAGAAGTAACCGAGTTCAGGAAGGTGAGACACTGATAACAGAATGTCCAGTGGATAAATGAATGTCGTCACACTGAAGACAACAGCCTTGATGCTTTTCTGCTATGCTTGTCAATGTTTCCATGTGTTTGTTTTCTTGCTTTTTGAGTATCAGGACTATTTGCAGAGACTCATGTGTCTTTCTGGCAAGCTGGTCACAAGGGCAAGAGAATGCCGGTTGTTGAATGGGCTTCTTGCTGTGGGTGAAATGTGGCTGCATGTGTAGCCTAGCAGAACATGCAGCAGAGAGGAGGCTGTCAGAGGTAGCCACTGACTCAGGCACTGGCAGCATTGGGCTGAGGCAGCAGGCAGGGTTGTCATTATGTTAATGGCACCCATAGAGCCAGAGCCAGTGACCCTTGGGAGAAGCAAGAACTTTTGAAGGTCTGTTTGAAGTCTTTGTGCCATCAGTTTGAAGGCTTGTGACACCTGTGCTTGGCACCTCTTAATTGATTTTATTTTTCACTTGCATGGAGAGCATTGCTCCATTAAAGCCCAGTGCCCTTGTAGACCTAACAGAAGATTAAAGAGAGGCATGTATTGGAGGTGGCTGTCAGGTACAGCTGTTTGGACTGTGGACTCTAGAGACAGACTGCCTGGATTAGACTCGCAGCCTTTGACCTCTGTGGTTGTGTAGTTCAAGCAGGAAATGTCACCTGTCTGCTTCCTGTCTACTTTCCTCCCCTGTACAGAGGGAGTGAGTGTAATTACTGCTGGGGGGTGGTAGACATATGCAGTCAGTTAATACATGGGAAACAGATTACAAGGGGCCTTTATTTCATGCCTGATCAATGCTAGAGAAGAGAGCGCTGGGAAGGGCTGGTGCTCCTGAATGAGGCTTGTTGCAGTAATTAGCAGGTAGGTGACCTTGGGTACCTCACATGCTCTTTATGAAGTTGAGTTAAATGTGGCCCCTTTAAGTGCCATCTCAGAGGTGCTTAGCAAACAGTTCACCCATTTCCTCTGCATCCCAATCTTCCCATCTTTAAAATAAAAGTGGTTGAGATAGTTGTCTGTCTTTTTCTGAGATTTTGAGTCTGATATTGAAGGTCATGAATGAAGGGTGATACTTTTTGGGGCTGCCCATGTGAACCAAAACCTCGGGGTCATTAGGGATCTTTGAATGGAGGATCATCATCTGGGAGACTTGTCATCCATTTGTAACAGGCCCAGGAGGAGGTAGTATACACAGGGCTTCAATCTCAACCCAAACTAGCTGTCTCTAGCTTGTAGGTCCCTCTCCTGCAAGAGTGTCCATTTTGAAGAGCCTAAGGAGAAGAGTATGGTAATGAACCTGGTGATCAGGCACTGAGGCAGGGAAGGCTCTGAAGAACTTAGGAGGATGTGAAGGATACAGTTTGAGGAATGGCCCAATCACGAATCTCCCTGCAGAGACCAGGCTTGGCCAGTCGTACCGGGAACTTCTATCATTTTGGTATAATTTAACACCTGGCCCAACCTGAGAGAAAACTGTTGAAAGGCAACAAAGTAAAAGTTGCGTATTTTGTGCCACAGCTGATCCTCACGGTTTTGCCTGTGTTATCTGGTTTGACTTCCAGTCAAGGCTAACAGAACCATAGTCATGACTTTCTTAGACGTAAAGCCATGGAAACTAAGTCAGGGGAAGTCATTTTCCCATGGCCACCAGGTTGGCAGCCTGGGAGCTGGTATTAATTGTCTCTTGTTGTTGGACGTCCTGGTTTTATTTTAGCTAATACTAACTTCCAAGTGAAAACTATGTTGTGTTCAACCCTCAACACCACCTCCACCCCCAAATATAAAGGCTATTGATGGCGTAGCTTGTGGCTATTAGAATTTCACATCTGTTTGCTTCATTCATTAGTTGCCATGGGTTACAGCGTTGACTCATTTCTCCATACTCCATCCAGATTCCATGTGCCCAGGCCCCAATACCATCTCATTCTTTTTCCCTTGGTCTGCCAGGCCTGCTAGGCTCTGACCTCTTAGCTGGGGTCAGGTCTCTAGAGAGTTTTCCATCAGTTCCTCTCCATTCCCAGGGATTTTAAGGGAGAGGCATCTTTGTGTCTTGCTGAGATTACAAACTGGTGGAGTCTGGAAAAACAGGTGGCTTTTTATAAAATCATTTGAAGCAGGTGGGGCTATGCTCTCTGTTTTTTTTTTTTTTTTTTTTTTACCAGCAGGGGGGGGGGGGGGGTGGGTGGGTGAGTGGGTTGGGGGTGGGGGGGATGGGGGGGGGGCGGGGCATGGTCTCTAAACTCACTGAGTTCACATAATCTATTTAATTCCTACAGACTTTTGAGATTCCAACTTCTGCTTCAGACTGACTTCATAGCCCTGTCTTTATCTGTACATTTAGAAAGACCCAGTGCCAAGCCTGGCTCTGCCCTTATAAGGTGGGTGACATAGGCAATCCATTTCACTGCTCTGAGTTTTAGTGCTTATTTAGACCAGGGTCTAGCTTGTAGTGAGTCCTCCAGAAACACTGTGAGCAGCCTGAACAGTACTTTGCATCTAAAGAATGGAATCCCAGTGGGCTTATGGCTATGGTTCTCATTAGTCTTCTGGAAGCTGATAGTCTATGGCTCTCCATGACTAGAATTACCCTCATTTTGAAAGATTGATTGATTATACACATACTATCTTTCCATTTCTACTCAAGGAAAAGTGAGATAGACAGCATTAATGTTTGTAGTAAAGTCCGGTCTACAGTTACAGTGTATAGACTCTCAGTTCAGTGCTCTTGATTACAGGTATTTATAGTGCCCCCATTAGATAGATGCTATTGCCCCAACTTAGAGATGAAAAATTGATTTATAGATTGCTAAGTGTCATGGTAGTTGAATATAAGCCAAATTTGTCAAAATTGAGGTCTTATAAACTGGTGACAATTTACTGGCATCCCCATGCCACAGTTTTCTATTATCTATGAAATAGAATTTTCTTGAGATTGCCTCTAAAGTCCTTTCCAGTCCAAAGTCCCAGAACCCTCTACTTGACCCACTGATGTGGCCCTATTTCCTTCCCACAAGTGAGGTTGAAGCCAGATGTTGCAATGCCTGCCTAGGACCCCAGCACCTGGGAGGTGGAGGCAAGAGGATCTCATGGCCAGTTCGAGCTACATAGTGAGGACTTGTCTCAAAAAACAAACCACGAAAAGCAAAGATAAACTTGGCAGAATTCCTCCATCAGGGCCTGTGTCCTTTACCACTTTCTTTGAAGATGATGTGTGAATATGGTTTTTATGCCAGAGAAGGAAGTTGGTAATAAAAGCTGGCTTTTTAGCTGCCCTAATTTCTCTTTAGGAAGAATGAACATATTGTTTTAATTAATCATATGAAAGCAAAATTAGCATGATTGTGTGATAGGCGTTGTAAATCATCCCGATCCACATCGTTGAGCAAAGAGCATTTAGTTACCCAGGAGTTGTTAAAGATTTTATCTACCCAAGTGAAAATTCAATTAGTCCTAGTTTCAGCTTATATAAAATACAGGATTTTCAGCTGTGGGAAAATACTCTTTGTGTGTGTGAATATCACCTTATGCCACTTTGATAAATTACTGTAATTAACTGTATCCTATTCCAGCTAAACAAAATTTACTGAACTGTTGCTCTATAAATGGGATATCAGCTCTCCTCTTGTTGGGGAGATTGCTCTGATCTCTACATGATATTGCTTTGAATATTGTGCTTTAAAAAAATGCTGAGCTCTAAAAACATCTACAAAATTCTAGTTGGCACCAGAGAGAGGTGCTTGGTTCTCATCCCACTTCACCTCCTACTCTCTGGGAGGAGGAACATCGGCTGTGGGCTCCTCTATGATTCAATTAAATGTGCTACGTTTAATTAGCTAACTGGGGAAACACTGCACAGGATCAACTTGGAGTACCCTAATAACTTAGCCAAAGGGGCTGAGTTATTTCAGGAAGGGCAGAGGATGATGGAGGAGGGATGGAGACTCACTCACAGAGCTGGCACAAATTCTGCTTCCCATCCTTTGCTATTCTTACAGACCAGGCTCTGCTCTCCTCCTCTTCTCCCTCCTAGGTCTTACCTGCAAGGTAAGGTGATGTTTTCTCTTTTTAGAAACCTGCCAAAGAAATTTGTAGCTATGTTCGTTCGTCTGTCCTTCCTTCCTTCCTTCCTTCCTTCCTTCCTTCCTTCCTTCCTTCCTTCCTTCCTTCCTTCCTTCCTTCTTTCCTCCCTTCCCCTCCCTCCCTCCCTCCCTTTTCTATCTCTTTCTCCTCCTTCGAGCCTCACCACTCTCTTTCTTTTTTTTAGGGGTCTCATATAGGCCATTCTGGCCTCAGACTTACCATGAAGCAAAAGATGACCTAGGAGTCCTCATTCTTTTGCCACTTTTTGAGTGTTGGGATTACAGGTGTGCATCTCCATTCCTAGACATGGAACCCAGGGGTGTGTGCATGCCAGGCAAGAGCTCTACCAATTGAACTATATTTGGGCCAGTAGGCATGCTTTGCCTTGTGAACATTTGCTAGGTCTGTGGCATGTGGATCTTCTTTGATCCACCAATGTATATGTATATATATACAATGTATTGTATATATATAGGTTTCTTGACACCATCTCCTTCTCCATGAGCTGCTGAGTAATTCTAAGTGAAGGAATGGCACAGACCTTGGCAAGATTCCTCCTGGAATGGTCCAGCTTCATCCTGAACCTCATCATGCCAACTGTCTAACTCACAGATATGTTCTGCTTTGGACTACAGAATTTTTTTTTCATTTTTCCTTATTATTAAGAGATTTTCTATTCTTTTTATATACCAACCACAGATTCCCCTCTCCTTCCACCTCCCAATCTTCCCCCCAACCCAGCCTCCATTTCCATATCCTCCAAGGCAAGGTCTCCCATGGGGAGTCAGCAGAGCCTGGTACATTCAATTGAGGCAGGTCAGGCCCCTCCTTCTTGCACCAAGGCTGCACAAGGTGTCCCTATAGGGACTAGGTTCCAAAAAGCCAGCTCATGTACCAGGGATGGGTCCTGATCCCACTGCCTAGGGACCTCCTAAACAGTTCAAGCTAAACAACTGTCTTGCCTATCCAGAGGGCCTGGTCTAGTACCTTGGGGTCCACAGTTCAGGCATTTCCTCTAGTTTGACTGGTTGTCTCTGTATATTTTTCTCATCATGGTCTTGATGTTCCTTGTTCACAGAATCCCTCCTCTCTCTTATCAATTGGACTCCTGGAGCTCGACCTGGGACCTGGCCATGGATCTCTGCTTCTCCTTCCATCACTCACTGGATGAGGGCTCTGTGATGACAGTTAGGGTATTGAGTCATCTGATCATCAGAGTAGGCCATTCAGGCATCCTTTCGACTATTGCCAGTAGTCTAGGATGGGGTCATGCTTGTGGATTCCTGGGAACTTCCCTGGCACCCTGTTTTCTCCCTATTCCCATGATGTCTTCATTTATCATAATATCTCTTTCCTTGTTCTCCCACTCTGTCCCTGTTCTAGCTCGAACCTCCTGTTGTCCTATGTTCTCATCCCCCATCTCTTGCCCTCTATTACCCCCTTACCCTTAGTTTGCTCATGTAGATTTCATTTATTGTTTTTTTGCTAGGGGATCCTGTGTCCTTCCTAGGGTTCTCTCTGTTAGCTAGCCTCCCTGGAGGTATGGGTTGCAGTCTGGTTATCCTTTGCTTTATTTACATCTAGTATCCACTTATGAATGAGTACATGCCATGTTTGTCCTTCTGAGTTTGGGTTACCTCATTCAGGATGATATTTTCTACTTCCATCCATTTGGTTGCAAATTGCATGATTTCATTGTTTTTCTCTGCTGAGTAATATTCCATTGTATAGATGTACCACAATTTTTTAATCCATTCTTCAGTTGAGGGACATCTGGGTTGTTTCCAATTTCTAGCTATTACAAATAAGGCTGCTATGGTTGAGCACATGTCCTTGTGGTATGATTGAGCATTCCTTGCGTATATGCCTAAGAGTGGTAAAGCTGGGTCTTGAGGAAAATTGATTTCCAATTTTCTGAGAATCTGCCATACTGATTTCCAAAGTGGCTGTACCAGTTTTCACTCCCACCAACAGTGGAGGAGTGTTCCCCTTGCTCCACATCCTCTCCAGCATAAGCTGTCTTCAGTGTTTTTGATCTTAGCCATTCTGACAGATGTAAGATGGTATCTCAGAGTCATTTTGATTTGCATTTTCATGATGACTAAGCATGCTGAGCACTTCCTTAAATGTCTTTCAGCCATGTGATATTCTTCTGTTGAGAATTCTCTGTTTAGCTCTGAAGTCATTTTTTTAAAAATGGATTGTAAGGTATTTTGATGTTTAGTTTCTTGAGTTCTTTATGTATTTTGGAGATCATCTCTCTGTCAGATGTGGGGTTGGTGAAGATCTTTTCCCATTCTGTAGGCTGTCGTTTTGTCTTATTGACCATGTCCTTTGACCTACAAAAGCTTCTCAATTTTAAGAGGTTCCATTTATTAATTGTTGCTCTTAGTGTCTGTGCTACTGGTGTTAGTGTTATATTTAGGAAGTGATCTCCTGTTCCAATGCATTCAAGACTACTTCCTACTTTCTCTTCTATCAGGTTCAGAGTAACTGGATTTATGTTGAGGTCTTTGATCCACATAGAGGTTTTTTTTTTTTGACAGGGTTTCTCTGTATAGCTTTAGTGCCTTTCCTAGAACTTACTCTGTAGCCCAGGCTGGCCTTAAACTCACAGAGATACACTTGCCTCTGCCTCCTGAGTGCTGGTATTAAAGGTGTGCACCACTACTGCCTGGCTGGACTTGATTTTTGTGCATGGCAACAGATAATGGATCTATTTGCAATCTTCTACATGTTGACATCCAGTTTTGCCAGCACCATTTGTTGAAGATGCTTTCTTTTTCCCATTGTACAGTTTTGGCCTTTTTGTCAAAAATCAAGTGTTAATACATGTGTGGATTAATGTCAGGGTTTTCCATTCGATTCCATTGGTCCCCATATTGGTTTTTATGCCAATACCAAGCTGTTTTTATTACTATGGCTCTATAGTAGAGCTTGAAGCTAGGGATCGTGATGCCTCCAGAGCATCTTTTAGCTATCTTGGATTTTTTGTTTTTCCATATGAAGTTGAGTATTGTTCTTTTCAAGTCTGTGAAGAATTGTGTTGGGATTTTGATCGGGATTGCATTGAATCTATAGATTGCTTTTGGTAAGATTGCCATTTTTACTATGTTTATACTACCTATCCATGAGCATTGGAGACCTTTCCATTTTCTGATATCTTCTTTAATTTCTTTCTTCACAGACTTAAACTTCTTATTAAACAGGTCCTTCACTTGCTTAGTTAATTACCTCAAGGTGTTTTATATTATTTGTGGCTATTGTAAAGGGTGATGTTTCTCTTATTTCTTTCTCAGCCCATTTATCATTTGTGTATAGGAGGGCTACTGATTTTTTTGAGTTAATCTTGTATTTGCCACATTGCTGAAGGAGTCTTTCAGCTGTAGGTGTTCCCTGGTAGAATTTTTGGGGTCACTTATGTATACTATCATATTGTCTGCAAATATTGAAAGTTTGACTTTTTCCTTTCCAATGTGTATCCCCTTGATCTCCTTTTGTTGTCTTATTGCTCTAGCTAGAACTTCAAGTACTATATTGAATAAATATGGGGAGAGTGTACAGGCTTGTCTTGTTCCTGATTTTAGTGGAATCACTTTGAGTTTCTGTCCATTTAATTTGATGTTGGCTGTTGGTTTGCTGTAAATTGCCTTTATTATGTTTAGGAATGTTCCTTGTATTCCTCATCTTTCTAGGACATTTATCATGAAGGGGTATTGTATTTGTCAAAGGCTTTTTCAGCAATCTACTGAGGGGCACATGAGAGCTGACACATATGCAAAACACATCTGCAGAAATCTCTGGGATCAGCCGGGCGGTGGTGGTGCACGCCTTTAATCCCAGCACTTGGGAGGCAGAACCAGGTGGATCTCTGTGAGTTCGAGGCCAGCCTGGTCTACCAAGTGAGTTCCAGGGAAGGCGCAAAGCTACACAGAGAAACTCTGTCTCAAAAAAACAAGAAAAAATAAAAAGAAAAAAAGAACCGTCAATCCACCCTTGCATAGGAAGGCAGCTAGGTTCCCTGTGAGTTTAGCCTTCACATTGCTGTACAGTTACAGTGACTCATCTCTAATGTCCTGCTTTAAAAGCTTTAGAGTTCATTTTAGGAGACATGGCAGCTGAAGGTCATAGCACCCAGGGATGTGTCACCAGCCTGCAGAGTAAGAGAGGAGATAGGAGTCCTTCAAGTGGCAGCTTTGTGCTGTATGATGTGTGTACAATCAGCAGTGATCTCAGAACTTGATTAGGGGAGGAAAATGATGTAAATGTTTTTTTTCCCTTTAAATTCATTTACTATTATGTGTACGGGTGTTTAGCCTCTATGCATGTCTATGCATCATGCCCTCAAAGGCCAGAAAAAGGTACTGGATCTCATGGAACTTGAGTTATAGGTGGTTGTGAGCCACTGTATGGGTGCTGAGAATTGAACCCAGGTCCTCTGTGAGGACAGCCAGTGTTCTTAATCACCGAGCCACCTCTCCCACCTGTGTGAAATGGGTTTAAAGCCAGAGAAAAACTGTACATAACATGTAAGTTGTTATAGAGATGTCTTCACTTAGTGTAGTGGGCATTGATGCTGTTTTGTGGTTAACCTACACTTGTTTTCTATTGGCGTAGGTCAGCATGCCTGAGTGCCCTGTGGCAAGCACCTCATCCCAGGCTTCAGGTATGTAAAACAAGGCTCTGTTTTAAGGCTTAGAAGATGATTTTTGTTACAGCTCCTCCTTCAAAAATTCCCAGTTGTTTCTAGAAATGTGTAGAAAGAGGTCTGTTCCTCATATACCCATGAGAAAAATGTTTCATGCAGGTTAATTTTAGGTCTTGATTTGACTAAAGTGTTGGGAAAATGTGAACAAGTATGCCTGATCATGTGTTTCCAGGGGAGACTTGCCTGTGTGTTAGTGGGGGTTATACACCCTCCAGGTGAGTAGACACTGTTCAGTCGACTGTGGGCCCTGCTAAAACAAAGGCAAGTGTGTGAGTGAGCTATCCATCACTGTGACAAGTACTTCACACCACTGTGACTAATAGTCAACTTAGTAATGGAAAGTATGGTATCTCAGAGTAAATAACAGGTCTTAGTTGATTTTTTTCTTAACCTATTGCAAGTTCTCAGACTCCTCTGAAAATTCTCCTTTGGTAGTGAGTATTACCAACTTGACAAAAATCTTGTATCACCTGAGAGATAGGCCTCTGATTATCCCTCTGGGAAAAATAACTTGATTGCATCAGTTGAGGTGAGAGGACCTGCCTCCTCTGGGTGGTACCATTCCCTGGCAGGGGATCCTGGCCCATACAAAATGGAGCCTGCCAACTGAGGAGTAGCTTGTATTTATCTCTGTCTGCTTTCTGGTTGTGAATGTGATGTGACCAGCTGCTTCAAGTTCTTGCTGCTTTGATGTTCTGCCATGATGGAGTGTTCCTTGAACTGTGAGTTTTCTCTCTAAAGTTGCTTTGGTCAAAGGTTTTATCAAAATAACAGGAAAAGATACTCTCTCATTATCTATCTATCTATCTATCTATCTATCTATCTATCTATCTATCTATCATCTCCATTGATTTCTTTTTCTTCTTTACTAATTGTCTTAGGGTTTCTATTGCAGTGAAAAGACACCATGGCCACAGCTGCTCTAATAAGAAAAACACTTAATTGGGGCTGGCTTAGAGTTCAGAGGTTAGTCCATTTTCATCATAGTGGGAAGTGTGGTGGCATGCCGGCCAACATAGTATTAGAGGGGTAGTTGAGATTTCTACATCTGATTTGGCAGGCAGCAGGAAGAGTAAGACACTGGGCCTGGTTTGAGCATTTGAAAACTCAAAACCCACCTGCAGTGGCACACTTCCTCCAACAAGGCCATGCCTACTCCAACAAGGCCACACCTCTTAATAGTGCCACTCTCCGGTGCCCAAACATGCAAATCTGTGAGTCTATGGGGGACATATTCTATTCTAACCACCACACTAATATAGTGACACCTCTTTGTAAAATTAAAAAGACTTTGTGTGTATGCATTTGTGTGTTTGCACATGCAGGTGTGTGCACCTGGACCTGAATGTAAGCCCCCAACATTGTGTGTTTTAGTTTCTTTCCACCTTATTCTTTGAGATGGCCTCAAAGTAGGTGCTGGGAATGTGCCTGTCTCCACCTTCCTACCTTCTTCTCCAACTGCTCGGTTTTTCTGTGAGTGTTGGAGATTGGAATTCAGTTCCTCATGCTTACACAGCAGGCTGGCTCTTGGCCAACTGAATCATTCTCCCAGCCCCAATGCCTGTTTTGAGAAATCCAGCAGTGTGCCTAAGTTTAGATGTGAAAAGCTATAACTTCCAGACAATGGTGTCAAGGCAGTGAGAACAGAAACAGAAGACAAAAGTGAAGCGTGCACAGACCTGGCAAATCCCTGGAGAGGGTCACATTTCTTTTCTTTTCTTTCTTTTTCTTTTCTTTTTTTTTTTTTAAAGATTTATTTATTATGTATTCAGTGCTATGTCTGCAGGCCAGAAGAGGGCACCGGATCTCAGTACAGGTGGTTGTGAGCCACCATGTGGTTGCCGGGAATTGAACTCAGGACCTCTGGAAGAGCAGTTGGTGCTCTTAACCAGTGACCCATCTCTCCAGCCCGAGGGTCACATTTCTTTGTTGTGGTGACTTCTGTCCTCTGGCCTGATGATACTGTGATTTTACACAGTTGCAAGCCAGTAGAAGTAGTATTTTCCTGACCTAATAGAATATCCCATGTGCTTCAGTGTGCTCCTGCACCGCACAATCTACTCAATGACAGTTCTGAATGGTTCCAGAACATTCTGTTAAAGGTATATACCTTAAAGTCTTTGTTTTGTTCTGCTTCTTTTGTTAGGTCTTTCTTTTTTCCTGTCCTTTTCCATTTCCTTCCCTTCCCTTCCCTTCCCTTCCCTTTCTTTTCTTTTCTTTTCTTTTCTTTTCCTTTCCTTTCCTTTCCTTTCCTTTCCTTTCCTTTCCTTTCCTTTCCTTTCCTTTCCTTTCCTTTCCTTTCCTTTCCTTTCCTTTCCCCTCTTTTCCCTCTTTTCCCTCTTTCCCCTCTTTCCCCTCTTTTCCCTTTTCCCTTTCCTTGCCTTTCTTCTCTTTTCTTTTCTTCTTTAAGACAGGGTCTCTCTGGCTGCCCAGAACTCCTTATGTAGACCAGGCTGACCCTGAACTCAGAAATATGCCTCTGCCAGCTGGGTGCTGGGATTAAGGGTGTGCACCACTACGCCTGACTGTGTCTTTCCATTTCCATTTGTTGGCTGCCATCAGTTCATCTATTCATGGGCAGTCATGTTTTGGGCAGTGAGGATATTGAGGAAAAATATGGGCCCTGGTCTGGTGAGGCAGACGGGCAAGTAACCAGAATAAGTGCGAAGGTATAATAAAGGTCGTAAATAAATCAGAGATGATTGAGAACCTGAATAATTGGTGGAAGTGGGCATAGTGCCATCAGGTAGGGAGGACGGATAAGAAGAACCCATCTTAGAAGGTATCTTAGTCTATTCAGATGACAGCCTTGAAAAACTATGGGTGTCTGAGGGCTTTCAGAAGGCTTGTTGTGTGAAAACTTTGTAAACATCAGAAACTTACTTCCTACAGTTCTGGGAGATGGAGACTCCAAGATCAAGGGACCAGTGTCAGATCATGGACCTTTTGCTATAAGACGAAGCTGCTTCAAAAGACCAACCAGGGATGATCTAGCGCCGACCCTTTCCCCCAGCCCCCACTTCTGGCAGCATATCTCTTAGAACAAAGCACCCGAGTGCCCTGCTATGACTTCTTGGAATACTTCAGTCTCCACGAGAAAGCAAGTCCAACTTCTGCTGCTTCGGACCAGGGCAACTTTAAATCTGGTCCTATTTAGTGCCTACTCTGGTCACGTGGTATAAAGCTTGCCCAGCCCCTACTGGAAACACACAAAAAACGAGAAGCCGGGCCTTGTTTTCTGGTTTTAAAAGTCCCATTGCAGCTGCCCATAGTCATAATGCTGTGTCTGCACTGGTGATCTCCAGCCTTATACTGATCATCATTTCTGGTGGTCTCAAGGCTCTCTTTCTCCTAAGAAGATCTTGAAGGGTAACCATTTGTCAGCTAGCTGCTTTCTGACTCACTTCTTTCTTTCTTTCTTTTTATCTATCTATCTATTTATCTGTCTGTCTATCTATCTATCTATCTATCTATCTATCTATCCATTTATTTATCTATCTATTTATTTATTTATTTATTTTTATTTTTCTCCAGTACATTACATCCTGCCACATTTCCCCTCCACTCTACCCAGTCTCTCACTGCACCTCTTCTCTCCCCCAGATCTACTCCTTCATTT
Organism: Onychomys torridus; assembly: GCF_903995425.1. Classification (NCBI taxonomy): domain Eukaryota; kingdom Metazoa; phylum Chordata; class Mammalia; order Rodentia; family Cricetidae; genus Onychomys; species Onychomys torridus. The sequence goes on along the minus strand of NC_050450.1, from coordinate 36,951,803 downwards.
CCTTTAAAGAGAGAGAGAGAGAGAGAGAGAGAGAGAGAGAGAGAGAGAGAGAGAGAGAGAACCCGCGCGCGCAAGCCTCCCAGGGATATCAACTGAACACAGCATAATATGTTTCAATATGACTAGGCACAAACTCTCATATCAAGCTGCACAAAGCAACCCAGTAGGAGGAAAAGGGTCTCAAAAGCAGGCCAAAGAGTCAGAGAACACCCCCACCCTGCTGTTGGGAGTCCATGAGAACACCAAGTTATACAGCCATAAGGTATATGCAGAGGACCTATATCAGACTCATACAGGGTCCATATTTTTCACTTTAGTCTCTGTGAGCCCCTACGAGCCCCGCTTAGTTGGTTCTTTGGGCTGTGTTCTTGTGATGTCCTCAACCCCTCTGGCTCCTATGATTCTTCCTCCTGCTCTTTTATGGGGTTTTCCTGGCTCCACCTAGTGTTTGGCTGTGGGTCTCTGTATCTGCTCCCATCAGTAGTTGGATGAAGCATCTCTGACGATAACTGGGCTAGGCACCGATCTATGAGCATAGCAGAATATCATTAGGAATAACTTCATTGGCTTTTCCCCCCCTTTTCTTTTGCCTTTTGGGTCTCTGGGCTATCCCACCTCTGGGTCCTGGCCATCTAGGCAGTGTTAGGTGCAACCCATTTTTTAAGCCATAATAACCAGCAGATTCAGGGACCAGCGAGTCCTCCCTCCCTGCTTTATGACAGTGACTTCTTGCTGTGTTCTCCCATGGCAGGATGAGAGGATTCATTAGAGCCTCCTTGGGTTCTTAGGATGGAGCCTTATGACTAATGACTTCCTCTCCATCATGTCCTGTTGATATTCTCACATTGAGCCTTAGGTTCCAAACCAAGAATGAAAGGGAGAGAAGCCCCCAAGTTTGGCCAGTGTTGACAGGACAAGGTTGTGAGGCAGAAGGGAATTGTGTGATTAAGACACAACTGTATGGAGAGTGACTGCCATTGGATTTTGGGAGTTAGGGCCTGGGATCTGCAGGTCTTTAGAAGTGATGGTCAGGAATTTGCATCATTCAATTATTATTGCTCATCGACAGTTTTATACATGGATATAATAAATTCTGGTCACTTTTACCCCTCCATTACTTTCTCTGATCTCCTCTTAGCTCTTTAAATCTTCTTTCTCCCAGTGAGCTGACCTCCTTTGATGCTTTTGTGTGTCTATATTTATGTGTAAGACCTGCTGTTTAATTGTGGTTGTTTCCATGTGCATGGATGAGAGCATAGATAACTTATCAGTGGTTACCGTACCAAAGAAAGGGAGTCTCTGTCCTCTAGACACAATGAACTGCTCATAGTCCATCAGGGAGGGACTCATGAGCCCCCTGCATGTGTATCATTAAAGTATAACACAACAGTCACATTAGAGTGATGCCTCAACGACTTCATAGTGTGAGGATGTCTCTGAAGTGTTATGATGCTAACTAGAAAACTGTGGCCTAGAGAGGCTAAAAAAACAGTTTGAAATTTTACCATGAATGACATTTTTAAGAATGGAAAACAAAGTCGACTCCATCTATTTTCTGTCTTTTCCATTTTGGTGTTTGTGATGGTTTTTCTTGGTTGTCAACTTGATTACATCTGTAATCAAATAAACCCAAGCTGCTGAACACACCTGGGAAGTTTCTTTCTTTCTTTCTTTTTTTTTTTTCAGCCTTGTGGACTGAACAACTACTGGATTTTTTTTTTTTTCTTTTTGAGCTGAGGATTGAACCCAGGGCCTTGCATGCTCTACCACTGAGCTAAATCCCCAATCCACAACTACTGGATTCTTAGACCTTCCTTAGATAGCCATTTTTGGATTAGTTGGACCACAGTTTATAAATCATTCTAATAAATGGCATATATGTATTTGTTATATAAGTTTGGTGCCTCTACAGAACCCTGGCTAATACAGGGTTTTCCCAAAATGTTATCTGGATGGAGACTCAGTCTCCGTCTCTTAGATCTGTGTTTATGTATCCTTCCATAGCCAACTGGCTACGCTGTGGAGATTGCCAAGGTGGGTGGGGGAGGGAAGAAAGCAGAGTAGACCTAGTTTTACTAAGTGTAGGACTCAGGGTTAGGCTTCCTGCAAATGGCCAAGGGGCAGTAGCAAATGGGGAATCCAGAAAAAAAAAAAACCTGTAATTGTAATTTTCCAACAGAAGCTAACATTGCCCTTAGGGGGCACAGACAAAGGGAAGCCGGAGGGGAGAAACTTTGAAAGGGAAGGAAAGAAATGTCTCTGCCTATTTACAGTGGAATAAACCATGCCTGTTTATTTCAGAAATGCTGGGGAATGAGAGACTCTTAGGCTGGGTTACAGTGCATACTGTTTAATTGCCTAGGGATGGTTGAATGCCTCTCATAACATTACCTTACCTCTGTCCCAGTGGCCCAGGGTTGAAGCAGTCACCACCTCTGGGGCAACATATTCTAACAGTTGTTCATTTCACTGGCTAACGACTAAACATCAGTGCTTAATTATGCATCTGCCAGCCACTGAGCTAGGTGCAGGGTGCAGTGAAGTGGCCACAGCAGGCCTCTTAACCTTCCTTTTGGGGCTATCCCTATTGCCTTTTCATAGTGCTTACTACATAACACGCTACCTCATTTACCCATCTCATTGTTTGTAGTGTTTATCTCTGGCTAGAATTTAAGTTCCACAAGAGCAGGGGGTTCTGTCTTTTTTTTTTTTTTTTTTTACTACAATAACCTCAGCACTTTGAGGATGCCTGGCATAGAACAACATGGAGTCATTGAATGACTATGTGAATAAGGCTTATGATGAGTCAGGAAGAGTGCCTGAGGCAGAGGCACCTGCACGCAGGCTGACTCTGAATGCAAAGGAGCTCAGGGTGCTTATGGGTTAGGGGAAAGATGGGGACAGTGAGTCTGGAGAGCGGACAGGAAACTTCGATACAAGTCTTAGGATTTTTTTTCCTTCCTCACATTGGGAATCTCTCACATAATTAATCTCCTTGAAGCTGTCACTTCTGGTCTTGGCTCTGGAGCAACACCAAGACATCTCCTGTGGTGGCCCATGGAGTATTTGAAGTTGGACAGTGTAATTGAAAACTCTTCTCCTGAGTTTTCTCTATGGCTCACAATGATGCCTTGAAAAAAACTCTTGATAAATTCAAGCTTATTTCTTACCCACACATCTTAGCAAATGGTAAAAGCAAATCTAGCATGAAGCTCAACTCCGGGCAGCAATTCATAATCCAGACTCCTTTCATGTGGCTGTGCTTTTCAACAAATGGTTACCACATTGGGGAGAGAACACAAGGAAGTAGATGTGCAAGGGTCTCTGGGGCCCCCCGCCTGACCTCACTTCTGTCCCATTCCATCAGCTATATTAATTGCAAAGACAACGGGAAAATGTGGTCTCACTGTGCGTAGGAAGGAGAGACCTATGTTTTACTCCCGAATAGCAATGCATTCTCCTTATTTTGTATTCTTTTCTAGTAAAAGTGACATTTGAACCTTTCTTCCCTCAAAGTCATCCTTCTGCTTATACAATGATTTATCAATGCTCCTCTAAGGACATTTTTTTCCAGAGCTGACCATGGCAAGTGGTGCTATTTGAACTTACATCCCCACACTCTAAACCCGCAGGATCCAGAGGGAGGAGTGCTGTTTCATCTCCAGTTCTCATGGCTTTGGCTTGCTTAGAGACATTTCTTAGATCCTTTCTCAGAGATGGATATCTCCTCTTCTAGCCAGGTCCCCAGTGCTCCCATCATCCAGGGGTGATGCATTATAGCATCTGGAGCATAGCCCTCAACATCTGATGAGTCTGGACTAGAGTCCTGTTTCCTTTTATCAGTAGCTGTGTAACCATTAGCAAATATCTTAACTTTCAAGACCATAGTTCCCACATCTGTAAAATGGCAATGATAACAATAGCAACATGGGATTTCTGCAGAGTTGGTGAAATAACTGACGTTAAGTGCTTAGTGTGGGTCCTGCCTAAATGGTTAGTAAGAGATGGCTGATCATGATTGATAATTAGCTTCTTCCCTGCAGCAAACAGACATATTCTGTTCTTCTATTTTATTTTATGTTTTGTTGCTGAGGATTGAACCCAGGGCCTTGCCCTTGCTAGGCAAGTGCTCTACCACTGAGCTAAATCCCCAACCCCACCTATTCTTTTCTTTAGAGGATTGCTATTTCTTTTTTCCCTACACATGTGCCCACTTTCCATCACTCATGCTGCCACTTCTCACCTCTTCACCAGTCCAGGGCCTCTTCAGAGTCCTTGCTTGGCTTTGTTTTCCTAACTCAAAATGACACAGCTGTATTGGTGTGATACTTTGTCCACTGGAGAGTTAGGAGAAATGCACTGTGGAGGCTTGGACTGGAACCCATTCTCTTTCCATCTAGAAGCTACTAGAAATGTTTATTCATGAGGCTGAATTGGGGCATCCCAAGCCTTTTCAACTGCAAGCCCAAGAATCTTTTTACTTTTCAAAAGAACATCTCCCAGAGACAATATTGCAGGCTGGCTCTTGCAGGGTGTGTTTGATGCATTGTTTCTCTTTCCACATTGATTAGAGTCAGATGTAGTTGAATGATCATAGAAGACAATGATACATCTTTGTCCTTATGAGCTATGATTTTTCCTTTCAAAAATATTACATGTATTTATTTTTGGTGTTTTTTTTTTTTTTTTTTTTTGTGTGTGTGTGTGTGTGTGTGTGTGTGTGTGTGTGTGTGTGTGTGTGTGTTAGGTCAGAGGCTATCTTGCAGGACTCAGTTTTCTCCTTATGGGTCCCAAGGATTGAACTCAGGCGGTCAGACTTGGCAGCAGAAGCCTTTATCCACTGAGCCATCTTGACAGAGGATTTTAGTCTTTTTTTTTTAATGGGAGGATATTGACTTGGTAATTCAGTGGTGACTCAGCAGTGTGCCAGAGTTGATGTCTCTGTTCATCACTCTCCAAGGGTCATCTGTGTGTGTCCTTCAGCTCTACATTTGGTGACATCACCTTTGTGTCTTTGAATTGAACCTTTGGGAAACTGGCAAATGCTAAGCCATGGCCCCATATTAGACCAGTGGTTAAAGATTTATCAATATAACACCACTCTGGCTGTTGGAGATGAACTGGGTCCAGCTGCTGTTGAGGTTCATCTATAACAAATTAGTTTAATAAATCATCTTTAGTAATGCTATTTCCTTTCTCCTGGGCCCCAAGGCTTCTCTGAGTATCTGGCAGGGACAGCACTTTGATTTGGGTGAAGAGACTGGACACTAGAACACAGAATGATTGTTTCCATAGCAACATGGGTAGGAACTAGGGGTGGGGAGGCACTTTGAAAATAGCAGAAGTATAGGTTTAATTTGCAGGTGTATTAGTTTAATTTCTGTTGCTGTGACAAACTGCTTGATAAGCAGCCACACAGAAGAGGAAAAGTTTTATTTGTCTTAGAATTGCAGGTTATAGTCCATTATTTTGGGGATGTCAAGGCAGGAACTCAAGTTACATCAAGTCCTCCATAGTCAAGAGCAGATAGAAAATAAACACGCTTTCTTACTTACTGTCAGTTAGCTTTCTCCTCTCTTACTCTGCTCAGGACTCCTTGCCTAGGGAATGGTGCTGCTCACAACCGGCTGGGTCTTTCTAGATCAATTAGCAATCAAGATGATCCCCCATAGACACATCAATAGGCCAACTTAATCTAGATAATTCCTCATTAAGATTCTCTTCCCAAGTGGTTCTAGGTTGTGTCAAGTTGACAATTAAGTAGTACTTTACTAGTGGGTTTATTACTTTAGCATCTTTTTACAGTGAAGAGTCTTATTCAGTTGGTCTGAGATGGTGTCTGGGACCCTGTATCGGTGTTTGTGCTGCTGTGCATGCTTCATAAGAAACAGGATTGTGGGCTGGAGAGATGGCTCAGAGGTTAAGAGCACCGACTGCTCTTCCAGAGGTCCTGAGTTCAATTCCCAGCAACCACATGGTGCTCACAACCATCTGTAATGGATCTGGCGCCTTCTTCCGTATACATAATAAATAAATAAATCTTAAAAAAAACCCATTTGCTATAAAAAAAAAGAATCAGGATTGTGAGGGACAAATGAGGGTGGGTACAGAGATCTAAAATGGTGAGAATGTTCATCTTGGATAAAAGCCACCATGGCACAGAGACATGCCTTTCTTGGCCCAGATGCAATCTTGCCACATTATAAAGTGAAGGAGCACTGAAGTTGTAGAGGCAACAGTGTAGGGTTAAGTAATGCTGTAATTAAGCATCATTTCTACCAAACAGTGTGGCTCTGGCATGCTGCTGACCATCCCGGACTCTCAGCATCTCTTCATGGAGGGCTGCGAAGGTGAAAGAAGACAAGGGATGCCACTCTCTGAGCAGATTCATTTTCTCTCCCCAATCTTCCCAGGCTCTCAAGTCTGAGGCTGAAAAATGCTTCTTAGTCAGCAAACCAGAAGTTGATTCTAAACTACTATTTTGTGAATTATGGAAACCACAGATTTTCTTCATAAAAGGCAAGAAATGCAAAAATAGAGAAAAGATAATGAATATATCCCTAGTCTTCTACCCCAGTGTTTCTCAACCTGTGGATTATTACTTCTTTGGGGAATCAAATGACCCTTTCACAGGGGTCACCTAAGACCAACTAAAAACACAGATATTTACATTATGATTCATAACAGCAAAATTATAGTTATGAAATAGCAATGAAAATAATTTTATGGTTGGTGGTCACCACAACATGAGGAGCTGTATTAAAGGTTGCAGCACTAGGAAGGTTGAGAACTACTGTACAGTGATTATGCAACTACCATTTTTTACATATTTTCTATTAGAGAGTTGTATTTTCTTTTGTTATTTTGTATTTTGTTTTTAAAACAAAATGGGATTGTATTGGCAGATTGCACTGAGCTTGCTCTTCACTTTGGTAATATTGTATTCTCTGGTTTAATTTGTGTAATTTTGAAGTTACTCTTGTTTTTCATAGCTGACCATTTAAAATAGTCTTCTAAAGACTTGGCTGGAAATAAAATCTATGTCCTGAGTTTGGCTTACCTTTCAGGAAAAGATGTCAGTTGGTGAATGGTCTTTCCTTTCTGGAACCTTCTACTTGGTTTTTTTCTGGAGCTCAAGTCTCCCCATACACTTCTAGGAGATCTGGTATGAAGAAGGTCAAGAATTTTTTTCTGTATGTTTTTTTGAGACAGGGTTTCTCTATATAACAGTCCTGGCTGTCCTGGAATTAGCTTTGTAGACCAGGCTGACCTCAAAAATCAAAATCACCTGCCTCTGCCTCCCAAGTGCTGAGATTAAAGGAGTGGGCCAACACCGCCCAGCTAGGTCAATAATTTTTGAGTTCATGAAGCCAGACAGGAATTCCCAGGGAGGGTAGGTGGATACTCTAGGGAAAATCCCAAGTCAAGTATTGGTCCAAGGGAAATCAAAGACCAAAAGACACCAAGGACTCTGCCACTTGGGTCATGGAGTGAAAAATATAAAGGAAAAACCTACAGAGGCAGAAGACTCTCTTTTTTTCGAGTAAGTCACTCAAAAGCCCAAAGTGGTTTGCAAAGTCTCTTTAGAAATGGCTCTTTATGACCTTTAGTGCTTAAAGCTACCATGGGGAAGAAAGCATTCATTTCTCCATGTGTTCATCTAGTCATTGGCATGGTTCTGATCTTGAATGTTAAGGCTTGTCCTTAGAGAGGTGGTAGAACTTTGGGTAGGTAGGACTTTGTGGGAATCCCTTTCATCACTGGGAACATGCCCTTACTGGAACTGAGGGGCCCTAGCCCTTTCCTTTTTCTCTGTTTCTTGGCTACAAGATGAGCAGCTTCCTCTGCCATACTCTTGCCATGATGTGTTGCCTCCCTACAGGCCTAAAGCAGTAGCATGAATCCATCATGGACCAGAATGATCAAATTCTAAGATACAAGAAATCTTTTCTCTTTATAACTTGATTACTTCAGGTATCTCACTGTAGTGATGGGAAGATGACTAACAGTCAGCAAATATTGATACAAGTCCTGCTATGTGCTAGTTTTGTTATAGTGAGCAAGACCGAAGACGATCCTTACTCTCACTGATGAGACAGGCGCAGGAGAAGCATAAACAGAAACAGGACAGTTGTAGCTGTGCTAAGTGGGAAGGGTAGGACAGTTTCATGAGGTGGAGTGTGTCTAGGGCTATGTAGACAGGAGAGTCAGGACATATTTCTCAGAGGGAGCCACTTTAGCTCAACTATGAAAGATGTAGATTTCTTTCAACCTTCTGAAGTTACCTTTGGTGTCTCTCCCCTTCGACTTTGGTACAGGGGCCTCAAGTATTGGAAATGTGGGTGTGTCCTTTAGACTTCCGTCCTTGCTGTAGACATGCATCCATAATTAATTTTTTTTTTTTTTTAGCTGTTGCTCATATGACCCAGTTTAGCCTCTCAAAATTCTTCTCAATCAGTTCTGAAGGATATATGTATATATTTAATTGGGTGCTCAGAATGAAATATGACTCATGGCTGGGATGCAAGGGCCCTTGTCCTAGATGCTACATTGTTATCCATTCAGTAAAAGTAGAAACCCCTTTTATTTTTGGTTGAGTAAATCATATTGTTTTCTTAATTGATCTTGCAGTCAAATCAATCATGGAAGTCATTTATGCATCTTGGAACTTGGGCCATGGAGTTTTGGAAAGCAAATGAAAAAGCTACCATTTATTTTTAGTAAATTCAATCTTGTTTGCTTTGGCCTAATTCTTCAAGCCAGTCTAGAGCTCCTTATATTCTGATTCTGACAGTGAATATCTGTCATTTCTTCAGTCATTCACTAAGGAGGCTAGGGGGACCTGCTGGGGGAGAGAGCAGCAGGACTGGAACAGAGATGGAGATGGAGTTGGTGCACACTTGGATGTTAAGCTTCAGGGAGGAGGAAAACAGAGGAACCAAGCATAATGTCTGGGTTTGAGACCTCAGTCACAAGTCTGGTTTGCATTTAATTAATATTAAGTTTCTGAAATACAGCATAAAAGTGCCACCTGATTTCATTTTAGTAAATTTTCCCTATTGAGAATGATTTCTAGGGTTAATTATATTTCTCTGCATCACTGAACATTTTTTTTTTTTCTTTTGAGACAGGGTTTCTCTATGTAACAGCTCTGGCTGTTTTGGAACTCACTATGTAGACCAGGCTGACATTGAACTCACAGAGATCAGCTTGCATCTGCCTCCTGAGTGCTGGGATCAAATGTGTGTGCCACCACTGCCCGGCCCTGAACAAACTTCTTAATCTCTCCTAGTTTTTGCATCTACTCCCCACCAATAGTGAGGGGAACACACTAGGTCAGAGAGACGTGTTTGGCAATATGCTTCAAATGGGAGGAAACAAACCCTTTCAAAAATAATGTGCCTGGGCTGGCAAGATGGCTCAGAGATCCTGAGTTCAATTTCCAGCAACCACAGGGTAGTTCACAACTATCTGTAATGAGATCTGCTGCCCTCTTATGGTGGCCTGCATGTATGCAGGCAGAACACTGTATACTTAATAAATTAAAAAAAAAAAAATGTGCCTCCCTTGGGAGCACAATCTCAGGCAGAAAAGCTTAGGTGTGAACAAATTTCAGGAAAAATTCCCTTAGGTATCTGTATTTTTCCTTATTTCTACAATAGGACTGGCATGATGGCATTTAACTGAACGACAAAGTAGGGAATGTATTTGTGAAGAAAAATGATTTTTGCTCAGCAAGATTATAGTAGTTACTTTTTCTTTCTGTTTCCTGAAGTGCTGAGTGTGAATGTTAGTATTTGAGAGCAATAAAAAGAAGGCTGCAAAGATGAGTTCTTGATTATTGGCATTAAAACAAGGTGTGGAGAACGAGATGCGGAATGGTGCGGGTATTTTGTTTTGAAAGCAGACTATAGAAACCAGGCTGTAGTCCTTGAAAAAGGAAAGGTTCAGAGGTGACCCTGCTGAGCTACACAAATTTCTGAGGGGAATAGAATTGAAAGATGTTTTCAGTCTCTTTCAGCTTTTATCAAATACAAGTACCAGAGGGCCTGATCCAAGTTGCTGCAGGACTGAGCCCTGAGGAGCTGCAGGTGAGAGGGTGAACCTGGGGTAGTTAATCTACGAAACACACCATAGAAGGGAGAGGAGGTCAGTGCAAAGGCTTTTGAAAGAGATTTCATATTCAGAAAACAGAACATAGGTACATTTTTTGCTAATATATATATATGTATATAGCTAGACATAAGTCTTTAGTTTGATGCAGGATGCTGACCGCATCATTTTCTGTATAATCTTGATGTACAGAAGGAAAAGCATTTTAGATGTCTATTGTGTATAGGGGTTTGAGCTAGGAATAATTCCATGGTATTCGCCTGACATTTATTTGTACTAGGATTCTACTTCTTGAGATTTTGCTTCAAGCTGGGCATGTTGGTCAGAAAGCAGTTTCCCCTCTCATTTGAGACACACTGCCAATCAAGAATCTCTGGTTCAGTGTCCTCTCCACCCACAATACTGAGAGGAAGAGAGCAAGACTAAGGAAGACATTGTCTGTTTCCTAACTGTTGTGAAAAGAGCAGCATCAAATGTGCATGAGCAGGTAGCCCTGAGGTGGGATGTAGAGTCCTTTGCAGAGAAGTGTAACAATCACTCTGGGTGATTCACTGGTGAAAATATCCTAAAACCAGACCATCTGATCTCTTATATTTTTGGTTGTGAGCCTAGCCTTTAACAGCTGAGCTATCCCTCCAGCCCCCATCTGATCTCTTTATGCTATATTTCAGGGATTTTAAACAGTTAATCACCAACTAGATGTAGTAACAAACATTATTATTACATATTTTATTATTATATTTATATAATATTTATATTATTCCATATATATGGAAAGAGAGTTGAGTGACAAATAAACAGTGAGATTCATATAAACTGCATTCTATCATGTGAATTAAAATGATATGTACAATTATGCATTCCATAAACCCTCATGCATATTTTTAAAAAGATCTACATAAAACATTTTAGAGTGGCTACCTACTGGAAGAAAGGGAATTGGATAACTGTCTGCATGAAAAAAAAATCTTAAGAGAAAGGGTCTGACTTGACTGGTGATAAGTGTGTGCTGTGAATTGATGTATGAAGTTTTTCACTGCTCTGCATTCAAAGTATTTTAAAAGATGACTCTACCGTGGAAAGTCAATTCATATAGAAAATGTATTATATGTGTATGTTATGACTTGAACCTGAATAGTCTCCATAGACTTGTGTTTTAAACCCTTGGTCCCCAGCTTGTGGTACTATTTTGAGGGCTGTGGAACCTGTAGGATTTGGAATTAGATTGTTAGGGGAGAGCTTTGAAGGTTGTTTTCTTTCTTTTTTTTTTAAAGATTTATTTTTTTTAAATTTTTTTCTTTATTATTATGTGTTTAAAATTTTATACATCAGCCATGGGTTCCCCTGTCCTGCCCCCTCCCACCCCCACCCCCACCTTTCCCCCAGCCCCTCCACACCATTCCCATGTCCTCCAGGATCAAGGCACACCTGGGGATTCATTTAAACCTGGTGGATTCAGTACAGGCAGGTCCAGTCCCCTCCTTCCAGACTGAGCAAAGTGTCCCTGTGTAAGCCCAAGGTTTCAAACAGCCAGCTCATGCACTAAGGACAGATCCTGGTCCCACAGACTGGGTGCCTCCCAAACAGATCAAGCTATTCAATTGTCTAATTTATCCAGAGGGCCTGATCCAGCTGGGGGCTCCACAGCCTTTGGTTCATAATTCATGTGCTTCCATTCGTTTGGCTATTTGTCCCTGTGCATTTTGCAATCTTGGATTCAACAATTCACGCTTTTGCAGACCCTCCTCTTTCTCGACAGTTGGACACCTGGAGCTCCACCTGGGGCCTGGCTGAGGATCTCTGTATCCACTTCCATCAGTTATTGGATGAGAGTTCCAGCACGAGAGTTAGGGTGTTTAGCCATCTGATCACCAGACTAGGTCAGATCAGGCTTTCTCTTGACCATTGCCAGCAGTCTACAGAGGATGTATCACTGTGGATTTTTTGGGACCTCTCCAGCACTCTGCCTATTCCTGTTCTCATGTGCTCTTCATTAATCATGGTCTGTTATTCCTCATTCTCCCTTTCTGTTCTTGATCCAGCTGGGATCTCCTGCTCCCCTAAGCTACCTTTCCCTCAAATCTTGCCCTTCATCACTCCCACTGTCGTCCAGGTTGTTCATGTAGATCTCATCCATTTCTCTGTCATTGGGTGATCCTTGGGTCTTTCCTAGGGTCCCGTTTTCTAGGTAGCCTCCCTGGAGTTGTGTAGCTGTCTAGTCATCTTTGTTTTATATCTAGTATCCTCCTATGAGTGAGTACATACCATGTTTGTCCTTCTGAGTCTGGGTTACCTCACTCAGGATGATTTTTTCTAGATCCATCCATTTGCCTGCAAACCTTATGATGTCATTGTTTTTCTCTGCTGAGTAGTACTCCATTGTGTATATGTACCATATTTTCTTTATCCATTCTTCAGTTGAAGGGCATCTAGGTTGTTTCCAGGTTCTGGCTATTACAAACAAAGCTGATATGAACATAGCTGAGCAAATGCCCTTGTGGTTGAATGATTGAGCAGTCCTTGGGTATATATTCCCAAGAGTGCTATAGCTGGGTCTTGGGGGAGATGGATTCCCAATTTTCTAAGGAAGCGCCATATTGATTTGCAAAGTGGCTATACAAGCTTGCATTCCCACCAGCAGTGGAGGAGAGTTCCCCTTGCTCCACATCCTCTCCAGCATAAGCTGTCTTCTGTGTTTTTGATCTTAGCCATTCTGACAGGTGTAAGGTGGTATCTCAGAGTTGTTTTGATTTGCATTTCCCGGATAATTAGGGATGTTGAGCAATTCCTTAAATGTCTTTCAGCCATTTGAACTTCCTCTGTTGAGAATTCTCTGTTTAGTTCTATAGTCCATTTCTTAATTGGACTGTTGGGCATTTTGATGTCTAATTTCTTAAGTTCTTTATATATTCTGGATATCAGCCCTCTGTCAGATGTGGGGTTGGTGAAGACCTTTTCCCATTCTGTAGGCTGTTGCTTTGTCTTGTTGACCATGTCCTTTGCTCTACAAAAGCTTCTCAGTTTCAACAGGTCCCATTGATTGATTGTTTCTCTCAGTGTCTGTGCTACTGGTGTTATATTTAGAAAGTGATCTCTGGTGCCAATGCGTTCAAGAGTACTTCCTATTTTCTCTTCTATCAGGTTCAGAGTAACTGGATTTATGTTGAGGTCTTTGATCCACTTGGACTTAAGTTTTGTGCACGGTGACAGATATGGATCTATTTGCAGCCTTCTACACATTGACATCCAGTTATGCCAGCACCATTTGTTGAAGATGCTTTCTTTTTTCCATTTTACATTTTTGGCTTCTTTGTCAAAAATTATATGTTCATAGGTGTGCGGGTTAATGTCAGGGTCTTCAATTTGATTGCATTGGTCCACATGTTGGTTTTTATGCCAGTACCAAGCTGTTTTTATTACAGTAGCTCTATAGTAGAGCTTGAGGTTGGGGATTGTGATGCCTCCAGAGGTTGTTTTATTGTACAGGATTCTTTTGGCTATCCTGGGTTTTTTGTTTTTCCATATGAAGTTGAGTATTATTCTTTCCAGGTCTGTGAAGAATTGTGTTGGTAATTTGATGGAAATTGCTTTGAATCTGTAGATTGCTTTTGGTAAGATCACCATTTTTATTATGTTAATCCTGCCTATCCATGAGCATGGGAGATCTTTCCATTTTCTGACATCTTCTTCAATTTCTTTTTTCAGGGACTTAAAGTTCTTGTCATATAGGTCCTTCACATGCTTAGTTAGCTTAACCCCAAGGTATTTTATATCATTTGTGGCTATTGTAAAGGGTGATGTATGTCTGATTTCCTTCTCAGCCTGTTTGTCTATTGTATATAGGAGGGCTACTGATTTTTTTGAGTTGATCTTGTATCCTGCTATGTTGCTGAAGGTTTTTATTAGCTGTATCAGTTCCTTGGTTGGATTTTTGGGGTCACTCATGTATACTATCATGTCATCTGCAAATAGGGAAAGCTTGACTTCTTCCTTTCTAATTTGTATCCCCTTAATCTCTTTATGTTGTCTTATAGCTCTGGCTAGAACTTCAAGTACTATATTGAATAACCTCCTGTGGGGGAGAGGGGACAGCCTTGCCTTGTTCCTGATTTTAGTGGTATTGTTTTGAGTTTCTGTCCATTTAATTTGATGTTGGCTTGCTGTAGATTGCCTTTATGATGTTTAGGTATGTTCCCTGTATTCCTGATCACTCCAAGACCTTTATCATGAAGGGGTGTTGGATTTTGTCAAATGCCTCTTCTGCATCTAGTAAGATGATCATGTGGTTTTTTTCTTTGAGTTTGTTTATATGGTGTATTACACTAATGGACTTTCATATGTTGAACCACCCTTGCATCCCTGGGATGAAGCCTACTTGATTATGGTGGATAATTGTTTTGATGTCTGTTTGCCAGAATTTTATTGAGTATTTTTGCATCAATGTTCATGAGGGAGATTGGTCTGTAGTTCTCTTTCTTTGTTGCATCTTTGTTTGGTTTAGGAATCAGGGTAATTGTAGCCTCATAGAAGGAGTTTGGTAATATACCTTCTGCTTCTATTGTGTGGAACTATTTAAAGAGTATTGGTATTAAGTCTTCTTTGAAGATCTGGTAGAATTCTGCAGTGAAACCATCAGGTCCACAGCTTTTATTGGTTGGGAGACTTTTAATGACTGATTCTATTTCCTTAGGGGTTATTGGACTATTTAAATGGTTTATCTGATCTTTATTTAACTTAGGTATGTGGTACCTATCCAGAAAATTATCCATTTCTTTTAGATTTTCCAGTTTTGTGGAGTAGAGGTTTTTGAAGTATGACCTGATCATTGTCTGGATTTCCTCATTGTCTGTTGTTATGTCCCCCTTTTCATTTCTGATTTTGTTAATTTGGATGCTCTCTCTGTCTTTTGGTTAGTTTGGATAAGGGCTTGTCTATCTTGTTGATCTTCTCAAAGAACCAACTCTTTGTTTCATTAATCCTTTGTATTGTTCTCTTTATTTCTATTTTATTGATTTCAGCTCTCAATTTGATAATTTCCTGGTGTCTGTTCCTCCTGGGATACTTTGCTTCTTCCTGTTCAAGGGCTTTCAGGTGTGCTGTCAAGTCACTAGAGTGAGATTTCTCCAGCTTCTTTATGTGGGCATTCAGTGCTATGCATTTCCCTCTTAGCACTGCTTTCATAGTATCCCATAAGTTTGGGTATGTGGTGTATTCATTTTCATTGATCTCTAGGAAGTCTTTAATTTCTTTCTTTATTTCTTCCTTAACCCATTGGTGATTCAGTTGAGCATTATTCAGCTTCCATGAGATTGTAGGTTTTCTGTAGTTTTTTGTGTTGTTGAAATCTAACTTTAAACAATGGTGGTCCGATAAAACAGAAGAGGTTATTCCAATTGTTTTGTATCTGTTGAGATTTGCTTTGTGGCCAAGTATGTGGTCGATTTTAGAGAAGGTTCCATGGGATGCTGAGAAGAAGGTATATTCTTTTTGTTTGGGTGGAATGTTCTGTAGATATCGATTAAGTCTATTTGAGCCATAACATCAGTTAAGTCCCTTATTTCTCTGTTAAGTTTCAATTTGGCAGATCTGTCCAGAGGTGAAAGTGGGGTGTTGAAGTCTCCCACTATTAATGTGTGGGGTTTTATATGTGATTTAAGCTTTAGTAATGTTTCTTTTACATATGTGGGTGCCCTTGTGTTTGGGGCATAAATGTTCAGAATTGAGACTTCATGTTGGTGGATCTTTCCTGTGATGAGTATGTAATGTGCTTCATCATCTCTTTTCATTGATTTTAGTTTGAAGTCTATTTTGCTGGATATTAGGATGGCTACATTCACTTGCTTCTTAAGACCATTTGATTGGAAAGTCTTTTCCCAGCCTTTTATTCTTAGGAGGTGTCTGTCTTTGAATTTGAGGTGTGTTTCTTGTATGCAGCAGAAAGATGGGTCCTGTTTTCGTATCCATTCTGTTAGTCTGTGTCTTTTTATAGGCGAATTAAGTCCATTGATATTAAGGGATATTAATGACCAGTGATTTTTCATTCCTGTTGTTATTTTTATTTTTTGGTGGTAGTGTGTATGTACTTCTCTTCTTTGGGGTTTACCACTGTGGTGTTATCTATTGCCTGTGTTTTCATGGGTGTATCTGCCTTCCTTAGGTTGGAATTTTCCTTCTAGTGCTTTCTGTAGGGCTGGGTTTGTGGATAAGTATTGTTTAAATCTGGTTTTGTCTTGGAAGGTCTTGTTCACTCCATCTATGATGATTGAAAGTTTTGCTGAGTATATTAGTCTAGGCTGGCATCCATGGTCTCTGCATTATATCTGTCCAGATCCTTCTGGCTTTCAAAGTGTTCACCGAGAAATCGGGTGTTATTTTGATGGGTTTGCCTTTATAAGTCACTTGGCCTTTTTCCTTTGCTGCCCTTAATATTCTTTCTTTATTCTGTATGTTTAGTTGTTTAATTATTATGTGGCGAGGGGACTTTTTTTTTCGGGTCTGGTCTGTTTGGTGTTCTATAGGTTTCTTGTATCTTCATAGGCATTTCCTTCTTTAAGTTGGGAAAGTTTTCTTCTATGATCTTGTTAAATATATTTCTGTGCCTTTGAGTTGGTATTCTTCTCCTTCCTCTATCCCTATTATTCATAGGTTTGGTCTCTTCATGGTGTCCCAAATTTGGGTCATGACTTTGTTGGTTTTAGTGTTTTCTTTGACTGATGAATCTATTTCTTCTACCGTATCTTCAACTCCAGAGATCCTCTCTTCCATCTCTTGCATTCTCTTGGTTATACTTGCCTCTGAAGTTCCTGTTTGTTTACTCAGATTTTCTATTTCCAACATTCCTTCTGCTAGTGTCTTCTTCATTTTTTCTATTTCCCTCTTCAGGTCTTGGATTGTCTCCCTTGATTTTTCATGATTTTCTTTCAAGGATTTATTGTTTTTTTCTGCTTTAATTGTCCTTTCCGCTAGTTTTTTTTTTTTTTATAGCATTCTTCCCATTTTTTGTTTGTCTGTTCCTCTACTTTATTTTTGATTTCTTCTATATAATGCTCTAGCCTCTTCATGATTTTACTTAAAAGGCTGTTTTCTTCTTCTTCTTCCATTCCGTGATGTTCAGGTCTAGCTGTTGGAGAAGGGCTAGGTTCTGGTGATGCTGTATTGCTCTTTATTTTGTTGTATGTACTTCTGCCTTGACATCTGCCCATCTCCTCTTGTGTTCGTTCTTGGTCTTATCATTGTACTTGGTCCAGAGAGAGTTGACAGATTTAGGGAGCCTCTCTCTGGTCCAGATGGAAGCTCTGGGCCAGATGGGAGCGCTGGTCCAAATGAGGGTGCTGGCCAGATAGGAGCTGGGGGGCTGGACTCTGAGTCTCGGGAAGTCCCTGTGGTCTCCTTATTTTTTCCAGATGGGAGCTCCTCTTGTCCAGATGGGAGTTCCTCTGGTCTCTGGTCCAGATGGGATTTCCGGGGCAGGATGGAAGCTTGGGGCTGGTCTCTGATTCTCAGGAAGTGGCTGGGGTCTCAGCAGATGGGTGTGGGGGCAGGGTGTGGAGATTGTAGGGTCTGCCTGCAGTCTTGGAAAAGGGGAGCCTTCCCGCAGGGCCCTCCGATTGGCAGGAAACTGGGGCCAAGTTGGTCAGGTCCTCCTGGGGTTGCCTGTGGCCAGGGGTGAGACCCAGGTGCAGTTGCCTCTCTGGCTATAACCTCAGGCACTCACCTCTGGTCCAGATGGGAGTTCCAGGGTGGACAGGAGCTGGGGTTGGTCTCTGAGTCTCAGGAAGTGGCTGGGGTCTCAGGCAAATCAACATTGATATTATTAATGTACCAAACCCAGTTTAATTTTACATTTCAAAGGGGCTGCCCTGCATGGTGAATTATGTCTCAATAAAGGTTTTAAGATTGTGCAAACACAGCTGGGCATAGTGGTGCATGTTTTCAATCCCAGCACTTGGTAAGTTCCAGGATATTCTGTCTCAGAAACAAAAATAAAAAGGAAAACAAAACAAAGAAAAAGTACAAACATTATTTTTCTTTTGCCTTAAGTTTTCCTGGGGAAAAATGGAACGAGAGAGAGAGAGAGAGAGAGAGAGAGAGAGAGAGCGCATGATGTCTATGGCCACTCTGTCTAAAGTTCTGTGGGTGTTCAGGGTAAGGTTCTGTTCTATGTTGGCACTTTGGGCATCTTGACATTTTCTGTTAATGCAGTGGTTCTCAACCTTACTAATGCTGTGGCCCTTTAATACAATTCTTCATGTTGTGGTGACACTCCAACCATAAAATTATTTTTGTTGCTACTTTATAATTGTAATTTTGCTACTGTTATGAATTGTAATGTAAATATCTGATATGCAACTGTCTTAGTTATGTTTTCTATTACTGTGAAGAGACACCATGACCATGGCAACTCTTACAAAAGAAAACGTTTAATTGGAGTGGCTCACTTACAGTTCAGAGATGCAATCCATTATCATCATGGTGGGGAGCGTGGTAGTGTACAAGCAGACATGTTGCTGGAGAAGGAGCTGCTACATGCTGATATGTAGGTAACAGAAAGTGGTCTGAGTATAACACTGAGCAAATCTTGAGCATATATGGGACCTCAAAGCCTGCCTCCACAATGACATACTTCCTCTAGCAAGGCCATACCTACTCTAACAAAGTTACACCTCCCAGTAATTTCCTTTGGAGGCCATTTTCTTTCAAACTATCACAGTGACCCCTGAAGAGGTCATGACCCACAGGTTGAAAATAACTGTGATAATTTAATGATCTGACATGTTTTGGTAACTAGGAATTTGTCATAAAATTATAGCTTTTTTTAAGTGATTGAATTTGGTATGTACTCGGCACAGGATCCCACTGTCCATGTTATTGGATGTAAATGTGAGCAGGTCTATTTACCTTCCAGGTTAGCTTCCATCAGACAAATTTTGGCATGAGGATGTCATTGATACGTATAATATTTGAGTTTTATATGCAATAAGAATGTTAAAAAATACAACTGAAAAGGAATTGATACCCATTAATGATGCTGACACTTCAGATGCCCTCTATTTTTTTTTCTTAGAGACAATCTTAAAAGACAGTTGAGAAGGTAAACACATTACTTTGTGTCAGACCCCTACTCTCCAGAGAGTAGAGGGGGGTTGATAACTTTTTTTTTAAGTTGGTAAGGAAAAGTCCCAAGTGGACTCTTTCAGCCCTGAAAATAAGTTTTGATTTGCATAGATTGAGACCCCTTCCTACTTCATTTAAACTCTTTTCATCCAATAGCCACATATCTCACAGAGTCTCATCTTCTAGTGTGGGGTGTAAGGGTGAGAACTGCCATGCCTAGTGATTGACAGAAAAAAGAGCATTGGTCCTTTCACCCGCCTCAGTGATAAGCAAGTGGCCCAGCTACTACTGGTCATTTGCATGCATAGTGAACCATTTCATTAAGAATTTCATTAAGATGGTAATGTTTAATGTTTCCTGGGAAAAATGAGTTTTTGGCTTGTTCAATTATATAATTAAAGTTGGAGAATTAGGGGAGATTGCAAAGTGCTTGCATAATGTAGGCAAGTGTAATGATAAAACTTGTAAATAAGTTCAAAAGAATGCCATTCTGGCTAGATCATGATGTGGGCTCAGATAGGGACATGGAAAATGTGGGCTAAAGCCCAGAGAAGTTTAACTCTGGTATCTTAACTTCTTGTTCTTCAGTGTCTCAAAGGAAGGTGGGCAGCAGAACAGAGAACTGTGGACTCGCCGATCAGTTTCTAGAAAGTTCTTGGAACCTACTGCTCACTTTTCTATTTAATTAACTATGTAATTAACTATTTTGTATTATGTATGTATTTGTGTATGCATACATGTGTATGTGTACTTACATGCGTGCATGCCTGTGGTACCAGAGGTCAGTGGATGTTGGGTGCATTCCCCCGGTCATTCTCTACTTTACTTTTTGAGACAGAGTTTCTCTTCTCACTGAGCCTGTAACTCTCTCATTTGGCAAAAACTAGTTGGCTAGTGAGCTACTGGATCTTCTTGTCTCTGCCCTCCCAGCTTTGGGCCTCTGGGTGCATGCTGCCACTCTCTGCTTTTGCATGTGGGTTGGGGATCCAAACTCATGTGCATATGCTTGTACAGTAAGCAGTTTATCAATTGACTCACATCCCCACTCCCCTTTTCACTTTCAGTATAGGCAGAGTGTGGTGATATTGTGTTCTCCAAAATATTGTGCACCCTAATAAACTTATCTGGGGTCAGAGAACAGAATAGCCACAATATTAAACATAAAGGTTAGGCAGTGGCACACATGCCTTTAATCCTATCACTTGGGAGGAAAAGATCCATCTGGATCTCTCTGAGTTTAAAACCACACTGGAAACAGCCAGGCATGGTGACTCATGCCTTTAATCCCAGGAAGTGATAGCAGAAAGAAGAAAGGTATATAAGGCATGAGGACCAGGAACTAGGGCTGGTTAAGCTTTTAGGCTTTTGAGCAGCAGTTCAGCTGTGACCCATTTGGATGAGGACACAGAGGTGTCCAGTCTAAGGAAACAGGATCAGCTGAGGAACTGGTGAGGTGAGGAAGCTGTGGCTTGTTCTGCTTCTCTGATCTTCTAGCATTCACCCCAACAACTGGATTCAGGTTTGAATTTATTAATAAGACCTGTTAAGATTCATGCTACAGCAGAGACTTTCCATATAGAAGAAAACCCAGTGATCCATAAGATTTCTTAACTGGTGGTCTTAGTCCTCAAAAGTTTTATCTCCCTTGCCTTAGAGGTGAGGCCATCCTTTTCTTGGATTTTTTTCCCCTAGTTCATGGTACTGGAAATCCCACCATTTTTGAAACACATCAAGAAAACTGTTTCTGCCTTCTTCTTCTTCTTACATTCATATCTCTTTATGCAAGCCTAGTTTATAAAAGAGCTAGTTTGTTGTAACATCAGTTGCTCTGCTAAGCACTTTACACAGTTGTGCATCTTAGTCCATCCTTCCAGGAGCTTCTGGAGGTGGGAGTGATTATTTCTATAACAACACATTAAAGAACTTAGATTAACTGAGATGGAGCTAGTTTTCCTAAAGGAGATAGAAATATTTAACATTACAGTGGTATATGTGATTTATATTGTAATATTATATATCCCTATTCTTCAAAAGTATTTTCTAAGTCATGTGTGGCCACAGTGGCTCTAGCCCTTCCTTTATCTTTTCCTCCATTAGTTTTCCAATGATGTAGAGAATATCTTTTACTTTATCCTGGATAAAAATTAGATCTTCTATAGCTCATACTTTCTAACTTGCTTCTAGAAGGTTTCTTTATGTAACCAAAGACTCATTATGTTGATTCTTTTGCTATAACCAAGTACCTGAGAATAGTTACTTTATAAACAACAGAAATTTATTTCTCATAGCTCTGAAGGTTGCCAAGTCCAAGATCAAGGTGGTAATAGTTTAGTATCTGATGAAGGCTGGTCTCTGCTTTCAAGATGGTGCCTTGTGGCTTTGGCCTCCAAAAGAGAGGAATACTGTGTCCTCATATGATAGAAGAACAGTAGTGTGTAGAAGTACCAAACTTGCCCCTCAAGCCATTTTATAATGATGCTAATCATATCTGCAAAGACACTGATTTCTTAGGCTAAGCAGTTTTTTTTTGTTTGTTTTTTTAGAGACAGAGTTTCTTTCTGTGTGGTTTTTGGTGCCTGTCTTTCTCTGTAGACCAGGCTGGCCTTGAACTCATAGAGATCTGCTTGCCTCTGCCTCCTGAGTGCTAGGATTAAAGGCATGCACCACCACTGCCCAGCATAAGCAGTTCTTAAAGAGCCTATCTTTAAATAATATTACATTGAGAATTAAGTTTCAACATATGTTTGGGAGGGTACAGACATATGCAGACATAATGTCAAGGAATGCTGCCCCCTCTCTCCCGCAATCTTTGTGTGGCTAAGTTGGTGCAATCTGTGTGAGTTGAGCCCACATGGATGTTTTCCATGTTGTTGGTACAGCTGTAACCTATGAAATGCAACATACTGGAGAAAGGATCCACAGATATATGCCACATGATTGTATCCTTACATGATGGGTAATGTTCAAAAGGCATTTGTAGGTTACTTTTTGTGACATGCCTTCAATAGCTCCAGGACTAGTATTTTACTAATTATAGAGCCTCTAGGTACTGCAAAAATAAAAAGAACATGCACTTCCCAGAACTTCTGCATTTTGAAACTTTATTGATACATGAGATGTACCTCAGGAGCCAAAATGATGAGACACTAAAGCCTAATTTAAAGAATGGTTCAGATCATTATTTATATGAACTTCTTTGGTTCTAAGCTGAGCTTCATCTGAGTTCCCTCATATGTTGTTATGGAGACAATCGATCATTCCCACCTCCAAAGGCTCCTGGAGGGATGAAGTGGGATAGTATCTCTGTAAAGTGCATAGAGGGCAACTGATGTTTTAACAAACTAGTTCTTACATTAACAAGATTTTCCTGAAGAGCTAAGAGTGTATCTTCCCATTGCATTTTCCTATACTCTTTTGGACTCAACCTTCTCTGGTGACTAGAACATGACATTTACCTGGGGGCACCTGACTGCCCCCTGTGACCCATGCCCCTTGCAGAGGTTTTCATCTTTTTTTTCTTTCTTTTTTTGAGGGGGGCGGAGATTGAACTTAATTTTGGTGTTGGCACCAAGGAACTCATTTATGCTAGCAGGAGTCTACATATTAGAGGATCAGACACATATGAAGTTGTGTAGACTTTATCTAAGTTATAAGGGAAAGATGAGAAACAATCTAAAACATGGAGCATGTAAGTATCACCAGTAACATTAAAAAAAATGAGATATGATAGAGGCTGTGACTGTCTCATTAAAGTAGCTGTTTCATTCACTTGCCCATTCAGGAGACACCCATCCCAGTCATGTAGTCCATCAGACTGTCAGTCATTAGATTCCCCATATGACAAGTAGCCATGAATATGAGATAATATGAAGAACTGTGTACCCCATCATCATTTATAGCTGGGGAAATAAATAAAAAATCAAGAAGCTCTAATATCTCTAGTTCTGGTTGTATTCTAAGGTGAGTCTTAGATTTTGCAGCAGAACAGAAAGATAGTGAAAAGGACATTTTAAGGACATGAAAAGAGAGAAGAGTTCCTCAGCAGCTGTGAATCCAGAATTTTGACATAGGGCTAGTGAGATGGCTCAGGAAGTAAAGGCAGCTGTATTAGTTGGGGTTCTCTAGAGTAATAGAACTTACAGAATAAATCTCTATATGTAGCAAGGGGATTTTTTTTGAATGACTTACAGGCTGTGGTCCAGATAATCCAACAATGGCTGTCTATGAATGGAAAGTCAACAATGGTAGTTGTTCTGTCTATGACGCTGGATGTCTCGTTTGGTTTTGTTATGTGCTGAAATCCTAAAAAAGTAGGCTCTAATGCCCATGGATTTGCTAGGAAGGTGACGGCAAGCAGACAAGGAGCGAAAGCTTCATTCTTTCATGTCCTTTATAAAGGCTGCCAGCAGAAGGTGTGGCCCAGATTAAAGGTGGACCTTCCTACCTCAAAAGATTTGGATGAAAAATGGGTCCTCCCACTTCAAATCATTTGATTAAGAAAACAACCTCTTCACAAGTGTACCAGACACTTGGGTTTTAGTTAATTCTAGATGTAGTCATGTTGACAACCAAGAATATCCATGACAGACACTTACTACCAAGCCTACTGACATGAGTTTGATACCTGGAACACTCAAGGTGAAAGAGAGAACTTACTTTTGAATATTATTCTCTGAATTCTACATTGATGCCTACCTCCAACTCAGCAAATAAACAGATAAAATGTCATAAGATTTTTTTTATTAATTTCCTGATAATTTTATATAATATATTTTGATTATATTCACTACCTCTATCTCTTCCCAGATCCACTTTGCTTCTATAGCCCCAAACTTCATGTCCTCTATTATCTATCTATCCATCTATCTATCTATCTATCTATCTATCTATCTATCTATCTATCTATCTATCTATCTATCTCTTTATCTCTCTATCTCTCTATCCATTCATTTGAGACAGGGTCTTACTATGTAGCTCTGGCTGTCCTGGAACTTACTGTGTGGACTATGTTGGTCTTGGACTCACAGAGATCCACCTGCCTCTGCCTTGATCTATTTATTTATTTGTTTATAAAATAACCTATAGACTCAAATTCTTTCTGATTATATACTCCTGGGTGTAGGACCATGCACTGGAGCATGGTCAAATTACCACGGACCTCTGCCTTACAGAAAACTGAGTTCATAAGAGCAGCAGTCCTGTTCTGTCCAGAAGACACTGTTTTACCCCAGTACTCCCCAATCTCTGGCCTGTACCCTCTTCTGTAATGATCCCTGAGTGTTCTCTCTCTCTCTCTCTCTCTCTCTCTCTCTCTCTCTCTCTCTCTGATAGATGATAGATGATCTATTTGTGGCTGAGCATTCCACTGATCCTTATTCTCTGTACTTTGATCAGTTGTGAGTTTCTGTGTTAACCACCATTCACTTCACAAAGAAAATTCTCTGATGAGGTCTGGGAGTTGGACTAAACTATGGGTAGAGAGATACAAATTTAGAGGGTAGTTTGATGCTACGTCTGTTTAGTGGAGTAATCTTGGTAGGTTTACCTCTATGAGGATCTCAACCTTGGGTTCCTGGAAAGAATTTGCATACCAGGTATGTGTTTCTTTCTGTGGAGTAGACCTTAAATCTAATAAGAAAAGTCACTTACACTCATAACATCCATGCCACTAATGGGTATCCATGGGTATATCTTACCAAGTTGATTATTATTGTGGTTCACAGGGTTCATAGCTGGGTAACACTGTTGATGACTTTAAAAACAATTCTAGCTGGGCAGTGGTGGCACACACCTTTAATCCCAGCACTCAGGAGGCAGAGCCAGGCGGATCTCTGTGAGTTTGAGGCCAGCCTGGTCTCCAAAGCGAGTTCCACAAAAGGCGCAAAGCTACACAGAGAAACCCTTTCTAGAAAAACCAAAACAATAACAACAACAACAACTAAACCAATTCTAGCACTATTAACATTTGCTTAAGACCCTTCTCCCTTCCCAGCTATAAACCTGTAATTATCTAATAATCCCACCAGAAAGCCTATTCATTTACAGGGGAAAGACATGTACTATTTGGGACCCTAGTTCTGTTGCTATGCTAAAACACTTTGACCAAGGTAACTTATAAGTGAGTTTATTTTGGCTTATGGTTGAAGAACCAAAACACCCCCATTTCAGCAAGCCCCTCACCCCAACTTGAAATAGGCCTGAGTTTTGAAATTCTCAGAGCTGCTGATATAGGTCCCAGGAATTCAAAAGCACCAAGTCAGGATGTTTGAAAGACTATCTGGTAGCAATTGATTAACCACAGAAAGCCCTAATGCTGGAGATAGAAGGTGTCTGCCTATATTTCTTTGCTGCATCCACTTGTTTTCTCCTCTGCTTACCCCTGTGAGTTGAAGCTATATAAGATCCTCACGAGAGGGAGAGAAGTGGCTGGCACCTTCTCAGTCCCATAACTATGAGCCAGAATAAGGTTCTTTATTTTGTAAATGACCCAATCTCTGGTACTCTGTTATAGTCACAGAAAACAGACCAAGGGATGTACTTGGTGCCTACTAAGTAGTAAATATGAAATAATTGGCAGTAAAAAATCATTTGGAGGATACTGTCTACCACCAAGCCCCCAAACAATCCAGGGAGAAGGTGAATTATAAAGGCATTATAAATTATAACAGGAATAGTATGCATTGTTTATTATTATTATTATTATTATTATTATTATTAATTAAAATACTGAGTTTATTTTACATGTATATTTGTCCCCCTACCATTTCCACATCTGACCACATTATTGCTATGTCCTATCATAACATTCCATACATACTTAAAACCAAATAAAGGGTGGAGCTCCATCCTTTAAAACTAAACAGGCATTTTAGACAACACATTCTTGGCAATGGAACTCAGACAACATTTATCAAACACAGTAGGGAAAGTTCTCACTTTGCGTTATAAAAAGGACAGCTGGATATATCAACTGTTACAGAAATTAAGTAAGATGGAATTATTTCAAACTGTTTAAACCATTTTCTTAAAGAGACTTCCTCCACTGCCAGAGATCTTGAATAGCCTCCTGGTCAGTCATCCGGAAGCAATTCTTCACATAATTAATGAACTTGGCTTCCACTTTGGGAAGAGAACCACCTTTTTCTATACTTGCTTGCATTTTTGCCTTAATGTCTTTTACAGAACTATACGTCCTTTTGGTGTTTTAGGAGTTTTTTTTTTTCCTGTTTTTTGAAAGACTCTTGACCCTTTGATCTTGGTGTTGATGGTTTTAAGTCTTTTCCATTTTGGTTTGATTTTTGTGCATTTTTGGCTGGGGTATCTCGTACAGATTTCTTCACTGGAACTTTTTCTTCAGCTTCCTCATCATCAAAATCATCTTCATCATCTTCATCATCCTCATTGTCAACCTCATCAATCCTCGTCAAATTTTACTTTTTTCTGGGGAACCTTGTTACCACCTCCAGGAGCAGATCATTTTCCAGACATACTTAAGAGTTTCACATCCTCCTCATCTTCATCTTCTGACTCTGCATCTTCCTCTACAGCTACTACTGTCCACTAATATGCACAGGCCCTGAACCACACTTCAACCTTAAGACCACAGGTGGTGTAATTTCAAAGCCCCCAAGAGAAACTGTTGGTTGTACAGGCATTTTCAAAGTTGCCAGTGTTACTTTAATTGGACTGCCTTCATAGTTCATTGCTTCTGCCTCTACAATGTGTAATTCATCTTTTGCCCCTGCCCCCTAAACTAACCATTCTTAGTGATAACTGGTGCTCATTCTCATCATTATCCACCTTAAAGTGATCACCCTTGTCAGCTTTTAGTTCACAACCGAAAAGGTAGTTCTGAGGCCTGAGAGGGCTCCTGTCCACGTCCATCGTGTCTTCCATGAGGTGGAGGTGCACACTTCGGTGTGAGAGAGGTCGGACGGAGGAAACTGCCTACTGCTTCTCAGAACAGACACGCAGGATGGAATCACGCCAGGGTGCATTGTTGATCATTATAAGTACATATACCTATTTTACTCCCCCCACTTATTTTGGAGGTTATTTTTCTCTCTTAGGAGGGATTTGATGCCTTTCCCTAATAAAATTTTTATTTTGAAATGCAAATTATTGGGTCTTACAGAGATGGTTCAGTGGAGTTCAGGTATTAGCACTCATGTTGAGTGGCTTAAAACCACTTGTAACTCCAGTGTCTTAGCTAATTTCTACTGCTGTGAAGAGACACCATGACCATGGCAACTCTTATAAAGAAAACATTTAACTGAGGTGGCTCACCTACAGTTCACGGGTTCAGTCTATTATCATCATGATGGAGAACATGGTGGCATGCAGGCAGACATGGTGCTGGAGTTGTAGCTGAGAGTCCTACATCTTGTAGGCCACAGGAAGTCAACAGTGACACTGAGGGAAGCTTAAGCAAAAGAGACCTCCACAGTGACACACTTCCTCCAACAAGGCCATAGCCATGACAACAAAGCCACACCTCCTAATCCTGCCACTCCCTATGAGATTATGGGGGCCAATTACATTCAAACTACCACATCCAGCTCCAGAGCATCTGTCATCTTCATCTGGACTCTGTAGGCAACAGTGCTCACAGGTACACATGGCCACACATAGCCCTCTTTTCCCCCACTAAAATAAAATAAATCCTTAAATGCAAACTGTAATGTGCTAACTTCAACACTAGTCATGAAAATGTACATTATCATTTGAGTCCCTATTCTGGTTCTAGGTTCTGATCCATGGGTTCTATCCCAGAACCCTAAGCAAACATCTGAGGAAAGCCATTACTTTACAACACAACTTCTTTTCTCCCTATTTTCTTCTCTTCCTACCTTAAATCAGGTTAAAGAATACATTCTGATGTGTAATATACCATTTTGAGAGACAATGGAGGCTACCAGAGTGACTCCAAAATTACAGGGCCATCTCTGGCTCTTTTTGCTGCTAATGTAGTAAAATTGTGCAATTAATATTTGTAAGAAGTGATGGAGAGGGAAAGCAGTGTCTGAGCACTGGGTATTATTACTAAGAAAGGGAGAAGAAGAATCATTCTTTCTATGTGTTTCTTTAGCTCCCTATTGTAGGCCTGATAGGATAAAATTCTGAGCACAGAATTTTAGAATTTAACAATTCCTTTAATAATATCCAGTTAAATATGAAATTAAGAAAATGAAGCCTGCCAGCTGCTCACAAGTCTTCCATGCTGATGCCTTAGTTAGAATACAGGCAGCATTCCTGTTGCCATGAGATGGACTTAGGCAGGTGCTGTGAGAATTTATCCAGTTTTGGTTAAGCCATAGAGTTGCATGAGTTCTGCTAAAGAAAAGGATTAATGAGGCAAAATAAGTGTAAGTGAGCAATAAGAAATTTGGCAACAGTAAAAGGTTTCTGAAAGCACAGCAACAACAACAACAAACCTGCATTAAAAATGAACAGATAGTGAATCCAAGGTGTTGCAGGTGGTTCTTGCCCATGTTACATCATGTGACTTTACTACAGTCTTACCAAAACACCTGGGCTCACATTCTAGAATATTATAGCTCACAAATTAAAAATTTTCTACTATGCTTGGTTTCCTGTTCTGATAAAAACATAATGGTTTAATTACCAAAAACAGATTTTGAGTATTTCCTACTATCAGTATTCAGCAGGTATCACATTGGTCACCTTGGGATTGTATTGTTAGAATGTTTGAGTTTAAAAACTTCTGTTTGAGAGCCAGGAGGTGGTGGTGCACACCTTTAATCTCAGCACTTGGGAGGCAGAGCCAGGTGGATCTCTGTGAGTTCGAGGCCAGCCTGGTTTACAGAGTGAGATCTGGGACAGGCACCAAAGCTACACAGAGAAACCCTGTCTCAAACAACAACAACAACAACAACAACAACAACAACAACAACAACAACAACAAAATTCTGTTTTGGAAGAGTCCAAATGAGAGAATGACCATACTGAAGACTCGTTATGCCCTCCATGGGAGATCAGAAGGAGAACTTGTAATATCTGATCAGTCCCACATGGTCCAGCAGCAGGAAGAGAGAATCCATGTCCCACATTTAAAGCAAGTAAGAACAGAATGGGAGAAGACTGAGGGAGGAGAATTTGAGGTATTGGGGTTAGAGATCTGAGGGATAGGGAAAGACTGAATTTGGAGGGTGGTATGGAATTGGTTGTTTTTATTGTTCAGGTGGGTATCATGTCCATGGCTTGCATAGACTATGTTTTGACTGTCTGGACTTGCGTTTGTGGCCAGTCACTGGAAGGAAGGGTTTCACAGGAGCTGCTGACTCATGAGGTAGCTAGAGAGTAGCATTTGAGGACCTTCAGGTCAAAACAGAAAACAGAAGGAAATGGTTGGGAATTTCCCAAGAGTAGGTGCAGCATGGTGTCTTGAGGGATATTCAGGATTTCCTCCAGTTAAGGAGGCTGGTTTTAGCTCAGCACAGTGGTACGGGACTATAGTCTTAGATACTCGGGAGGCTGAAGCAGAGGGGTCACCTGTACTCAGGAGCTACAAGGGTAGCCAGGCAACATAGGCACTCTCCATCTAAAAACAAAGTTGATGTTGCAATAAAATTACTTGGGCAACATTCCTGACACTCTGCTGCTTCCCCATTTTTGACTTTGGAATATAATGCTATACACAGAACACAAAAAGTTTCTGGCACACAGTCAAGGCTTGGAAAATGACTTTTTTCTTTGATCCCCACCCTCCATCTACTCCTCCTCCTCCATCATCATCATCATCACTTGTGTGGAGGTTACTGCACTGACAGGGTAAATAGTAGGAGAAAGGATTTTAACAAAATTTTGCAAGATTTCATTTTTTCTCAGAGAGAGAGAGAGAGAGAGAGAGAGAGAGAGAGAGAGAGAGAGAGAGAGAACACGAACGAGAACAGAATCTCCAAGTACTTGTTTCTTGATTAAAGAAAATTCTCTTGGCCTGTGCTTCTTCAGATAGGACACCAGCCAAGACTAGATATGTGGTGCTGAGATTTATATTGGGCACTTCCCAAGATGATGTTCTCCCTTGACCCTAGCAAGCATTCTACAATGTCAACATTGACATTCTTCCTTTATAGGTGAGGACACAAAGGCCCAGAAGATCCAGGAATCTTGCTTCAGAGTAGTTAGTATATGGCAGAGCCATGACTGATACTCATCCTTCCTTTTTTAAAAACTTAGTAGGAAAACTTCATTTCATTTATTTGTGTTTGTTCTGTTTTAAAAAACCACGATTACTGTGCTCTTAGGGGTTCTATTGCAGTGATGAATCAACACCCTGACTGAAAAACAAGTTGGGGAGGAAAGGGTTTATTTGGCTTACACATCCATATCACTATTCACCATCGAAGGAAGTCAGGACAGGAACTCACGCAGTGTAGGGACCCAGAGGCTGGAGCAGATGCAGAGGTCATGTAAGGGTGCTGCTTACTGGTTGATTCCTCATGGCCTGCCTAGCCCATGTTCTTATGGAACCCAGGGTCACCAGACCAGGGATGGCACTACCATAATGGGCTGGGCCCTCCCCAATCAATCACTAATTAAGAAAATGCCTTACAGGCCTGCCTACAGCCCAATTTTATGAAGGCATTTTCTTAACTGAGGTTCCCTCCTCTTAGATGATTTTAGCTTCTGTCAAGTTGATGTAAAACCATCCAGCACATGTACCAAGTGAAAAATCCAAAGGATGTATAAAGCTAATATTTTACCCCAGTATTCCCCTTAATATAATTATAAGCATGACTTCCACCTTTTCCATCCCACTGCTACAGTATCCAGTGTTATTGGCACAGAATATATCTTTCCACTGGTTCTGCAGACTCCTATTAATACATATATGTATGTATATGGAGAGTAGGTTAATTAGTGTGGCTCTCCACAACTGATGGCTTCTGGTAGGGGAGGAATCAGTTCCCTTTAAGGGGCTGGCCACTGGGAGTTTGACCACGCTCCAGTAAGTATATAGGCAACACAAATTGGGCTTCTTTTTCTTCTTTTTTTTTGAGGTGGGGAGGTCATGAGGGTGGGGGGATGGACCTGAGAGGACTGGGAAATGAGTGTGATTGGGATGCATGATGTGAAATTCCCAAATAATTAATACAATTTTCCTGTTGGAAAAAAATTAAAAATATATTTATGTATGTGTGCTTGTGCACATTGGGCATCAGAGAACAGCTTGTAATAGTTGTTTTTTTCTGCCATGTGGGGTCCAGGGACCAAGCTCAGCTTGTCTGGTCTCGTGGCAGGTTCCTTTACCCACTGAGCCATCTTACTGGCCCATGGCTTATAGTGTAACTTGCTTGGCAATTTGCTTTTCTCCTTCAACAATACTTCACAAAGATTTTCCTGGAATAATCAATATACATCTAACCTATTTGACCTTTTATATTAACTTCATAGTCTATTATGGTATGGATGGGATTTATAATTTATGTAACTAGTTCTTTATTTACGGTGTGGTTATTCAAGGTTTAGTCTTGTTGTTGTTTATTTTGCTTTTTTTTTTTGCCCCACAGCAAATTCGTAAAGATGTTCTTGTCATATAATTGTGTATATTGTGGTGGTTTGATACCTATAGGGTATGTTCTGAAATAAGCTGCTCTTGGGTCTTAAACGCTACAGTTACTGAGTATTATGCAAAAACAAACAAACAAACAAACAAACAAACAAACAAACAAACAGACCAGACTCAGTGACTAAAACATTACTGTTTGAGTTTCTCAATTGAGTTTCTTTAAAAAATTATTCAGTGAATTCTGGCTTGGGATTAGAACAGAATTTCCAACCATTCCTGAAATTGTCCTAAACATATGTCAGCCCATTGATACTACATGTGAAGCAGCAGTCTCAGAAATGATGTTTATAAAAACAAAGTATTAATCAAATTTGAAAAATGTTGAAAATGGTTTTCATCCTGCAGTATCAAATATTTGTCTGAGATTTAATTCTTTATGTAAAAGTAAACACCCACATTAGAATGTAAAATTGCATTATCATTAGAACACAAATTTGCTTTCATTTTTAATAAATGGTAAAATGCCTCCTCCTTCCCTCCCTTCTTCCATCCTTCTTTCTCTCTTCTTCTCTCCCTCCCACTCTTCTTTCATCCTTCCCTCCCTTCCTTTTTTCTTCCTTCTTTCCTTCCTTCCTTCCTCCTCTCTCCCTTCCTTCTTTTCTTCTTTCTCCATTTACCTCCATCTTCCTCTCCTTCCCATGTAGTGTCTTTCTGTCTCTGTTTCTGTTCCTTCTTTCATTTTCCCCTCTCTATCATTATTTTGAACAGAGCTTTGTTCTATAGTCCAGGCTAGAACTCAGATGTATACTCCTCTGCCTCAGTCTCCAGAGTGCTAGGACTATGAGCATATACCACCACATCCAGGTCCTTTGAGTGGTTTTGGACCACAGTAGTTCTGACACCTAAAATTTGTGAAAGACAAAAGCAAAACTGTATTTTTTTTAAGATTTAGAAATGGTAGTTATTTCAAGATCAAATTTTCACAAGGGTGAGCCAGATTGCTTATATCTTAATTGTATAATCATAGAGATGTTTTGTCAAGTGATCCTACAGTCATTTTTTTTCCCCCTGGAGCTGCGGATCGAACCCAGGGACTTGCACTTGCTAGGCAAGCACTCTATCACTGTGCTAAGTCCCCAACCCTGTCCTGTAGTCATTTTTAATCATGCACAACACATTTGAGTTCTGCCTTAATGATCATAATTACAGATCTGACATGTATTCTTTTATTGTCTTTTTATAGAATTTCTAAAGAATTTCCTGTGGTCACCCATGCAAGTGCTATGCTGTGTAAGGGAATGTTATAGGAGTTGGAAACATGACATGGAAAGTTTGAAGATATGGCACAAGTCAGGTAGAGATAATTGAGCAAAGAAATTGAAGTTCAGATTCTGGTCTTGTCACATATGACTTAGAATTAGTATTTCTTTGGTTAAAAAACAGATTGTTATGTCCTGATGACACCATGAATTCATTGGCCAAGTAGTTTTTGGTTGCTGCTACAACATACATTACCCAAACTTGCAGGAATAAAGGTGCCTAGAAGTGAGGTGTTGAGTGGAGGACCAGGGACAAGAAATAAAGAAGACAAAGCATTGGCTGGAACCAGGAAGTCTTGCATAAATCGATGACTTAGGCCAAGCACGTTTGTTAAGAAGTACAGCAGCATATAGACTTTGCAGGGAAAAATGGCCAACATCAGAACATCAGCAGAGAGCTAAGTCAGACAACGTTGGCAAAAAGAACACAGGATACTTCAGACACTTAGAACTGATAACCACAGCCAAGGGGGAAGAATCAGGTTCCCAGAAACTGTAACCTTGACTTTTTTTTTAAAAAAAGATTTATTTATTTATTATGCATACAGAAGAGGGCACCAGATCTCATTACAGATGGTTGTGAGCCACCATGTGGTTGCTGGGAATTGAACTCAGGACCTTTGGAAGAGCGGTTGGTGCTCTTAACCTGTGAGCCATCTCTCCAACCCGACCTTGACTTCTTTAAGACTCTGCCTCCATCATCAGACAGACCTTGCCCAGTCTGTTCCCAGACAAAGACATAGAACTCAAGTTCCCCTCATTCTTTTACTAGGGCCTCTGAGAAAGTCTTGGGTTGGTCTGGCTCCCCACACAGACTTCTAACAGTATTGTAAGCAGAGCAAGATGATATCTAAGTAAGACCCTACAATAAGCATCTCTGCAAGAAGCACCAATTTGGACAGCTAGTCCTGCATGAAGTACCTTCTAAGAGCTAAGGGAACCAAGTTAGAGACCACAGTACCTGGCTTTAGCATCAGAAACAGGAAGGACACTTTGAAGAGTGCAGGAAGGAAAGCATTTCCTCCTCCTCTAAATCCAACCAGTGTCAAGGAGAGAGATGTGGGAAGGAAGAAACGCCTTTCTGAGACAAAACACCTGAGACATAAGGTTGAAGAGAGGGGAGGAAGGTTTTACACATGATGCTGTTTTGGTCTACCTTAGATCAGACGTGTCAGCAGAAACAAACCAAGATGGAGCGGCGTCAAAAATCCAATATGTGTGTAGGCATGAACACAAATTTAGTTTTTTTTTTTTCATATTTATTTTATAAAAATCACTCTGTTATAGTGAGCTCACAAAAAACATCACATAGCCTGATTAAGGTAGCCACTCAAATACTTGCCTGGTCCCAAACTCTGAGCACTTTGGTGAGCTTCCATATAGTTAGAAAGGTCGTTCTGAAATCATGGAGTTTTGATTCTGGTTTGTTCTTTGACTGTCACTTAATTTTTATGCAGTCAGTGAACACTAACAACTGCCACCACAGCAAAACAGTGAGAGTTGAAACTAAAGCAACAGCATTATGTCCTCTTTTAGGATTCCTGTCCTTTCCTGCCTTCCATCCTTCCTCATCACCTCATATTACCCTTTCTCAGTATCCTTACTAAATATTATACTGCATCCACACATTTTGTGACTACATGACTTATTGAAGATTCAGGTTTTAGGTTATTCTCTCCCCCCCCCTTTTTTTTAAGAGAAAGAATTATTTAGAGGTTATATGTAAGATGAGGATCTAGGTTTGCTACCAGAAACTGTAGTTTTGTGCTGGAGAGATGGCTCAGCTGTTAAAGGCAAGGTTCACAGCGAGAAGCCAAAATTTCAATAGCTTTAGCCTCTTTTGCCTCAGGAGTTCCATGGAAAGTTGCATGATTTTTCAATTTCACCAAATTGCTCATGACTCATTTCAAATCACTGCTATACATTAGAGTGTGTTTGATGCTGGGACAAAAAGTGGACAGGCAGCGGGGTGGTGGTAGCTCACGCCTTTAACCCCAGCACTCAGGAGACAGAGGCAGGTGGATCTCTCTGAGTTTGAGGCCAGCCTGGTCTAAAAAGTAAATTCCAGGACAGTCAGAGATACACAGAGAAAGCCTGTATCAACAACAACAACAACAACAACAACAACAACAAAGTTGACAGGCATGTGGTAGAGCATTTCAGAAAGCAAGATTCTTACTGGTCCCCTAAATCACTGCCTGCTCTGGTTTCATTCCCATAAGCATTCTTAGAGTTCACCAGGGGATTGGTGCTACATTTGTGGGCACAGCAAAGTATTGTTCAGCCTGTGGCTCCTGAGAAAGTGAAGGCAAAGCCTAGAGAGACTCAGACGTTGAGTGAGACTGAGAGGTGAATATGCTTTTGAGTGCTATTGAACCTCAAGTTGTGCCCTCTCATATTTTAAGAGATAAGACTTAAGACATATTCTAACAGTTAAGTATATGAATTTTAGAGAGAGAGAAACAGACAGACACACACAGACAGACAGACAATAGCAGGTGAGTTCCTTAAAAATACTGTGAGATAAAACTGAATCAAATTAAGCTCAGCAAGAAAGAAGTACTGGGATAGTTGAGATATCAAAGAATACTATGAGCAAGGATATTAGGGCTTTTAAATAAATGATTAAGGACAAATGAGGCTCAGTCTGCTAAGCCCTCATAAGAACAGGAAATTCTGAGATGCAAGGGATGGACTAGGGATGCATATATGAATAAGAAAGTCTCCATGAGTACATAGCAAGAAGATGCCAGTCAACAAGGTAAGGAGAGACCTCAAATACATCATCTAAAGAGGACATAAACACTAGAGAACGTAATTAGTTCATACAGACAGAAGCCCAGGGAGAAGGCAGAACATTGGTTCCAAGAGGGTGGATTTGTGTACATAAACAAGTATGCCTGAGTAAATTTTCTGTAAGGAGAGTGTGGACTAATAAGGAAGTGTATAACGAAGAGGCTGAAGATGGCTTTTATCTGTGTCTGTTGTCCAACAGCCCAGAAAGGTCACAATTTGAATTCCTTCCCTCTGTTGCATCTGCTCTTTCCCTCTCCTTACCTCCTGTCAATAAGCACAAGGCCCTGGGTTCGATCCTCAGCTCAAAACAAAACAAAACAAAACAAAACAAAACAAAACAAAACAAAACAAAACAGATCCATTACAGCCTTTAGTACCAAGATCAGATGTTTCCATTCTTGGGAAATCAGATAATGTCACAAATAGCAAGTTTTTTTTTCCCCTCATGATGAAATAGTCTTTTAATGTGTTGTTGAATTCAGTTTGCCAGTATTTTTTTAATTTTTAAATTTAATTCTTTATTGATTCTTTGAAAATTTCACATTATGCACCCCAGTCCTGCTCACCTCCCAGTCCCTTCATATCTGCCCTTCAGCCCTGCAGTGTGCTCCTCCCCAAATTAATTAGAAACAAAACAAAACAAAAAACCCACCTCCCTCCTCCCTTTTTCCAAGACATCTTCATTCATCCTAGCAGTGTCAGGAGCTGCAGTGTGTCACACACAGTATACTCCTTTTGTTCAATCAGCCCCACCCACAAAATATTCATTGCCATGAGTCATCGGTGTGGTTCAAGGCCTCTGGTATCTGGCACACCATCATCACTGGACCCTCATCAAAACTCCTCTTGGATATCCTGTTGATGCCCCAAGTCATAGAGATCCTGTGGTTATCATTCTGCAGGACCAGTCTCTTTGTGCACTCCAGCAGGTCACATATGGGGCAACTGTTAGGGTGGGCCAACCTAAGGCCCAGGATGTGGGTCTGGGTGGTAGCTAAGCTGGTCGATCAGGACCATTGATACCACCCCCTCAAGTGAGGGGCAGAGCCAGCTCTCCTAGACTCATACCATCAGGGCCAGCCCTCACCTGTGGTGAGAAGTGGGGTCATTTCTCCCAAGTGCTGGGGGCAGCTCTCCCATGGGGAAGCAGTGCCAGCTCTCCTGCTGTAGTGTCCAGTGAGGAGCAGGGCCAGCTATCCCAAAGGCTAGTAAAGGACAGGGCTGGCTCAGCTTGGCCCTGGGATTTCAACATGCATGGTTCCTATGACCTCCTATAGTAACATGAGCCATGGACATCAGCCCAGACCCTGGCTACTGTTGGGCCACAAACCCAGACATGGCCCATGGCAGCAGCCCAGGCCTGGCTCTGTGTGACTGAGCAGGCAACTCAGATTGGCATGGCCCCCATTGCAGCGAGGTTCTGGGACACCAACGTGGCACAGGTGGTGGCCCAGACCTCTGGCATTGAAATAGCATGTTCTTAAAGCAAATGTGACAGTTGCAATAGGGATTCAGACCCCAGATGGGTTATCAGAACCCAACTAGACAGCTACAACACATCCTTGATTTCTCATGATAAGTATGGCAGCCTCCGAGAACATCTCAACACAAACTGGGTTAGGAATGATTGATTACTAAGTTATGAGTGCTGTAGAGATCACCACATGCCAGTTCTGGTAAGAGCCATCATCTCCCATTGAACATGCTGAAATCACTGGGCTCACAGAGGGAAGATTGTTCTTCCTAGAACAAAGCCAGGGCTAGAATGCTCACCACAGCTCCCACTGAGAGTGCCATGGAAGAAAATAGTATTTTCCACACTGGGCTGATGAAATGAAAATTATTATTTATCATACTTGTATTCTTCGGTGTCTTTAGTTTTTGTATGTCTATGTTTGTATGAGTGTCTGTATTTATATATATCTGTGTGAATGTCACTGTATCTGTGTGTTTGTGTTTCTCTGGGTATTTTTAAAAAGTTTTTTTTTTTTTTCCTTTTCAGAGAGGGGCTCATTATATAGCCTAGTCTGGTCTTGAATTCACAGTCCTCCTGCCTCTACTTCCTTTAGGGCTATGATTACAGATGTGTGTTGCCACACTTGGCTCTGGGTAGTTTTTCTTGGAGGTTTTTTCCTGAGTGTATGCCTCTAAATCATCTTTTCCAGGAATATGTTTGATTGTTTCAGTCTGTTGACCTGTCCTTTTCTGGTGGGTACCTTTTTCTGTGTGCAGGCTTCTCAGTGTGCATGTGTGTGTCCCTACTGTATGTGTGCAAGTGTGTGTGTGTGTGTGTGTGTGTGTGTGTGTGTGTGTGTGTGTGTATAGAGTTCAAGTGGAAATTGGAAGGGGTGCTCCTCCCTGTAAGATACAGATGAGTACCAGGCAGAGAGTTTAGGGGTGGCAGCTGGAGCCTCACTGGATTATGACCCGATTTTTCTTCTCACTCATTAGGTGATTTTCTGTGATTCATTTCAACCCTCTGGGCCTCAGTTTTCTGGGAGATTATATGACTTTCTTAACCTAGCTCTCAGGGATTTTCTGAGAATGCAGTAGTAATGTAATTTACAATGCTTTTGAAAAAGTCAAAAGCACTATAAGAAGAAAGGTATTAAATGGATTAACATTGGCCTTGGTTCAAGAAAGACCTGTGTGTTCAAAACAGGCACGGGAAGGAGACTGTGGTTCAAATTGGAATCTTTGGTTGGTAGGTCATGGGGGCTGAAGCATGCTACATGGGAGGAAGAGAGGACATCAGCTCTGTGTTCTAAATCAGCAAAAGCAGGGTTCATTCTGAATGCCAGGTCTGATCAGTTAATGGCTACTTGGAATGCCATGTGCAGGAGCTATTAGAAGCCATGTCTTGGCAAAAATGATAATAAGGTCACTGCTGTGATAATAAGGGTGGTTACTCTGGGTGCCAGGGAGGGTCACAGCATGCAGGTGTGTGCTTACCACACCTCCCAGAGTAGGTGGGGCAACACCAGAGCTCTAATCTGAAGTTGGACTGGTATCTTACAAATTGTCAAAAGTAAAATCCTTATAAATTTTGAGATCAGTTAGAGTCTCTGTTCACACGGCCTTAGTGATTTTTCCTCAGTAGTGTGTGTTTGTGTGTGTGTGTGTGTGTGTGTGTGTGTGTGTGTGTGTGTTTACTTCTGTCTGTGAATATATTAGTAACTTTGTTAGTTCACATACATATTTGAGTAAATTGATGCAAATATGGAGCTTTACCAGAATTAGTAAAAGGGATGATTTAGGCTGTCATTATGGTTGTGAAGACACTTTCCTTTTCTGCCACCGCAACACCCCCTCTTTCAGTGGGCTTTATGAAAATTAGAGGAGACATTTTAACTTATCCCCCAGAGTCTGTGTTCTTAACAGTGAACCCTATAAGGTATCAGAGAAGTCCCCAGCACCTGCCCTTTGCAGCTGTCGGCTGAGTGCTTTCCTGGCCTCCCAGCCCTCACTTCAGGCTTCCTAGGTTGTCTCACAGGGCTGTGTGACCTGGCGCTTGTGGAGTGGCTCCACCTCCTTTGCTAATGCTCCTTTCTGCAGCAACTCTGACTTGGTCTCTAAATCCCTTCCCTCTTTAACTGAACGGACAATTGCTGTCACTTTGTTGTGGGCATGAGTGAGCTTGTCGGTTGGTGTCAGACACCATGCACTTGGACTACTGATTCCTTGAAAAAGACTACAGGAAGAGAAATACATTTTTTTTTTGTATTGTACATTGTGGGCATCTTTTTTTCCCTAACTCAGGGGATCAGGAAAAAAAAAAGGAACATTGTATGTTGCTTTGTAATAAAGTGATTTTTATGAAATATTTCACTCTAGGATGTAGCTGGAGTTCTCTCCAGTCTGCCTACTGCTTTCCTAGGAGTGGCTCCTTCCTGCCACACACTCGGGTCTTCTCCTTCTTCTAAGAAAGGAGACCATCATGGGTCATCAGCAGCAACACCCGGAAGATAGTTAGAAATGCAGTCTCTGGCCTTACCCCAGTCTCATCCTCTCACATTCCAGCCTCTCCGAGCATCCTACTGTTCCTTGTCTGTACCTCCCTGTGCTGTTTCCACCCCTCTGTCCTGCATCTCATCGCCCTGGCCACACTTTCTTTATCCTGTAGGCACAGTAACCTTCCCTGTCCTTCATTGTGCTCCCAGCACCAGCTACGCTCACTCTCTCCTGCCATGTTTGGAGGTCACAGTGGTTGTGTATTAAATTGTGTCTCACTCCATCAAAACAAGTGAAAAAAAAAAAAGGATTGGGTCTGCCTTGGTCCTATCTTATCCCCATTGCTTAAAGTGCAGACCCTAAATAAAACAGATCCTAGAATGAAGTATTTCATAAAATCAATCCCTTTATTACCACTGGCACTTTGGCAGTGGTGTGGGATGAGCCACAGCATAGGGCTTAAGAACCTAAGCCTTGGAGTTATCTGAGCTTGTATTTAGGTTGTCCTAACTTCCTCCTGTTGGCTTAACCACTCAGCACCTCCGTCGTCACATTGGCTATAAATGAGAATGTCTGCCATGGTGTTGAGGGAATTAAATGAAATGATGTAGATAAAGTGCTTAGCCTATGTCTGACATCCATTGATTCCAAAAATGTATAAACAGTACTTGCTCTAGTGTGTCAGGCTTTGGGGATTTGGCAATGAACAAAGTGGATTTGGTCCTGCTCTCATGGAGCACTTGATATATAGTTGTTGCTGTAGCCAAGTTATTCTCAGTTATAGCTCTTCACTGTTGGCTCATTCATATTGTGCATGGAGTCTGAGCATGAAATTCTAGAAACTACAAGCTGTTGGGGATGGACACTCTATTCTATACATTTAGTTTAATTGATTCCTCAAGACCCAGCACTGATTTCAGCCTAATTGTCCATAAAACTGAATCAAGGACACTAACATCATTTTCCAGCTCAGTAATCTATATGTGGCAAACCTGAAAACATTACATGTAATGGTTTTCAAAGACTCATCATTAATAAGTGTCTAGATATGGCTCAAAATTCCTATGTAAAATAACTGCTTTGGGTTTTCAAACGAGGGAGTGAACGCTTGAAGGGAAAGATCAAAGCCATAAGGGGAACTGGGTAGTGGTGAGTGGAAAAAGAATTGGTGGTCTTTGGCAGGGAGGATTTGACCTTGATATGAGAGCTTTTGTGGGTCCTAAAACATTCACCAAGTGTCCAGCTGCAATGAATTAAATCGGATGATTTATAAAGAATTTTGCTACTAAGTGTTTGGGAGGCTTTGGAAGCTGGATATGTTGGCGGAAACTATGAGAGGTTCATAGAGCACATGATAGGATGGAGCAAAAAGCCAGCAAACAGCTAGGACTTAAGGATCTAGGGAGCAGGAACCATGGTGAGAGCCCCAGGCCAATGTTACTGGACAGTAACTGCTGGCTGCCGTGGGTGCCATTTGAAGCATTGGTTCCAGACTTGAAGCCCTAGGCCTGAATTGCTGAGTAGAACCCTATTCTGAGTGTGGAGAGGAAGACCCTAATGGCATCTGGCATTAAGCTCCCTCCTTGATTATGTAGATCAGTAGTTCTCAATCTTCCTGATGCTGAGACCCTTTAATACGGTACCTCATGTTGTAGTGACCCCCTCTCTCCCCGCCCCACCACACCATAAAATTATTTTTGTTGCTACTCTTAACTATAATTTTTCTGCTGTTATGAATTATAATGTAGATGTGGCTTTCTGATGGTCTTAGGTGACCCCTTTGAAGGGGTCTTTGACCCCAAAGGGGTCATGACCCACAGGTTGAGAACCTTCTGATTGATGTATATATTCCAAATATATAAATTTCGGTGGTAAATATTCCAAAAAGAAGCAGATGGAAGAGTGTTCTGGGGATGGAAAAAATAGATACAAGTGCATGTAACTTGTAAAACAATGTTGATGACATATTAGCTAAGAATCAGCTTTCTAATACTCTTCCTTTGAGGTCCATCTAAATGTTGCTTGCCTTTCTGGATCTGTGCAGCAAGCTCCCCCTCTTCTTGTTTTCATCTCTCTTTCCACATCTCTTAGTTCTTGCCACTCTGTGTTGTGAACATTATCAGGAACTAAGTTCCCCATCAGCCTGGAGTTTTCAGGGCTGAAGGACTTGCCAGTTTTAACAATAAAAAAATACAGTATTTTATCAACTCTTGAGACTTTCACATATTTCATACACAATGTATTTTGATCACATTTACCCCAATCTTCCTCCAAATTTCTTTTAGATGTACTCTTTACCATCAAGCTCCCTCCCAACTTCATGTTCACCCCCTTAAAAAAATAATCCATCCCATCCAATTTGTGATGAGGCCAACCCCTGGAGCATGGTTGACCTAAATAGGGACCACACTTTTAAAGAACATCATTTCTCCTTCCCCCAGAAGCCACAAACTACTTATAACTCCTCAGTTCAGAGTGGGGACTCACGAGTCCCTCTTTGTTCCATGTTGAAATGTTGACTAGCTTGCTCTTGTACAGGTCTTGTGCAGGCAACCTCAGCTGCTGTGAGCTCATGATGACAGTGATACTGTCATGTCCAGAAGACATTGTTCCTTCTCAAGAGTATTTCCTACTCTTGGCTCTTACAGTCTTTCCCCTCCTTCTTCTGTGATGTTTGCTGAGCTTTGGGGAGGATGAGTTGTGATATAGTTGTTTTATTTGTGGCCGAGCACATCACAGATGGTTAATTTTTACACTTTGACCAGCTGTCAGTCTCTGTGTTAAACATCACCTACGGTACCAAGAAACTTCTCTGATGATAACTGAGAGCTGCACTAATCTATGAGTATAGAGATACAAACGAGGAGGAAGTTTGATACTATCTCCATTTAGGAAAATAGTAGTAGGTTCACCTCTGGGGCCTGTGAGCTCCTCACCATGGCTTTTTGATTAGATTCACAGTACTAGACATGTGTTTGCTCATCTATAGCAGGCCTTAATTACAATTAGAATGTGATTTGTAACACTTATAACATTCATGCCACCATTACACCCATGGGTATATCTTGCCAGGCCAGGCATTCTAGAGCTACCAGAGTTCACAGTTGGACAAGATTGTTCATGACTTTTTCCCCTAGCAGTCTGCACAGTACCCTCTGGTACTCTATAAGCTAGCCAATATCATTCATAGTGCTTGAAGAAATACTTAGTGTGTGAAAGCCATTGAATAGATAAAATATCTTACCAGAAACTCAAGTCTAAGTAGCTGGAACACTATTCTGGATAGGAAACATTTAAATACTCTTTTATAACATATACACAAAGACATGCATAC
Organism: Onychomys torridus; assembly: GCF_903995425.1. Lineage (NCBI taxonomy): Eukaryota > Metazoa > Chordata > Mammalia > Rodentia > Cricetidae > Onychomys > Onychomys torridus. The sequence goes on along the minus strand of NC_050450.1, from coordinate 36,908,644 downwards.
TTGAAGGCTGTCAAACCAGAAGAAACACAGAGTCTATGCATTCGGTGTACCCCAGCTTTCAATCATTTGATTTTTTTTCCATTGAAAGCAAATAATGAACTCATTTATTCAATAACAGGGAAGGCTTATGTACCCTTCTCCCAGCACCCAGTCTATGTGGTCATCCTTCATTGGCTGTGCACAATCAGGAACTCTGACAGTAATCAGGAACACTGACAGCAACTGTTGCCAGGTCCTCAGTCAGACTTGGCATGATCAGGAACTCTGTCAGGGACTAGGAACTCTAACAGTGACCAGGAACTCCAACAGCTCCTGTTGCTAGACCTTCAGGCATACCCCAGGTTAGCTCTTAAGGAGTATGTTATATGCATGCTCTGGCAACTGGTCTGAACCAATTTCCTTGACCCTATGGGCCTGTCCTACTACACATGTCTATCTTTTTAAAAAAAATTATTATATTTGTGTTTTAATTTTACACATCAGCCATGGGTTCCCCTGTCCTCCCCACTCCTGCCCCCGGTCCCACCTTCCCCCCAGCCCCTCCCCTCCATTCCCATCTCCTCCAGGGCCAAGACTCCCCTGGGGATTCATTTAAACCTGGTGGATTCAGTACAGGCAGGTTAAGTCCCCTCTTTCCAGGCTGAGCAAAGTGTCCCTGCCTAAGCCCAAGGTTCCAAACAGCCAGCTCATGCCCTAAGGACAGGGCCGGGTCCCACTGCCTGGGTGCCTCCCAAACAGTTCAAGCTATTCAATTGTCTCACTTATCCAGAGGGCCTGCTCCAGCTGGGGGCTCCACAGCCTTTGGTTCATAATTCATGTGCTTCCATTTGTTTGGCTGTTTGTCCCTGTGCTTTTCCAATCTTGGTCTCAACAGTCCAATTGTCAAGAAAGAGGAGGGACTGTAAGAGTGTGAATTGTTGAGACTAAGACTGGAAAAGCACAGGGACATTCATTTGATTTTTAAAGAATGTTTTCTTTCATAAAGCCTTATTCACTGAAGAAATCTCCTTGTCTTTTTTGTATTCAGTGAAAATTTTCTCTTCAACCTAGAGACATAATATTTTCCTCCCCAGGACATTTTGTGTTTCCTCAAGTCCCTTCCATCTTGATGAGATCAGCCACATGGTTCTGTTAGTGGCATCTCCAAGCCTAGTAAATTTAGCTGTTATAGACATGTACATAGAAATGAAAATTCTTTTAGCATTGACCTTTACTCCTAGACAGATAGTATTATCTAAGGATGCAGAAATTCAAGATTCTGGATTTTATTATAAAACAGGATTCCCATGTTTCTCCTCTAGTGAAGTTATCATGAGGGGAATCAGGGAGAATGAAGGCTTTTGTGACCCTGACTTCTACCTCCCTTCAGGGGAAGCATCAATACCTGACTATTATAATCTGGGAAGAAATGTGTTAAAAGGTCACTGGGCAGCCCCCAGTGGGGTTATGGGTTGGAGGAAGGCTGGATGTTTCAGCATAAGTAGAGGGAAGCCAAACAAGCAGGACCAGTGCTAGGATAGGTGACAGGCTCTGGCCACAGAGCTGTGCTATGGAAACCACAAACAACATGGTTGCTGTGTATCACAGTGGACACCATTGTCCACACTCCCCCAGGAAATGAGGCATTTCAAGGGCCATCACCTGTCTTAACAGATTCTATAGTTTCCCATTCTCTGGGTCTGTTGTTGCTGTTTCTAGGCCATGTCCAAGAGAATTTGGAAAGGAGAACATCCCATTTTCAGTTCCTGGCTCCCAACAAGGCCATTAAAGTAGGCAGAGGAGTTTTTCAGATATAGGAAAGGATTTCATATGCTTCCCGTGGCAGATACATTTTAAGCCATGGTTGATACTGATAAGAGAATTATCTTCTTGGTGTTTTAGGTCCTGATAATAAAATGCCTTGTTGGTTCAACACAGCAACATGAGTAGAGGAGGACCATGGAAAATCTACCATCACTGTCAATGAGTGCTGGAATGAAATGACATTGGTATGAGGCAAGTAACCACAGAGCTTAGCCCCAAAGACCTACATTCTTACTCTCTGTCTACTACTTTACTAAGTGAACAATGTGGAATCATGATTGAATCTCAGAACCTCAGTTTACTCATTGGTTAATATATATGACCTTAAAATCCACATTTTGTTTAGGGTACTTATGAGAAAATATTCCCAAAGCTCTGAGTAGACTGCCTAGCATCTTCTAGAGCTAGGTCAGCCATTATGGCTGAGCTAGAGGACAATGAGATCAGGGATGGGCCAGAAGGACCAAAATCCAAGGCCCACTGATGTTCAGGACATGCCAGATTTCCATCTTGAAGGATAACCTGGAGGAAGGAGGTCACAATGAAATATGAAATGGGTGACCTGCAGATTGGATGACCTCCCTCAAACATCAGCAAATTCCCAAATGCTGCTGGTCACAGATGCCTGAGCAGAACAATCTGTTTTTAAAGTACAATTAAACAGACACATGCTCAGAGATCTCAAGGGATAGACCCGCCCCAGGGCCCCATATGCTCAGTTTAGGCCCAGCAATTAGACAGCGTAGAGGAAAGTGTTCAGCTCTGTTTTGGAGGTGATTTTTAAAACTGAATCTCTTTACAGAACTCAAAGGGATATTCTCAGATATATGGTGTCAGCAACTTCTGTTTGTGTTGGAGTCCTGGGAAAGTCACCAATTCTTAGATACACTCAAATTTGTGTTTTTTTTTTTTCAGTTACCTAGATGATATTAAACAGATGTCAATCTGTTCAGTGTTAACTAAAGAAGCATCTACTTTAAAACCACTTACTGGGGATGGTGGGGGTAGGAAAGATACAGTCATATAATAAATGATTTGCTAGTGTTTCAGGTATGAGTTTTACTATTACTTATCTCTCCCATCCCCAATAAATTGGAGAATGAAATATCCAAACAGAAGGATTCTAAGAGACATATTCTCTTTTGTTTTCCACAACTGAAGACCATTTGAGTTTATGTAAGGCATTGTCTAAACACTTGCCCATCAACTCCAAAGCTGTTGCTTCAAGCTGGGTTGATTGCACAAAGTGCCATTTAAGTGTTTTCATAGTGGGATTAGGGAAGGGGTGTGTACACATCGGTCACCCAGGGAGAGGTTGAAACCTTCACTTAGCTCTTTAATGGAGGTGGAGGATGTAATTAACATTTTTTTTTTTTTTTTTTGCATGTAATGATGAAATATTTTAGGTGGTGACAGTGGCTTATCTCTGATTCCTATAGCATCTAGAATAAAATTAAACTCAGGCCTGTGACTTCCAGGCAACTGTAAAATGGGAACTTCAAAATTCATTATGTGGATTATTCTAGAAGTTTACCTTCTGTGTATTTAATTACCACCTATTTTAATTACAATGATTGATTGATTGTATGTATGTTTGAGTGTGTGTGTGTGTGTGTGTGTGTGTGTGTGTGTGTAGTGAAGGTATGAGGACAACTTTGAAGAGTTGGTTCTTTCCTCCCACAATGTGGGTCTGAGGGATCCACCAAAGGTCATTAGATTTGGTAGCAATAACCCTTATCCTCACAGTCACTTCACTGGCTCCTCTCCCTGTCCTTTCTCCTTCCTTCCCTTCCTTCCTTCCTTCCTTCCCTTCCTTCCTTCCCTTCCTTCCTTCCTTCCTTCCTTCCTTCCTTCCTTCCTTCCTTCCTTCCTTCTTTCCTTCCTTCCTTCCTTCCTTTCCTTCCTTCCTTCTTCTTCCTTCCCTCTCCTTCTCTCCTTCCTTCTCCTCCTTTCTTTCTTCTTTCTTTCTTTCTTTCTTTCTTTCTCTCTCTCTCTCTCTCTCCCTCCCTCCCTCCCTCCCTTCCTTCCTTCCTTCCTTCCTTCTTTCTTTCTTTTCTTTCTTTTCTTTCTTTCCTTCCTTCCCCTCCTTCCTTCCCTCCCTCCCTCCCTCCCTCCCTCCCTCTTTCTTTCTTTCTTTCTTTCTTTCTTTCTTTCTTTCTTTCTTTCTTTCTTTCTTCCTTTTTCTTACTTACCTGCTGTCTCTATGTCTGGCTGGCAGCTGCCTGGATCTTGTCCCTGGGTATCTCTCTCATTCTCTCCTCCTCCTTCTCTCTCTTCCTTTTCTGAGCCTGGATTCTCTTCCTGCCTATCTATTGGCCATTCAACTTTTTATTAGATCAGTCAAGTGCCTTAGGCAGGCAAGGTGAAACAAATGCAGCACATCTTTACATAATTAAACACACATCCTTACATTGTTAAGCAAATGCAGCATGAACAAATGTAACACATCTTTAAATATTCCACAACAAAATGGCACTGTGACTAAACTGCACTTTACAGCCTGAAGGATACCTTGGACCACCTTCAATTTTACTCTATATTTCACCACCTCCCACCCACGTTTTTCCTTCATTAATGGGTGATCCCTGTTAGCCAGACTGGCAGATGGGTGGGAGAGGCAGGGGAAGCCTTTGTCGTCTGTAGTTCTGATTCTTTGCCATGAAAGGGGCAGCACAGTCACTTAAACTTGATCCAACCTCTGCATCTTACAAAGCTGAACAGCTAAAAGAAGGAAAATAAATAGGTGCTGTGTGTGGACTGTACAGTGCACATTGGCTGTGTTCGCCTCATTACAATTCACCAGCTTGCTTCTCATGTCCAGTCATTCCTTTTGAAGGCAGAGTGTTTTTCTCTTGTGTTTCTGTCTTCTTCAATGTCCACTTATTGAATTTCTCCATCTCAGCCTTATTGTGTTTCTTTGACATGGTTGTGGAAAGATGGAGGTGTGTGAAGGAGAAGAGTCAGATCTGCTCAGTGGCCACTGCCCAGTCCCCTGACATTTCTTGAATGTGCATCCCCCATTGCAAACAGTGCATCAAGGCTTCCTAACCTACAGATGCAACTTGGTTAGTGCAGCAAGGCAGATAGGTTTCAGCTCCCAGCTTGAAATCTGAGATTGATCAGTGCTGACTGCCTGGAACAGTGATGAAAAGGCTTCTAAATAAAGTTGCCTCTGGGTGCATTAGGGTGGTGATTGATAAATAATGTCTGCCACTGTTGGAAAGGGAGGAAGAGTGATCATTCCAGGTTCAAACAATGCAAAGGACGCAGGATTAGGACTGGGGTCTAGCTTTGGGTTAGCTACAACATGTTATGTGACATTGGACAAACTTCAGTGTTTGTTTTCTTAGTGTTCATTTGGGGAGGAGAAAAGAAATGATCTTGAAAAGAAAAAAGCCACAAGGCTGTTTGTTACAAAGACTCAGAAGGGTTGAAAGCACAGAAATTTGTGCAGTACAGTACAATACATTGTTGTCATGATTTCCAAAGCTGAAGGCTAACTTGGTAGCTTACAGACTTATATAAATAAATATAAGACAAAAATACTCAAAGTTCATTGTAAAGATATTTATCCCTTCATTTTTTGAATGTAGGGGACAAGGGGAGTATGAAGTCCTGGAGTAGAAAAGGAGGCTCACAGTGTGCAAGAGATGGAAGGACTTTTGATGTTACCTAAAAGAATAACCATTCCAATTGTTTCTGATTTTGAGACCCTGCAGCTTTTCTTCTAGGGAAAATATCCTTTATTACATCTGATATAATAACTCAGTAAACAGTTCTGGCCTGTTTGAGGCTGCTTATTTCTTTTTTTTAATTTTAGAATTTAATTTAGTTTTACATATGAGCTATGGGTTCCCCTGTCTTCTCCCCTCCTGCTCCCTCCCTCCAGATCTCCCCCCCCCCCATTCCCATCTCCTCCAGGAAAAAGACTCTCCTGGGGATTCAGTTCAACCTGGTAGATTCAGTATAGGCAGGTACAGTCCCCTCCTCCCAGGCTGAGCATGTGTCCCTGTGTAAGCCCAAGGTTCCAAACAGCCAGTTCATGCACTAAGGACAGGGCCGGGTCCTACTGCCTGGGTGCCTCCCAAACAGTTCAAGCTATTCAATTGTCTCACTTATCCAGAAGGCCTGACCCAGCTGGGGGCTCCACAGCCTTTGGTTCATAGTTCATGTGTTTCCATTTGTTTGGCTATTTGTCCCTGTGCTTTTTCCAATCTTGGTCTCAACAATTTTTGCTCATACAATCCCTCCTTTTTCTCAGCAACTGGACTTCTGGAGCTCCACCTGGGGCCTGGCCATGGCTCTTTGCCTCTGCTTCCCTCAGTCATTGGATGAGATTTCTAGCATGACAGTTAGAGTGTTTGGCCATCCAATCACCAGACTAGGTCAGTTCAGGCTTTCTCTCGACCATTGCCAATAGTCTACAGTGGAGGTACCTTTGTGGATTTCTGGGGACCTCTCTAGCACTTTGCTTTTTCCTATTCTCATGTGGTCTTCATTTATCATGGTCTGCTATTCCTTGTTCTCCCTTTCTGTTCTTGATCCAGTTGGGATCTCCTGCTCCCCTAAGCTCTCTTTCCCTCGAACCTTGCCCTTCATGTCCAGGTTGTTCATGTAGATCTCATCCATTTTTCTGTCATTGGGCGATCCCTGTGTCTTTCTTAGGGTCTTGTTTTCTAGGTAGCCTCCCTGGAGTTGTGTAGCAGTCTAGTCATCTTTGTTTTATATCTAGTATCCTCCTATGAGTGAGTACATACCATGTTTGTCTTTCTGAGTCTAGGTTACCTCACTCAGGATGATTTTTTTCTAGATCCATCCATTTGCCTGCAAACCTCAAGATGTCATTGTTTTTTTCTGCTGAGTAGTACTCCATTGTGTATATGTACCACATTTTCTTTAACCATTCTTCAGTTGAAGGGCATCTAGGTTGTTTCCAGGTTCTGGCTATTACAAACAATGCTGATATGAACATAGCTGAGCAAATGCCCTTGTGGTATGATTGAGCATTCCTTGGGTATATGCCCAAGAGTGGTATAGCGGCGTCTTGGGGGAGATGGATTCCCAATTTTCTAAGAAAGCACCATATTTATTTCCAAAGTGGCTGTACAGGCTTGCATTCCCACCAGCAGTGGAGGAGAGTTCCCCTTGCTCCACATCCTCACCAGCATAAGCTGTCTTCAGTGTTTTTGATCTTAGCCATTCTGACAGGTGTAAGGTAGTTTTGATTTGCATTTCCTGGATAATTAGGGATGTTGAGCAATTCCTTAAATGTCTTTCAGCCATTTGAGCTTGCTCTGTTGGGAATTCTCTGTTTAGTTCTATAGTCCATTTCTTAATTGGACTGTTGGGCATTTTGATGTCTAATTTTGTGAGTTCTTTATATATTCTGGATATCAGCCCTCTGTCAGATGTGGGGTTGGTGAAGACCTTTTCCCATTCTGTAGGCTGTTGCTTTGTCTTGTTGACCATGTCCTTTGCTCTACAAAAGCTTCTCAGTTTCAACAGGTCCCATTGATTGATTATTTCTCTCAGTGTCTGTGCTACTAGTGTTATATTTAGGAAGTGATTTTCTATGCCAATGTGTTCAAGCCTACTTCCTACTTTTTCTTCTATCAGGTTCAGAGTAACTGGATTGAGGTCTTTGATCCACTTGGACTTAAGTTTTGTGCATGGTGACAGATATGGATCTATTTGCAGCCTTCTACACGTTGACATCCAGTTATGCCAGCACCATTTGTTGAAGATGCTTTCTTTTTTTCCATTGTACAGTTTTGGCTGCTTTGTCAAAAATTATATATTTGTAGGTGTGTGGATTAATGTCAGGGTCTTCAATTTGATTCCATTGATCCACATGTTGGTTTTTATGCCAGTACCAAGCTGTTTTTACTACTGTAGCTCTATAGTAGAGCTTGAGGTTGGGGACTGTGATGCCTCCAGAGGTTGTTTTATTGTACAGGATTCTTTTGGCTATCCTGGTTTTTTTTTTTTGTTTTTCCATATGAAGTTCAGTATTATTCTTTCCAGGTCTGTGAAGAATTGTCTTGGTATTTTGATGGGGATTGCATTGAATCTGTAGATTGCTTTTGGTAAGATCACCATTTTTACTATGTTAATCCTGCCTATCCATGAGCATGGGAGACCTTTCCATTTTCTGACATCTTCTTCAATTTCTTTTTTCAGGGACTTAAAGTTCTTATCATATAGGTCCTTCACTCGCTTAGTTAGAGTTACCCCAAGGTATTTTATATCATTTTTGGCTATCTCCAATTTCCTTCTCAGCCCATTTATCATTTGTGTATAGGAGGGCTACTGCTTTTTTTGAGTTGATCTTGTATCCTGCTATGTTGCTGAAGGTGTTTATAAGCTGTATCAGTTCCTTGGTTGAATTTTTGGGGTCACTCATGTATACTATCATGTCATCTGCAAATAGGGAAAGCTTGACTTTTTCTTTTCCAATTGGTATCCCCTTAATTTCCTTATGTCTTATTGCTCTGGCTAGAACTTCAAGTACTATATTGAGTAAGTATGGGGAGAGGGGACAGCCTTGCCTTGTTCCTGATTTTAGTGGAATTGCTTTGAGTTTCTGTCCATTTAATTTGATGTTGGCTGGTGGCTTGCTGTAAATTGCCTTTATTATGTTTAGGTATGTTCCCTGTATTCCTGATCGCTCCAAGACCTTTATCATGAAGGGGTGTTGGATTTTGTCAAATGCCTTTTCTGCATCTAGTGAGATGATCATGTGTTTTTTCTTTGAGTTTGTTTATATGGTGTATTACATTGACGGACTTTCATATGTTGAACCACCCTTGCATCCCTGGGATGAAGCCTACTTGATCATGGTGGATAATTGTTTTGATGTGTTCTTGGAGTCTGTTTGCCGGTATTTTATCGAGTATGTTTGCATCAATGTTTATGAGGGAGATTGGTTTGTAGTTCTTTCTTTGTTGCATCTTTGTTTGGTTTAGAAATCAGAGTAATTGTAGCCTCATAGAAGGAGTTTGGTAATATACCTTCTGCTTCTATTGTGTGGAACAATTTAAAGAGTATTTGTATTAAGTCTTCTTTGAAGCTCTGGTAGAATTCTTTACTGAAGCCATTTGGTCCTGGACTTTTATTGGTTGGGAGACTTTTAATGACTGATTCTATTTCTTTAGGGGTTATTGGAATATTTAAGTGGTTTATCTGATCTTTATTTAACTTAGGTATGTGGTACCTATCCAGAAAATTATCCATTTCTTCTAGATTTTCCAGTTTTGTGGAGTAGAGGTTTTTGAAGTATGACTTGATGATTCTCTGGATTTCCTCATTGTCTGTTGTTATGTCCCCCTTTTCATTTCTGATTTTGTTAATTTGGATGCTCTCTCTCTGTCTTTTGGTTAGTTTGGATAAGGGCTTGTCTATCTTGTTGATCTTCTCAAAGAACCAACTCTTTGTTTCATTAATTTTTGTATTGTTCCCTTTGTTTCTATTTCTTTTTTATTTCAGCTCTCAATTTGATAATTTCCTGGCATCTATTCTTCCTGGGAGACTTTCCTTCTTGTTGTAGAGCTTTCAGATGTGCTGTTAGGTCACTAGTGTGGGATTTCTCCAACTTCTTTATGTGGGCATTTAGTGCTATGAATTTCCCTCTTAGCACTGCTTTCATAGTGTCCCATAAGTTTGAGTATGTGGTGTATTCTTTTTTGTTGATCTCTGGGAAGGCTTTAATTTCTTTCTTTATTTCTTCCTTAACCCATTGGTGATTCAGTTGAGTATTATTCAGTTTCCATGAGATTGTAGGTTTTCTCTGGTTTTTGTTGTTGTTGAAATCTAACTTTAAACCATGGTGGTCTGATAGAATGCAGGAGGTTATTCCATCTGTTTTGTATCTGTTGAGATTTGCTTTGTGGCCAAGTATGTGGTAGATTTTAGAGAAGGTTCCATGAGGTGCTGAGAAGAAGGTATATTCTTTTTTGTTTGGGTGGAATATTCTGTAGATATCGATTAAGTCCATCTGAGTCATAACATCAGTTAAGTCCATTATTTCTCTGTTAAGTTTCAATTTGGCAGATCTGTCCAGAGGTGAAAGTGGTGTGTTGAAGTCTCCCACTATTAATGTGTGGGGTTTTATATGTAATTTAATCTTTAGTAATGTTTCTTTTACATATGTGGGTGCCCTTGTGTTTGGGGCATAAATGTTCAGAATTGAAACTTCATCTTGGTGGATCTTTCCTGTGATAAGTATATAATGTCCTTCTTGATCTCTCTTGATTGATTTTAGTTTGAAGTCTATTTTGCTGGGTATTAGGATGGCTACACCCACTTGCTTCTTAAGACCATTTGATTGGAAAGTCTTTTCCTAGCCTTTTTTTCTTAGGAGGTGTCTATTTTTGAATTTGAGATGTGTTTCTTGTATGCAGCAGAAAGATGGTCCTGCTTTCGTATTTATTCTGTTAGCCTGTGTCTTTTTATAGGTGAATTAAGTCCATTGATATTAAGGGATATTCATGACCAGTGATTGTTCATTCCTGTTATTATTATTATTATTATTATTATTATTATTATTTTTGGTGGTAGTGTGTGTGTACTTTTCTTCTTTGGAGTTTACTGCTGTGGTGTTATCTATTGCCTGTGTTATCAAGGGTGTATCTGACTTCCTTAGGTTGGAATTTTCCTTCTAGTGCTTTCTGTAGGGCTGGGTTTGTGGATAAGTATAGTTTAAATCTGGCTTTGTTGTGGAATGTCTTGTTCACTCCATCTATGATGATTGAAAGTTTTGCTGGGTATATTAGAGTAGGATGGCATCCATGGTCTCTTAGTGTCTGCATTGCATCTGTCCAGGTCCTTTTGGCTTTCAAAGTCTCTATTGAGAAATTGGATGTTATTCTGATGGGTTTGCCTTTATAAGTCACTTGGCCATTTTCCTTTGCTGCTCTTAATATTCTTTCTTTCTTTTTTCTTTTTTTAAAGCTGAGGATCAAACCCAGGGCCTTGTGCTTGCTAGGCAAGTGCTCTACCACTGAGCTAAATCCCCAACCCATATTCTTTCTTTATTCTGTATGTTTAGTTGTTTAATTATTATGTGGCAAGGGGACTTTTTTGGGGGATCTAGTCTGTTTGGTGTTTTATAGGCTTCTTGTATCTTCATAGGCATTTCCTTCTTTAAGTTGGGAAAGTTTTCTTCTATGATCTTGTTGAATATATTTTCTGTGCCTTTGAGATGGTATTCTTCTCCTTCCTCTATCCCTATTATTCGTAGGTTTGTTCTTTTCATGGTGTCCCAAATTTCTTGGACATTTTGGGTCATGACTTTGTTGGCTTTAGTGTTTTTGTTGACTGGTGAATCTATTTCTTCTACCATATCTTCAACACCAGAGATCTCTCTTCCGTCTCTTGCATTCTGTTGGTTATACTTGCTTCTGAAGTTCCTGTTCATTTACTCAGATTTTCTATTTCCAGCATTCCCTCTGCTTGTGTCTTCTTCATTTTTTTCTATTTCTCTTTTCATGTCTTGGACTATTTCCCTCATCTGTTTCATTGCTTTTTCATGATTTTCTGTCAGGGATTTATTGTTTTCTTCTGCTTTATTTGTCCTTTCCTCTAGTTTTTTATAGCATTATTCCCATTTTTTTGTTTTTCTATTCCTCTACTTTATTTTTGATTTCTTCTTTATTAGCCTCTAGCCTCTTCATGATGTTATTCATAAGGTTGTTTTCTTCTGCTTCTTCCATTTTGTGATGTTCAGGTCTAGCTGTTGGAGGAGGGCTAGGTTCTGGTGATTCTGTATTGCTCTTTATTCTGTTGTATGTACTTCTGCCTTGATGTCTGCCCATCTCCTTATGGATTTGTTCTTGGTCTTATCAGCGCTCTTGGTCCAGACAGAGGTGACAGATTCAGGAAGTGCCTCTCTGGTCCAGATGGAAGCTCTGGGCCAGATGGCAGCTGGGGGATAGTCTCTGAGTCTCAAGCAGTGGCTGGGGTCTTACGCAGATGGGTGTGGGGGCAGGGTGTGGAGATTGCAGGGTCTTCTGGGGGCTCTTAGAGAATGGGAACCTTCCTGGTGGAGGTGTGTGGGGCTCGTGCCTGATGGCCAGAACCTGGGGCCACGTTGGTCAGGTCTTCCTAGAATGGCTGGTGCCCAGGGATGGGACCTAGGGGCAGGCCTCTCTGGGTGTTACCCCAGGCACTCACCTCTGGTGCAGATGGGAGTTCGGGGCTGGATGGGAGCTGGGGGCTGGTCTCTGAGTTTCAGGAAGTGGCTAGAGTCTAGGGCAGATGGGTGTGGGTGCAGGTTGTGAAGATAGCATGGTCTGCTGGGGGTCTTGGAGAAGGGGAACCTTCCTGGTGTGTGCGGGGTCCTGCCCTATGGCCAGAACCTGGGGCCAAGTGGGGCAGGTCTTCCCAGGAATGGCTGGTGCCTAGGGATGGGACCTAGGGGCAGGCCTCTATGAGTATCAAGGCTGCTTATTTCTTAAAAAGCTTTCTAGATTTTTAGCATTAAATGAGTGCTGTCAAATGCATTTGAATTAAGTCAGCTGTCTTAGATACCACCAGGAAAAAGTATTGAGATGTTCTTAGCCCATGAACTTCCTCAGCTTCTATAGTGATCTCCTGGACATGAGCCTCTGGTGTTTGCTGCCAAATTCCCTTTGTAATGGCTGAGAACAGGGGAATTTATTTGACTGAGATGCAAGTGTGTGTGTATAATATTTACCTGTGAGAGAAAGCCAAGTCAGAGTATTAACATAAGGGCATAAAACATAAGTAGATGTAGTTCTAGAACCCTTTGGGGGGGCACCTTTGCCTCACTGATCTCAGCATCCATCAGTGCATTCAACTAATATTGGTCCTTCATCTATTGTGAACCAGGCACTGTATTCAGCTCATGGGACAGGATGCTGGGAGAACTGATATTTTCTTTTTGGAAAAGAAGAATGAACAAGCATAAAAAATGATTTCAGACTGGAAGTATGTGGCATGAAAGTAAATCATTTGCATACAAGGGACTAGAGAGTGGGGCATTTATCCATAGTGTTCTGTGCTAGTTAAATGAGTCAATATAGGTCCTCTATTGGCCACCTGTAATTCCATGCCACACACTGATGATAGGTGGCTGCAACAATGTGATGAGCCACACTATATCCATGGAGTCCCATAGGGTAAAAGAGAGACTCACTTGCCTGATTGAGTGGGAGTTTGTCTCAGAATGTTATGGATAGAGCCTTTTATTTATTTATGTTTTTGAGCTCTTTGGAGACATTTCTATACTTAGAGCAATGTCATGAAAGTTAGGGAGCATAGAGGAGCTGTGCGGGGAATTTATGGTGAGTTGAGAAGGGGAAACGGAATAGGCAACCTAAAGCAAAATAACTTTCATAAATTTTGTTGACTAAAGGAAGACAAAGCATTTTTTATGAACCCGGAAAACAAAGCAGAAAAAGCAGAGCTCAGGCCTGGGCAAAACTGGCTATGGATGAGGAATAAAGATGGAGACTAGAAAGAGAAAGGCTCGAGGAGCCCTTGAAGAGCTAAAGTGAGCACTCAAAGATGGGCTTGGTTCTTCTGTGACTCTTCCCTCCTCCTTAAAGGAATGAAAGTGAGAATAGAACACCACAGTGTGAAATCTAACTAAAAACACCAGTTCACAATGATCTCTGATGGTTAGTTTTAATGACTGAACTTGACTGGGCCATAACCAGGTCACATCAAATATTATTTCTGGATGTGTTGGCAAGGGTGTTTTCAGATGAAATTAGCATTTGAACTAGTGAATTCAGAGAAATAGACTACCCTTCCCAGCACTGACAGGAATCATTCATTCCACCAAGTGCTAAGTATAATACAAAGTTTAAGGAAGGATTGGCTATTTCCCACCTGACTGCCTGAGCCAGTCATTGGTCTTGTTCTGCCCTTGTCCTGGGATTAACATCCTTGCTCCTGTAGCCTTCAGACTTGGACTAAAACAATATCCCTGGGTTTCTTGGGTCTTTAGCTTGTGGATAGCAGATCACTGGGTTTCTCAACTTTTATGAGCCAATTTTCCTTGATCCCCCTCCCTCTTCTCTCCTGTTATATCTATCGGTATGTATCTCATATGTTTCCCAACTTATGATGAGGTTATATCTTCAAGAAACCTTTATAAATTGAAAATGTTGTAAATTAAAGTATGTTTTTATACATGCCATCTGTGAGCAAACAGTTGACACAAACAACTTAAGGGAGGAACAGTTCCCTTTGGCTCTTGGTCCAGGGCTATAGTCTACCACAGTTAAGAGGACATGGTGAATATCTTAACTGCCATCATAGAGCCTCTCTCCAGTAACAGATGGAAGCAGATGCAGATAAACACAGCCAAACACCAGGCCAAGTTCCAAGAGTTCAGTCAAAGAGAGAGAAGAGAGATGCTGTGAGCAAGGGGCATCAAGATCATGATGGGGGAAATCTGCAGAGATGACCAAACCAATCTAGAGGGAACTCATAAAAGTTGGATCAATGGCTGTGGATCCTGCATGGGACTGGACTAGGCCCTCTGCATGGCAAGACAGTTGTGTAGTTTGATCTGCTTAAGGAGCCCCCTGGTAGTAGGATCAGAATCCATCCATGGTGCATGAGCAGGCTTTTTGGAGCTCTCTACCTATGATGGGACACCTCAGGCAGCCTTGAGGCAGGGGGAGGAGCTTGGATTTGCCTCTACTAAATGTACCTCCCCATGGGAGGCCATACCTTCTTATAGGTGTGTTGGGTGGGGGAGGCTGGAGGAGTGGGAGGAAGAGGGAGATCTTTGATTGGTATGTAAAATGAGCAAAAAGTTTTTTTAATTAAAAAAAGAAAGAGGGCATGGTGGGAGGACCAGCTGCTGTCTGTGGCGGCAGGAGGCTGCTTGTTTGACATTTTATTAGATTAGAAGGCAGAGACAGGGGGTCCTGGTGCTTGATTGCTTTCCTCATTTACCTTGTTTATTTAGTTTGTGACCATAGTCTGTTGGATGGTGCCCTCCATATCAAGGACATGTCTTCCCCCATTAGTTAATTCTCTCTGGAGCAGTCTTCACTTTTCTCCCCAAATATGTGCTTCACTAATGCCATAGGAATGTCTGCTCTCTCTCTCTCTCTCCCTCTCCCTCTCCCTCTCCCCCTTCCTTCCTTCCTTCCTTCCTTTCTCTCCCTCCCTCCCTCTCTCTCTCTTTCTTCCTTTCTCTCTCTCTCCCTCCCTCTCCCTTTGTTCCTTCCTTCTGTTCTTTCTTTCTTTCTTTCTTTCTTTCTTTCTTTCTTTCTTTCTTTCTTTCCATTGGGGTTTTGTCTGCACAAGGTTGCCAGATCCCCTGGAACTGGAATTACAGACAGTTGTGAGCTGCCATGTAGGTGCTGGGTATTGAACCTGGGTCCTTTGGAAGAGTGGCCAGTGCTCTTAACTGCTGAGCCATCACTCCAGCCCCAGGAATTTCTTAATACAACCAAGCTGACAGATTTCACTATCACACAACTTAAGGTACAGCTTTTTTCAAATTGAGGTATAATTATTTCATTTATTATTATTATTACTATTATTATTATGTATGTGCATGTGCGTGTGCGTATGCGTGTGCGTGTGCGTGTGTGTGCGTGTGCGTGTGTGTGTGTGTGTGTGTGTGTGTGTGTGTTGGTCAGAGAACAATGTCCAGGAGTCAGTTCTCTTTCTCTACCATGGGTTCCAGGGACCAAAATCAACTTTTCAGGCTTGCATGGGAAGCACTTACCCTGAGCCATCTTTATAGCTCTAGGACAACCTCTGAAAAATGATTAAATTGGGGGTTATGACCCTGTATTAGTTAAGGTTTCTGTTGTTGAAAAGAGATACTGTGACTACAGCAACTCTTATAAAGGAAAACATTTAATTGGGGAGCTTACAGTTCAGAGGTTAAGTACATTATCATCATGGTGGGACATGGTGGTGTGCAGGGAGACATGGTGCTGGAGAAGTAGCTGAGAGTCCTACATCTTGCAGGCAACAGGAAGGTCTGTGACATTGGGAGTAGCTTGAACATAGGAGAACTCAAAGCCCACAGCCACTGTGACACATTTCCTTTAACAAGGTTACACCTCCTCGTAATAGTGCTATTCCCTTTAGGGAGCATTTTCTTTCAAACCACCATAGATCCCATGTCAATCTTGTAAATGAATGTGGGTGAGTTGCAAAAATAATTTGGCACTGGCAAAGGTTTCTGAATGTACAATCACAAAAAATTTTAAAAAAATTTAAAAAATCAAACGTGTAATGATTGTGAGCTGTTTATGAGAGTACTTGCCCATGTTGCCTCAGGTGATGTCACTGCAGACTCATTCTGAAATACAACATGCACACTTCACATTGCACATAGTATCATGCCACACCATGCCAGCAAATGTTGCTCAAAATACCTCAGCTTAGATGCGAGATTATTGTATGTTACAAATTGTTAGGTTTTTACTGTACATACAATGGTTGCTGGTATAATAACAGAAAGCAAAGATTTAAAAAAGAATTTTATATTTCTGTGGCCCATGGCAATTTTCCAGGCTGGAGAGATGACTCAGCAGTTAAGAGCATTGGCTGCTCTTCCAGGGGACCCAGGTTTAACTCCTGGCTAAATATTTGTTCATGGATATAGACCATTTTTAGTATTTTTCAGAGCTGTTTGATACTTTAATGGACTTCTGATTTTGGCCTGTTCATTCTCTTTTGTTTCTCTCTCTCTCTCTCTCTCTCTCTCTCTCTCTCTCTCTCTCTCTCTCTTCCTCTCTCTCCCAGATTATATCACAGGATTTCTATGAGGGCCACAGAAGCTGATGAACTTTTAAAGAAAGGTACAAAGAGAGTTGTCTATGGCTGTAATCTGGCATGGATTGTTATGTGTGTTATGGAGTGGAAAGATGATGTTGGAGGCATTCCTTTTATTTGTTGCTTATTGCTGCTCTTCAGACACAAATACTTGTCAGCATCTAATCAGTGCTGCCTCTTCTGAAGGAGGATTGACAGACACAAGCTTTCCTCTCTGCTCCTGTCAAGGCAAGGGGCCCCTATTGAGGCACTCATTCTAATTTACCTAATGCAGGGCATTTGCCTTCTGCAAGCTTATTGTTTTCATGTGTGCTGCAGATTTGTCTTGGTTAAGGTAACCTCTCTATTATTAAGATAAAGACTGGCCTTGTCTTTCTTGAGGTGAATGACTGATGGAAGATAATAGATATCTTTTTAACCACCCAGTCAGGTTAATTGGATGCTTTCTATTCAGGGACCTGCATGTTCTGATTTAACATCAAAATCTCTTTGTAAAAGGCTCAATGCTGGGAAGATTAAATCTAGAACTAACCAGTGGACACAAGAGACCAGGAGATAGATTTCTTAAATTAACACATTATAATACAGAGCTGTATAATAGAAACAGGAGTGGGATAGGCCTCTCAGAATAGAGACATTCATACAGTGTAGGAGGATCTCTTAGAAGTCATAGGCTTGATTTATTTATCCCAAAGATGTGTGAGAAGCATTTATATTATGCTCACTATGAAAGGGGAAACTAGCAAGTCATACCCCAAAGGTTAGAGATGTGGGCTTAGTCTTTTTTTTTTTTTCCCACTGTGAGGCTAACACTAATTGTCATCATGAGGGGATCTAGACTCAGCTAAGGGACAAGTCTCTGGGCATGCCTGTAAAGGATTCTCTACATTAAGTTTGTTGAGGTAAGAAGACCCATCTCAGATGTAGTGGTACCATTTCACAGCCTGGGGTCCTGAACTGGGTAAGGAGAGAGCAGTCTGAACACTTGTATTCATCTCTCTGTTTCCTGACTGTGGACACAGCATGACCAGCTGCTTCAAGCTCTTTCCAACACAACTACCACACCATAATGAACTGGACCCCAGAATTGAGAATCAAAATAAGTTCTTCTCTTCCTGACCTGCTCTCCTCTGCTTTTGTTGGAGCGTTTTACCACAGCATAGGAAAAGTAGCTAATAATTCAGCATAACAGTAAAAACAGAGAATCATGACAACACAGCCATAGTGACCAGTCAACTATTCACTCTGTGCCAGGGCAGAGCTCATGCTGTCTGCCCTGCTCCCTGCTCCTCGTACCACAGTCCGGTGCTTATTTCTCTTCTTGGTCACTCACTTGCTGTGCGACCTTGGGCTGGTCCCTTACTTCTCTCTTCTATGAGGTTTTAATTAGAGATCCCCTTCAGTTCTTGTGTGTGTGTGTGTGTGTGTGTGTGTGTGTGTGTGTGCATGTGCACTTGTGAGCTGTTTTTCCATTTCCTACTATTATCAAAACCACAGAACTGAGGCTTTATGAGTCAAACTTTGACTTCCAAAGAAAAAGGCTCATTGTGTGGTGTCAAATAAGCAGGAGTGGAAGAGGAAGAGGGGAGCCTGGATCTGACCTCTTGGGCTCACTCTGATTGGGGCTTGTCTGCTAGGGGTGGTGTAAAGGATCTTTAATCTCATACTGTGGTCTTCTCAGAACAGCTGGGACCAAAAGGCTCAAGGAGTTCTCTGGAAGGCAGCTATGATCACCACCATATCACTAACATATGCTAAAAGGTGGTGTTTTTTTTTTTTTTTTTCCTTGCTTCTGTTTTGAGATAGGATCTCACTATGTATCCCTGGCTGGTCTGGAACTCACCATGAGGCTCAGGCTAGCCTTATACTCACAGAGATTTGCCTGCCTCTATCTTCTGAGAATTGGGACTAAAGGCATATGTCAACACACCCAGCAGTTCGCTGTGTATACAGAAACAGATGAAGAATCAGGTGTACTTCTCATTGCTAGAAGAGTTCATGGTTGTGGCTTTGGACTCCTTCTGGTGGAGTCTGCACCCAGGCCAGAATTCAATGACAACTCTATACTATTTTTAGGAGCATAGACACTGACACACTGGTAGGGAGTTATGGGTGTGGGGAGATGATTTTGCTACCTATATCGTTTAGAGCTGGTGATAATAAAATCAAACTTTCATTGTTTTATATTTTTTTTGTAGGAAGGGAAAATACTATGAAAATATGTTGTAGGAAAAAATTTAAATAAAAAAGAAAATTTTAAGTGGCGTAAGTGTATGAGTTTTTGAGTGCATGTATGTATATGTACAACGTGTGTGCCTGGTGCCCACAGAGGTCAGAAAAGGGTTTCAGATATCCTAGAACTGGAGTTATAGATGGTTGTGAGCTGGCAGCCGAACCCTGGCTCTCTGTAATAACAAGTGCTTTTCACGTGGAGCCATCTCTTCAGTGTTCCTTTAAGTTCTTTAAATGCACTATACCTCTTTCTTGTATGGACAGAGCTCACTGCTTCTATTGACTGCCTTTGAACACAGGCCCCGAGTCCTAGGGATTGGGGGTCTGGAGAGATGGGTCAGCAGGTGAGAGAATATGCTGCTTGCGGAGAACTGAAGCTTAGTGACTAGCACTTATATCAAGAAGCCCATGATCTCATGTAACTCCAGTTCCAGGGGACCCGACTCACTCCTCTGACACCCATCGGGAGCCCATGAATATGCATATTTTTATATTGCATACACCGATGAGTACACACAATTGAATAAAAAAGAAAGTCAGAGATAAAGCAGGTTGCTTTAAGAGTCAGTCAAAGATCTGCCTGTATCTCCTTAACTGAGAGTCAGGGCAAGGAAATTCACTCCTTTTAAAAAATTTTTTATTATTTTTATTATTTTTTAAAAGATTTATTTGTGCATATGTTATGTCTGTCTGTTTGTATGTGTATGACACACATACCTGGTGCCCCCAGAGGTCAGAAGAGGGCATCAGAACCCCTGAAACTGGCATTATGGATGATTATGGGCTACCATGTGGGTGCTAGGAACCGAACCTGGGTCCTCTGGAAGAACAGCAAATGCTCTTAACTGCTGAGCCATCTTCCCATCCTGAATTCAGTTTTAACCTTAGACAAATATTTGGTACACACTGAGGTGGTAGTAGGACCTGCACTTTTTATATGTTACATTATCTGATTTTATCTTCATAACCTACCTCAAAGACATGAATATTTCCTAATTTGAAGATGAGGAATTCAAACTCAGATGTAAAGAAATCGGTACAGTGTATCTTAGGTTGCTATGACCCCTAAAACTACACATATGTGGTCAGTACCTCAAACCTTCTTCTGAGTTGGGAAACTCACCCAGGTCTACATTTGCTTGGATTCCTATATTTGAAGGGTGATGCTTCCCTCAGACAGACTGGAATAAGGCTTTAACATCCTGACCATCAAAGGGGCCTACAAGTGCTGTCATGGAGTGTTGTTGAGTCTATCAGTGGAAGGAAAAGGGGGAAAACCAGATGTGGTAGTTCTAGGGTGAAGAACTGAGGCTGCCATTGCCCAGTGAGATCCACGGAAGCTGTTCTGTTCAGCTTTCTGAGCTCCCATCAGTATTCTCTCCTAGCACACCTGGACAGTTGTTCAGTTGATCCTCCCCAATTTCCTTCCCTCTTTGGAAGCTCACTTTGCCTTAAGGGTTGGGCGGGGTGTATAAGGGTATAGTCAGATGAAGATTCCTGAGAAATCTGATCCTCCATATTGGAAGTGCTCCCCACCTTGCACTTGCATGTATGCACATAAGTGTGTGGGAATGTGAGATATGCATTTGAACACTTGGATTCCAGTTGGTGGTGCTGTTTGGGAAGGTTATGGGAATGTTAGGAGGTGGAGCCTGGCAGTAGGAAGTATGTCACTAGGGATAGACTTTTAAGATTTTTCAGTCTGCTCTCCACTTCCTATTCTCTCTCTCTGCTTCCTTTGTGTGGATAGAAATGTCATCAGCCTGCTTCCTGCTGCTGAGGCCATGCCCTGCCTTCCCTACCATAATGAGATGAGCTCTATTCCCCTGGAACCACAGCCAAAGTAAACCCTTTCTTCCTTACACTGCGTTTGTCAGATATTTCATATAGCAACAGAAAAGTAACACATCTGGCTTGTCTAAACCCTCCCCAAGCACACGTTGTTCCCGAGAAACTACTTGGAAAGTTCCCAAGGCAGAAGGCAATCAAACTCAAGCAAAAGCCTCCAGGGAGTGTGTAGGAAGTTGGGAGTTTGCTTTCCTTGGCAACAATTTCTCCCATGTCTGAGAAAGGTGTAGAGGAGACAGCCACTCTCTGGAAGAGTCCAGGGCTCCATTTCCTAAGTGGTCTCAGAAGGGGCCGAGGCTCTCAGCCAAGTAGCTGGTTGTCACTGGAAGCCAAACATTTGGTTTTGAGTTCAGCTCCCATTTGGAATTCATTTCCCAGAGCTCAAAGTGCGAGACATCGCTGTTGTTATTTACTTATTTTTTCTTTATTCTTAGCCGTGTTTGTTTCCTGGCAGGAAGCCAAGGTATTCTGTGAAGGCTACAGTAGCCCTTAGGTATTTGTAAGATGAGGAAAATGCTAGGAAGGGTGTGTGAAGGTGATGTACAGAAATTGGACAAGAGGGAATTTAGTGAGCTCTGTCATGGTTTTCTTTTTTTTCTCTCCACAAATGGAGAAGTCAGAAGTAATCAATCCATAAATGTCTCTTCCTTCCTCCATCTCCTCTTCTATCTCTTCTCCTTCTACTTTTTTTAATCCCACATTCATCTATCTGTCTATCCATCTACCCACCCACCCGACCATCCATCATCTACACATATGAAAACAAAACGGGGCATCTCTTGTGAACAAGGGTACCAAGGTGGGTGTTTAGTCCTTGGCTTATGGAAATGTATAACTGAGGGGAGAAGACAGACAGAAACACAACAGCGCAGTCATTATCACCACACAATTTATGTACTTAGTTCAAACAACAAGGTAAAGAGGGTGGTTACCTCTGACAAGCATGGGGTTGAGCGTCAGGAGAGAGTCCTCAGAGCAGTGTTTCTAGATGTATCCTAAAGGCTTAGGAATCATAGAGGGTGGGATGAGACCCAAGGTCACATGATGGGTGGTCATAGACATGGACAGAAAAGAATGAATTAAAGATGTGCTATTAAATTAGTGGCTTTGAAAGACATGTAGAAGTGAAAGGCTTTGCAGCTTCTAGAAGCTTCTGCGACTGTCATAGGCCAGGTTGTCAGTACCCAGTGTGGGTGGCAGTGGCGTGGGCAGTTGGCTGTCATGTTCAAGTATGTTGTCCTTGTCTTTGTCACCAATATTAACAAAAATGGCCACTTCTCCACTTACTTCAGACCAATTCTAGTATTTGAGTGCCTGACCTCAGTCTACCACATGTCACTAGTACACATGTGCTGTGAGGAAGTATAGGTGGGACAAGAGAGAAGAGAATTCTGGGAAGTAGAAGGCTGGGGAGAGACACTGCCAGCCGCCACCATGAAAAGCAACGTGTAAAGACACTGGTAAGCCACAAGCCATGTGGCAAAGTATAGACTAACAGAAATGGGTTAATTTAAGATAGAAGAAGTAGATAACAAGAAGCCTGCCACAGCCATACAGTTTCTAAACAATGTAAGTTTCTATGTGCTTTCTTGGTTGGGTCTGAGCGACTGTGGGACTGGTGGGTAAGAGAGATTTGTCCTGACTGTGGGCCAGGCAGGAAAACTCTAACTACACTAAATCATAGTTTTCATTTTCTTTTTCTTATTACTTCAAGAAGAAAGTTTTATTTTGAAGCCTGGGTGTTTTTAACTCCTTTTTTTTTGTCCTTGTTAATTTCCACATTAACACAGAGAAGGCAGTCTGAGGCCCAGAACCCCCAACAGCAAAGGGTACTCTACTAGAGTTTAACAAAAAGCTGAGTTTCATTGACTAAGATGAAAATTTCAGATGATTCTTCTTGCTGTTGTTATTATGGTTGTTATCAATCTACAGCTCCATAACACTTCCTGCAAAGTACAGGAATTTAAGTGAAAGCGTGAATTGATTTAAAGAAAAATATTATCTAATTTATAGTTCAGGTTTTATATGCAGATTTGGCAAGCCTCAGGAAGGAGTCTGCCAATGAGCAGTGCTTGAATTATTTCATTCCTTGTAACAATTGTGTGAGTTGAAAATACCCTTTTAATCTAGAGTTTACATTTTAAGAAATTAAGGGGGTTGGGAATGAGGGAATGTAGGGTAGTTAGTAGAGTGCCTGCCTAATGTGCAAGGCCCTGGGTTTGACTCCCAGCATTGCATGAAATTGAATGTGATAGCCCACACCTGTAATCCCAGCACCTGGGAGTGGAGTAAGGAGGATCAGAAGTTCAAGGTTATTTTTCATTACATAGTGAGGGTGAGCTACATGGGACCTTCTCTAAAAAACCCAACCCAAACCCAGACTAAAATATTAAGATTATAGAGATTTATAATTTGCCTATAGTCATTTAGCTAGCAAACTTCAGAGCTGGCATTTGAATCCAGGACTTTCTGGCTCTATGCTTTTTTAACCTCAAGGATACACACCTTTGTAGACCAGGTGCCTGATAGTTGGCGAAGGTGGGATTCTAGATTCATGAGAGCTGGTCTGGTAAAGCCATCCAGGATGGTATTACCCATTTCAGCACCAGCTTTCTTTTCAATTAGTTAAAAATTAATCTGCTTTTAAAACACACATTACAAATCTTCTGTGACAAGTTATGAGCATCTTCATGGATTCATAAGTGGCAGGACTTTCTAGATTCTAAATGACAAATCTAGGACCCCCCCCCCCCCAGCTTACTGAGATGCAGATTGGGGCAGTGGTATGGACACGGGTGAGTGGTAGGGTCAGAAGTTGAGGTTCCCTTTCTGCCTTACTATTTGATGAATTCTACTATTATTGTAAGAACTTTTGTGTAAGTTGGCTTCTTTCTTGACTTACATCCCTCCAGAATCCAGCTGTTTCTCACTTGGTGTCCCAGCCTCCTATGTCTTTTCTTTCCTTCCTCTCCAGAAAGTGGTTGTGAGGTAACTGCTGTGACTTTGTCCCTAGAATAACACTGTGGCTTTCTCTCCATGTTAGAAAGCTTTCTTTCAGTGGAATAGCTACCTGGGGCACCAGTTTATAAAAAAGAAAGGTCTATTTGGGCTCATAGTTATGGAGGTTGTAGTCAATAATTGGTTGCCTCTATTGTTTTGAGTTCTGGGCTGAGGTGGCATGCCATGGCAGGGCTGTGTGAGCAAGACCGTTCTGCTCAGGGGTGGGAAGAAGAGAGGCTAAGAAAAGGGACCTGTGTTTTCAGTTCCCTTTGAGGATATGTCCCCAATGGTCTACAGACCTCCTACTAGGCCATCTCCCTGTAGCTCCAGCATGGGTACTAATCTCTAACATATAGGTCTTCAGGGGACACTAAGAATCCGATGATAACACACCTCAGGTCGGTCACTTACCACCGTGCACTAGTCATCCCTCTGTGACTCTGTTTCCCTCTTGCAGGCACATCATTTAAATGTCCCCAGTGTTCTGGCAATGCTGACCTACCATCCTTGAGCTCATTATGATTTTCTTACATTTTAGCCTTTGCACAGACTGTTCCTTCTTATTTCTTAACAACAACAACAACAAAAACAAACTCAATTATTCCTTTGCTGTCACAAGTTACAAGGCTCTTTGTTTACTTAATAAACTCTTCACAGAACTCTACAAGGAAGGGGATTGTGATCCCCACTCACTGTGTAAAGACCACGGGACACAGAGAATGAGTAACTCACTCAAGGTCATGCAGCTGGAAAGCCACACAGCCAGGGTGTGAAGCTGCAAAGTGTGACTCTGAGCACATGCCTCAGTCGCCTTCCATGCCTTGTGACCTTGTGTTCGCATGGCTGATTTTTGTACAGCACTTTTGTTAGGTCTCAACTTTAATATTGATTTCTTTTAGAAGTTTTTTCCAAGTGCTTCTATGCTGAGTTAAGATTCTCTTTGTAGCACTTCCCCACAGTACCACCTGCTTCTTCCAGTTAGATGTAATTTCCTCCCTGTCTATAACGTCTCCTGCATGGTGAGTGACATGATGCTGTTTTCTCAGTTATAACCTTGATAGCGGCATAATGTTGAGCTCACAGTGAACACACTGCATGACTGTTGAGTGGATGTGGTAGTCTATTCCCTCTCTCTCTGTTTCTGTTCATCCTTCTGAAATGTCCTTCCTTGCCTTCACATGCTCCTATGTCCTTTACTTTATCTTACCTCTCTTGTACAATCTCTTGTATGGATGGCAATGTTTCCAAATATTTCTGCCACTGTGGTAAATAGCTGAAATAATCAGCTATCAAGAAAATTGATTTATTTTGGCTCACAGCTTTGAAGGCCTCAGTGCACCCTTGAGTCTGGACCTGAGGTGAGGCTGCACATCGTGACAGAATATGTGGCCAAGCAAAAGTGGACAGTCTGCTGAGTTACAAAATGATGAGATTATTTTTGAACTAAGGTAGATCATTTTCTGTAGCGTGGCTCACTTGGTTCTAAGCAGTCTTTGGATCTGGGTCTTTGTTAGGTCGCTTTAACTTTACAGGATATCTGAAACTGCCAACCCAGTTGAAAGAAGGCTGGTCACTGATGAGAATAAACTGTTGTCTTTGTGTGCAAGGTCTGCTCTAGATGGATGCTTCTAAACTTTGACCCCTGGATCCTTCTGGAAAGTCACACAGGCTCTGTTGTTTTGAAGGTTTGCATATTTTCAGCTGACCAAAACTACGTCTCAGGACTGCACATCTTCTGGTTTGGAAAGTAGAGTGTCCACAACCCAATCACATAGAATGTGTTTAAAACCATTTGAAGTTTCAACAGGAGCTCACCATCCCTGTATAACTGGTCCAAACACAGCTGCAAGTTTGGTTACTATCTTTTTTTTTTTTTTTTTAATCGTGACCTCATCTTCGCCTTCACCCTTACAGACTCATTTGGTTCTGGCTTCTTATACAACCCTCATCTCTCCCCAGAAGAAACCAGAAGTTCTTGACTTTGGTTTTACAATCAAGCATTTGGGATACCACAGTGAGCTCGAAGGAAATGGGAGGGAGAAGCGCAATGGTGATCTCTAGGTTTGGTTCTGGTTCTGAGAACAGCAGACTGATCTTACACTCATCTTTTCTCTCTGAACTGAAAGTACAGGGTACTCATGGGGGCTGTGCTTATGCCAGATGGCTTCTTGGGACCAATCAAAGGTGGCCAGAGGGTGGGCTCAAGTGGGTAGAAGCTAATCAGTTACACTTAGCATGGCAGAGAACAGATTTCCCCAGGGAAAGATGGAGGAAGGTGAGCTACAGAGGCTTGAGATTAAGCTAAGTAATGAGCAATTAGGAACTTGGGATATTTAAAGAAATAAAGATTTAGGAGAAGCCAAAAGCTTCCTTAATTGTTTGAAAAGGGTTCACCCATGGACACAGAAGCCTCCCCCACCACCTTCCTGCTTATCTCTAGGGAATAGAACAAAGTCTAGTATGTACAAGCTTAAGTCAGTTGGCAGGTATGTTACCAAAAAGCAAAGAAACCCCAATAGTACCTGTATAAAAAGTGGACTGTCTCTTGAAGTTGAGTTTCCTTCATGGAAAATGAACTGAACTCAAACGAGGTTTTTGGTGAGACCTTCCTGTCTTTGGAAAGATGTGGATCAGTTGACATTGGAAACATTATTTCTGATGTTCACAGTTGCAAGGGCTTAGTTTTAAGGTTCTTCTTAAATCATACTCACAAGCATTGAGGCAGACACATGTGTACCTCTGAATTTGACACCTGGCTTGTGGCATTACACAGTCGAGGAGCGTTTCCTGATTTGTGCCTCCCAGTTTGACCGCAATACCATCAGAGGTTACTTAGCCATCTGTCTGCTGCTTCCTTCCCTCTCCTGGAGCGCTCATCGCTTTCAGCTAGGGTTCGGTAGCCCTGGGTTTATTTCATTTTCTAAGCAATTAGAGTACAGGAAGCCAGCTCAAGGCGGATGACAAACCCACAAACCCACCCTGTTCTTTGTGAGAACACAAGAAAAGCCTGACTGCCTGGAAAGACTCTACTGGTGATTTTGAATCACCAAACTCATTGCTAACTAACACTGTAATTAGAGTTAAGCCACAGAAGCCAAGATTTCAGGGACCATCTGGTCTACTGTTTGTGGAAAGGGAGAAAACGCTCCAACCTTGGAGAATGGAGTTGCTGGGGCTCAGGAAAACGACCTTGCACTTTTCTGTTCCGGTCTCCTCAGTGATGGATGGCAAATGCTGAGCTGAAAAAAACACAGATGTTGTTCAAGACCTTGACGGAGTCGGTTGCCTCCATCCTTTGGCTTGGATCCAGCCTGTTGAATGAAAGATGCTGTGTTAGTCTCCAGGGCTGTACAGGCCAAAGAGACTAGTATCTAACTGAAGGATAAAACACAGATTTTAAGAGTTGAACTGACAAGTCCCAAGAGGTCAAAGCAGAGGTACCCTGATGATGCACACCTGGAAGTCCCGAGGGATATTTGAGGCCTGCAGTGATGTGTGTACACTCTTTACAGAGATGCTAGTCCAGCCTTACACACTTAGATGGGTCAAAGTGCATTCAAGATAATTTGAGCTCTTATGTGCAAGGCAACTTGCTGAAAAGTCACGACCCATGGAGGGCCATGAACTCATCAATTTGAGGAGAGTAGTCTTACAAGGTGTTGGGTTTAGTATTCTTTCCTAGTAGATAGGGAGCTGAGAATTGACTCCATTATATATCCCCAGCTCCAGTGGCCAGTACTTGTTTTGTGAACTTTGAAAGCAGACTGTCGAAGGCAGTTTTGTTACTGTCTTTGACCTGAGTCACAAACTTGCATTGCTTATGATGCTTTACTGAAACGTGCCTCTTTTTTTGATCCAAGAACCTGTCTCTCTCTAACACCTACTTGTAGGGCTTACCCTTGACCTTGAGAGCTATGAGGAAGAAATCTCACTCCTTTTATGTATTGTGGTCATTCTGATGTTTGAGGTCTCTTGCTTGTTAACTGTCTTCTGTATCTGTCTGTTTGCCCTAGTATCACCATTTTGGGTCTCCTCCTCCTCCTTTTCTTCCTCTTAAAAAGTTTTATGTGTATGAATATTTTGCCTACATGTAGCAGTGCACCAATATGTGCTTGGTGCCTGGAGAGATCGGAAGAGGGTGCCAGATCTCCTGAAACTGGAGTTACAGGTGGTTGTGATCTGCTGTATAGGTGCAGGGAATTGAACCCAGGTCCCTTGGAAGAGCAGTCGGTGCTCTTAACCACTGAGCCATCTCTCTAGCTCTGCTTACCCTCATCTTAAAGCTCCTCTATATAATGATTTTGTTCAGTTTTATACTTTGTGACAAAGGTAATTGGGGGTTATGAACCTTGGAAGTCAGTGCACGCACTTGTCGTAGGAGGAGTTTTAGGCTTTTGGCATTCTGATTTGCAATCCTCTTTGGGGCATTGACTATAGAGTCATAAAGGGCATTTGTATCGAAGAGGGCCCTGAAGAAATAGTCCCCTGTTTCTTACATCTGTCCCTTTGCACCTCTAGTCTGTTTGCTGTGGGAACAATCCACATATGCAGACAACACGCATTTCCTTCAGTTGTCAAAGCATGAAGCCTCTGCATATTTACCATCACTGTTTTATTTCCTTTTGAAGGGAAGGAGGCAGTGATTCAGCAACTGAATCATGTCTTCCTCTGCCCATTCGAGGAGCATGTTAGACTTAGGATACAGATGCAGCTCAAAGTACACTCTGTAGTCAAGATTACAGGCTTGTAATCTTGAGAAAGGCTCCTAAGTTAGGGGTTTGTAATTTGGTGGCATAAATGGGGGAAAAAAGAGCGCAGTAGGGCCAGGAAGTAAGGGGTGATAAGTTGTCAGAATTAAGGAAGGCTGAAGGAATTCAGCAGCAGCGGATCAGGATGACTAGGTTCCACATTCCTGGTGGGTAGGACCAGTTCTTTGCTCATCTGTTTTATCCCCTGTCCTCCCAGTGTCTTTTACATTATAAAGTTCAACAAATATGTGAAGAATAAGCAGAGCAAGCTGTTGTGTTCACCAGGTCCAGAACCACTGTCTGGAGTTACATTCTCTAACCATGTGATCAAAAAGGGAGAACTTAAGCAAGATGCCCCCGGTTGTTAGAGTTTTGCTTAGACAGTGCAGAGAAAGTTCACCAACTTGAGTTCTTTAGCATAAAATAGGTCAAGTACTTCGTGTTTAAACTTGAACCATTCTCATCCCTGCAGAGAACTGTTGGGGCTCTGGAGGCCTTGTGACTCCAGCGTTGGTCTCAGGGGAAAGGAGAACTATCCCTGTAATGTTGAGGGTCTTCCTATTTCTCTCCACATCTGAACTCTGCTCTGAGATTTCTGGTGGCTTCCACTTTTCACCTCTCTGGGTAGTTATAACTCTTTATAAGCCACAAAGGAGACAGGAGCCCCAGTCACTCAAATGTCAGTTCCAGTGCTCAGCACCTACCCAGTACTTGTGTGCCCTTCTCCAGATACCAAGAATAGAAGCTGAAATGTGTAAAAAAATTTGTACGTGGGCTAGAGAGATGGCTCGGTGGGTAAGAGCACTTGTTGGTTAGGACCTGAGTTTGGATCTTCAATATCCTGTATGTGCCTGTAGCCCTGGTACTAGGGGGAAGTGGAAGCAGGAGGGTAGCTGGGACTTACTGACTGTCAATCAAGTCAAGAAATACTTCAGGTTCAGTGGGAGACCCCAACTCAAGGCAATAAGACAAAGAACAACAGAGTAAGCCACCTGGATGTCCTTCTCTGGCCTTTGTGCGCATACACACTCACATCTACACCCACCCACACACCTACCCACACACCCACACCCACCCACCCACCCACACTCACACACATGCTTTATATGTATATTATTCTATTAATGCCTTAAGATCTTGAGGAGAAGGGCCTGTTATCATATATAGTGAAAAGTTCATGAAAAGTTTTTTTTTTTTTTTTTTGTTTTTGTTTTTGTTTTTGTTTTGGTCAGAGCTGAGGACCGAACCCAGGGCCTAGCAAGCGCTCTACCACTGAGCTAACTCCCCAACCCCATAAACTTAGAAAAAGTTTTTATTTCCTAAGATCAAGCTTTTGGGAAGAATTGAGACTTGAGAGCTGGGGAGATAACTCAGTTGGTAAAGTACCTGCTTCACAAGCATAAGGAACTGAGTTTTATTCCCAGAACCCACAGAAAAGTGCCCTTGTAATCAGAAGGGAGGATCCCTGGGATCTGTGCCAGTGGCCTAGCCTAACTGATGAGCTCTAAGTTAATGAGAGACCATCTCAAAGGATGTGGACAACACTACTGAAGATGACACAAGGTTGCCCTTTGCCCCTCACACACATCTACACACACACACATCTACACATACAGATAAAAAATTAAAAATGAAGGAGTTGAGACTTGAGCCCAGGACTTTTTCTATTATTATTATTATTGGTTTTCTGAGTCAAGGTTTCTCTATATAACAGTCCTGGCTGTCCTGGAACTTGCTCTGTAGACCAGGCTGGTCTCAAATTCACAGAGATCTGCCTGCCTCTACCTCTTGAGTGTCAGGATTAAAGACATGTACCACCACTGCCTGGCTCAATTATTATTTTTAAACTACACTCACCAAAAGTTAGATATATTCACTGTTGGAAATCTGGATTAATAAAAAAAAGAGCTAATTGCTATTCACATCTTGGATTTCCTCCTGGTGTTTTTGATTCCTATGTTCAGAAATAATTATATACATATTTTATTGATATTACAATCATATTTCATATATGATTTCAGAACCTGTCTTTGGTTTATTAGAGTACTAAATGTTTATTCCCTCAGTTTT
Source organism: Onychomys torridus (assembly GCF_903995425.1). Lineage (NCBI taxonomy): Eukaryota > Metazoa > Chordata > Mammalia > Rodentia > Cricetidae > Onychomys > Onychomys torridus. Next base: position 36,878,168 of record NC_050450.1, on the reverse strand, counting down.
ACATTGCATCTCTTACACACCGGGTGGGATTTGTGTAGTCAGCTGGCAGTGAGTGGATAATCCCAGTAAGGAATGCAGAGTCAGAGACAGAGGATAAGTTACAAGGAGGAAAAAAGATGATTCGAAGCATGGAAGGACGAGACTTGGTTTAGACTGAGAGGTTAGGGAAGGGCTTTCTGTGGAGAGAAGTGTCACTTGTGGCTGAGTCCTCCCAGGTGAAGAGGCTCTATTCACTGAGGAGAGTAGGGTGGGGTTACAGAAATCATCCAATCAGAGGGCTGCAGTGAAACCTGAGGCCAAGGAGAGGGCCAAGGAGCTAAAAGAAGGTCCCTGTGGCTGGTTGGTGACAGGCCAGGGAGAGGAGTCTGGGAGAAGAGAAACTGGGCAGAGAGAAAAGTCCAGATTCTCCAGGACCATAAAGGGGAGGCTTGGCAGTCCTAACAACAGAAGAAATCCCAGAGGGGCTTTAGACAAGGTGTGACACAATCTGGTTGATTGATAAAAGATCACATCACCTGAATAGAGCAAGGATGGGACAGACAAGGCTGAGTTTATCATTGAAGACTCAGGCACACAATTTGTAGTGACTCCACACTTAGTAGACCATCTTCTCAGCAAGCTGTTATTCTCAGAATCCCTTGGGTTTGCATTATTTTTGTAAAACTCTTCAAGGTAAGGAACATCCCTATAGGTGTGTACATCAGTGATGATTACTGCTGACGGAAGCCCATGGAGATGGAATCCTCGTTGGTCCAGTTGGGATGCATCAGTATAAGGGCATTTCCCCATATTTCCAAACTGCCCCTAAAAGGGTTGTGTAAACTTCAACTCTCTGAGGTAAGGAAGAAGTTTTTCAAGTTCTACATATATTGGTCAATTCTCACCATAGTTTTTACAAAAGTATGTGCTATATTAAGCTAGAAGAGGGCATTGTATCTCCTGGAACTAGAGTTACAAGTGGTTATACACTTCCTGATATGGGTTCTAGAAACCAAACCTGGCTTTTCTGAAAGAGCAGCAAGTGCTCTTAACCACTGAGCCATCTCCCCAGACAGTGAACAAGTATAGAGAAACAGGTGAAAGGAGCTTTGATAGCAGTTTCTAAAATTTTAAGATTTATTTTAAAATCTTATTTATGTGTATCATGTGTATTTGTGCATGAAGTTATGCATCCTACATGAGTGCCTGTGGAGGTCAGAAGAGGGTATCAAATCTCTTGGAATTAGAGCTACAGACAGTTTTGAGCTGCCTGACGTGGGTACCGGGAACTGAACTCAGGTCCTCTACAAGAGCAGCAAGTGCTCTTAACCACTGAGCCATCTCTCAGGCCTGACAGCATGTCATTTATTTTAATACATTCAAAATATGAGCATATCTATATCTAATCAGTGCGACCGTTTGCATCCTAAATTTTCAAAATTTATTATGCATTTTATGTTTAAGCGTGTATTGGGTTGGGTTAGCCACACCTCAGGGAGTCTGTAGCCATCTTGGGGCCAGTGGAACTTCTGCCCTCCATATTGGTAAGTGTGTTGGCATGGTGGAGTGGAAGGTTTGGTAGATAATGTATAGTTTCATGGGATTTCCATGTTAGAGGGCAGTTGAGTGAGCTCATGCTGAGGGAGTTCCCCATATCAAAAAGGTACATGACTAAAGAGTGGTAGGGCTGACAGAGGGCTCTGCCTTCTTAGAACTGCTGGGTCTACCTCAGGACTGTTGAGGTAATTATGTGCATATGGCATAATAAACTCTTAAAAGATGGAGGAGCCAGAGTGAGGCAGCGAAGAATGATTGACCCTTCCGGGAAGCTGGGGAGATTTACCTGACAAGTGTTTCCTGCATTAACCTCTGTCTGAGTCTTAAGGATTTTCATTTTTTAAGGCAACAGCATTCTGTCTCATCTTCAGAACGTTTATCTTAGTTTTCAGGTGGCTGATTGGTATAGTGAGTGGCCAGCAGGTGGAGCCAGAGACAGTTGGTAACAGGGGACAGCCTTAAATGGCTGGCATTTGGGCCTCAGGTGTTCATGCAAGGGAGACTGAATGTAGGAATCTGGTGCGTGGTTTTAATATGAAAAAGGGGCAATTAGAGAGATAATTATTATCTCGGAAATAACAGTAAGATATTTTCTGCTTTGGTATTCATCAAAAGTCAATTTCAGAAAAACAAAACAAAACGAAACAAAACAAAAACCAAACAAGCAAAAAACAAAGCCAAAACCAAGAAAAGCCTTTGTGAGATAACTTTGAAGGCTTAGTATAAATAAAGGATACAAAACACTTCTGTAACAAAACTCCTATTGACTGCATATTGAACTGTTAAGACCCAGAGTGGGACACGATGAGAGAGTTAACAGAGAATTGGCAGAGCAATGCTTTGCAGAGACACAAGGGCAAAGGAGAGCAGTTAATCTTGGGTGAGGAGGGACTTTGGAAGTGATAGGAATGTGGGAGGGAGACTTCCAGGTTGAATGCAAAGGGTCAACCTTAGCCTAAGGTGCAACCCCCACTTCCTGTACTTGATATTTGAAGCCCCTTGTCAGAATCCATAAGGAAGGATGCTTGTCTATGAGGTGTGAAGAGGTGAGAATGTATAGGAAAACTTAAGAAAAGCCAGTTGTTTTTCTGCTGGGAGATAACTCATTTGGTACAGCAATTGTCAAGCAAGTGAAGCCCTTGGTTTGATCCCTAGCACCACATAAAACCAGGGATAATGGTGGTACAAGCACTGACTGGGGATGTAAGGTCAGGAAGGTCAGAATTCAAGGTCATCCTTGGCTACATCTCAAGTAAGAGCCTGAGCTACAATGAGACTCTACTAAAAATAAAATGAAGAAACAAACGCAATTCAAGAACACCCAGTTTTAGTGTTAACTCAGAGGAGATCAGTGGTCTCTCTGGTCTCTAAGATGAATCATGACTACATCTTGTGTTAGTAAACTCCACAAGGTTTTAATGCTGTCAGTATGTAAATACCTGCGTTTGTCACAGACTTTTTTTTTTGACTAGAGATGAGTAATGGCTGCCCAGTTTGGTCAGGACAAATATCCCTATGCTTTCCTGGCCTTTATGTAGACTTGTTTTTCAATACCCCAGGGAACAAAGACAAAACTCAGGATATGATTCATATTGAGTGAGAAAGAAGAGAAGTCATCATTTTCTTAAAATGTGTGGTACCAAAAAAAAAAAAAAAGTGCAACACAATGAAGCTTCCTGCAGGGATCCTTGACTGGAATTAGGGAGAGTTGAGTCCACCCAATAAAAGACTTATTCAGAAATGAGATAGATTTTAGATATTATAGAACATTGGGAAGGCTGAAAGAGATGCAAAGAAGGCCAAAGCAGAGAAGGCTGAATAATAATTCTTAAAGAAAGATATCGAGCCAATTATAAAGAAAGATAGAAAGAAGAACAAAGGGAGCCATTCTAAAATAGCAGGAAAAGAGAAACAACAAGCACTCGCAGGTGAATGGGTCTGTTGGGGTTCACGAGCTGGAAGTTTAATCTCGCATGCCGCAGCATGGAGTGCTGGGACCTTGCAGAGATGACTAGAGGCTTGGGGTGCAGCTCAGCCAAGAGTTCTTATCTAGTTCTGGATTTGGTCCCCAGCAACACATAAACTGGGTGACCAGGTGTAGTTGGCACACACCTACAATCCCAGCACATGGAAGGTTGAGGCAGGAGAACTCGAAGTTCCAGGTCATCCTGACTTGTATAACGAGTGTGAGGCAAGCCAGGGATACATGAGATCTAATCTAAAGTTAGGCAGGTCACGGGGACTCTGCACAATAAGTTACTCAGGAAAGAGCCCTTTCTCCCACTCTGTCCACTTTCCTTGTTCCGGATCCTCAATAGGATGACACAGCAACAAGCCGTTTGCCAGATGCAGCATCCCTGATTTTGGACTTTCTAGCTGCTGGAGTCATGAGCCAAAATGTACTTCTGCAGCTAACAAATTACCCGACGTGTGCTATTCTGTCATAGCAACACAGACAGAGATTAAGACAGATGGAAAGCAAGTGTTTCCCCAAGTTTTTCAGGCCGACTTAAAATAAGATCTGTGCCAAGAGAATTCTGGTAAAGACTTTACATTTCAAAAGAAATAGAGAGCTTCCAAACAGACGGAGAGAAAACAAAACAGATGCTTTGAAAGGATAGAAATCAGGTTAATCTCAGTCATCTTATTTTAGAGATGCGTAACTTTTTCTAAAGATGTTTTCATGAATCCTTTGGGCTTTCCCTCCAACATTTTGGGCTTCCTTCCTCTTCCTCTAAAGCATCTTCCCTACCATGTGGCTGTTTCTTAGCCACCTGTCAAACCTCCAAGCCAGATTACAGAGCATGCTTTCCCCCTTCCCGTCTTCATTTGCCCTTTCTGAGAAGAGCCCAACTTTTACAGCATGCCTGCTCTAGGATTTTTCTTTTATGGTTAGGGCTAGGGTTAAGAAAAGGAAAGAAAGGTAGATAGACAGACAGACAGACAGAAAAAACAAACTCATAAAAGTGTCCTTGAGCGTCTGTTCGAGTTAATTCTTAAATTCTTTTATTAATGAGACCTAGAACCCCAAGTGGGGACCCAGAGTTGCCTTGTATCAAAAGGAGAAAGTTGCAGAAAGAAAAAAGGTAGCAGCAAAGGAGTAACAAAGATAATAAAAACTAAGTAACAAATCTACCCACAGCAGAGAACCAGTCAAGTCCTTTGCTGACTGTGGGCAGGAAACCATTTTAGCCATGCAAATGCAAATGATTCATTATATTTGTATATGCCTGGTGGTGTGTTTACAGAAAAGTTGAATATTGTGGAAATGCCAAGCCTAGCTCCAGCCCTGGGGCAATGGCTGGTGGGTGGTTTTTCTGCCAAGAGGCCAAACAGCAAAATGCACAGAAATGAGAAAGGCAGAGGACTCACTCCAGGGCTGGCTGCATCACAGCTGCTGCTCCAGAGAACTCTCATTTCTCCTACACACACTTCTCTGCAAGAATTGCTCATCACCAACACCGTGGATCTTCTTTACAAAGAAGTCAGAGTCAGTCCTTTTGGTCAAATTAAATAAAACTTATCAACAGCCAGCTTCAAAGGTTTATTTATCTAAAAATGTTTGTTGGGACTGAAAGATAGCTCAGAGGTTAGGAACACTGACTGCTCTTCCAGAGGACCTGGTTCATTTCCCAGTACCCATGTGGTGGCTCACAACCATCTGTAACTCCACTTCCAGGGAATCTGATGCCCTCTTCTGGCCTCAGAGAGCTGTGATACCCCCACAAAAGGGGATATAATTGTGTGGGGCAAGCAACATGCATTGTGTTCAGGGTTTGATAAAATAAATGCTTCCACTGGGCATGGAACTACAGGTTCCAACCTGAAGCCTTCAGCAGGTACCACAATTCACTAAGTATTTTTAGTGTGGATGCTGCCCAGCTCAATGGTTTTTCTGTTTTTCCTTTAGAGTTGCCACTAATAGTGCACATTGCCTGCACCTGTCATGGTTCCCCTTGGGTTTATGAGGCTTCAGTCATTCCTAGGAACAGCCAGCACTGTCCCTCCCCACTGTGTGTGTGTGTGTGTGTGTGTGTGTGTGTGTGTGTGTGTAGTATGCCTATGTATGTAGCTGTGTGAAGGTTAACATGCCTGTGTGTGTACCTTCAGGGGCCAGAGGTTGACATTGGGTGCCTTCCTTCTTTGGTCTTCACCTTCATCTCACTATCTCTTTAGATTTTTAGGTTTTATAGATCAACTCTATTGAAGGGTGACCAACCCATAATAAAATGAACAGAGTTTAACTCTGACAGGTCAATGAGTTTTGACAATACACACAAGCTCATAAAGCCCACACCTCTGTAGAAATAGGGACTATCCATATCAACTCAGAGTTTATAAGAGTTGCTGTGATCATGGTGTCTCTTCATAGCAATAGAAAGCCTAAGACAACTCTCAATGGGCTATACTGAAGTAGTCAGAGGTTTAGATTCTGTAGGTTTTGATGAGATCTGGGAAACTGAGTGCCTTTGATATATACAGGTGGCCATCAAATCATATCTTGAGGAAAATTCCCATTGCTTTTAGGATCTGAGCATTCTCTGGCCTTCAGATGGCTACCTGCCAAAGTATGAGCATCTTTGCCAGGGATTGCCACTCCTACCACTTTACTAAGAATATTCATTCGGCAAACAATTCTGGAGACACCACTGCTCCTAATTCATTCTCCTGGAGCATGAGATAGAGAAACGGGCCTATATTATGCTCAATGTCCCTTGGAAGAGGAAGCTTGGTTAGCAAGGGTGTCACTGGCAGTACCTAAGGGTAGTTATATGAATGAACATTTTAACATGTTTTTAAACATGGGATACTGGTTTCCAACTACAGTTTAGGACAGTGAAATGATATACTCATATACATTAATAATATAAGTTTGTATTGAAGATAAAACTATTTTTTATTAATAAACTATTAATTGATGAATTGATCTAAATAAGTCTTTAAAGTTAGTAGAAATGGGAGACACAGTGGAAATCCTGAAGGCAGTGCAGGAGTGATTGGAGCTTAGGAAGGGCTACCCTTTGAGTGCAGGATAGCAAGGTTCTTTTACTCAATGTAGTTCTTTAAACAGCAGCAGGCTCCACCTGGGAGGGTGAGACAGTCTCACAGGGGAGTGGTAGGCTTTGTTCCTGTTCTCTTCTCATTCAAACCAGGAGAATCAGTCTAGGAAGAGCACTTGTTGGTGGTTATGACTCTTCTCTCAGTATTCTACAGTTTATCTTCTGTAATTGTCATATGCTGTGTGGTGGGTTGCATGCTTCCCCCATTACTGTAGATAAAGAAAGCAAGTCCCCAAGCTACTGAGGAGAGGAAGGACTGGGCCCATGCAGCCCTGTCTTGAGTTCTGGCCTTGAAACAGTAGTCCTCCATCTTGACCTGGCAGAGAATAAACATGGTTACAATGAGTCATGGAAAAATGTGTTATGTGTATGTGTGGAAGGAAGTAGGGTGGCTTGTAAGATTGGCTTGTATTTGTTGAACCCACTGAAACCTCAAAAAAGGGTGGTTTGTAAGACCACTGTATTGTTTGTTGAACCCACTGAAACCCCCAAAACATGGGGACTCTAGGATAAAAGCACGTATTAAGAACTTAAGTTTGGTAACAGCCTAGCATTAAGTCAAAGGTGGGTCCCTCCCAATCTCAGGGTTCCTGGAGACAGCCATGTGACCATGTCATCAGTTGTAGGACCAAGGTAGAATGGAAATGGCTAGGAAAGAGATCCCAAGTTCCTGCTCTTTTCTTTTTATGCTGTTAATAATCTGAGGTGTTGCTGTTATGTGGGATTGTATGCTTTTTGAGGAGAAAACTTCTGCTCAAACACTGAGCCAGACAAGGAAGATGCTAGGGCTCTGTGATGACACCAGTGGCCTTAACGCAGCTCCAAATGTCAACACCTTCAACAGGCTTGGCAAATAAGAGTCCTGTGGAAATTACATTTTTAATAAAACACAGTTTGCAGATTGCTAGTGGAATGGATTTCCTGTGTTGGAAGCACAACCTTTCTAGCCCAGCAACTTCACCCCTCCATGTTGCTCTTCTCCAAATCCTTCGTCCTTTGTAAAAGAGGTGTTCTCTGACTTAAACCTTCTGAGTCTTCCAGTTCCTGCCAGTTCACTGTGTGAAAGAAGTAAATGTCATGCCAATAACCATTTATTGCTGCTTGCTCATAATGTGTCTGTTAAATGAGATGAAAGAGACACATCATTGTCGGAGCACATTGTCAATTGCAGGCCATGGTGATAAGTAATTGCAAACAGGGAAGGTTTGCGTTAAATGGAGTTTTCTCAGAAATTGCATAGCTGTTCTGTTTTGTCAAAAATTTTTGATATCTGAAAAGTCTAGATTTAGAAAATATGTTTCAGAAATTATTAACCTCTTAGGGATTGAAGAACATACTATTAGAAATTGATGAGTCTCTTGGACCCTCTTTCCTTTCTCCAGCCAAAGCAGTCTGAAAAATTGAGATTGTAGTTTCTGGTTTTAATTTTTATTTTACTCTTTGTTGGCTCTTTGTTGTTAAGGAAGTTAAGTAATTCTTCTGACCTCTGCTTCTACATGTGTAGATGAGGAGATACATATTTACATGTGTAATATATTGATATGTATATATTATGCTTTTTAGTAAGGGTTAGATCAGCTATTGCATAAAAAGTACATAGAGAAGTTGCTGTTGGTACTAAGTATTACTGTTCATATTTTTACCATTTTGTTCAGTGATATGGAGATCATAAAACACATCAATAATAGTATTTCTGTTTACCTTAAGTTTATTGATTGTGTTCATCATATCCAGCAATTCTCATTAGAGATTAAATGTGGAAAGTTTACCTACTATGTAGAAAATGATTTTCCTTTTTCCTTATAATTGGCACATAATTGTGTATATTTGGGGGTGCAGTGTGGTAATTTGACCCAAGTACATCATGTGTAATGACTGAGTTAGTATAACCAGCCTTTCTGTCTCCTTACTATTCTCTGTGTTTGGCACCTTTGAATGCTTCCTTCTAGCTCTACATAAACAGTACAGTAAGTTCTCACCCACAGTCACTCCCCTCTGCTACTGAACGCGACAACTTACTCCTGTTTAACCCATTTAGGCACCCATTTTCCAATGTTCCCAACTTCCTTCTTTTCCCCTGTTCTCCTAACGACCACTATTCTATTACCTTCTTTGAGAAACATTTTCAATCCCCATATATAAATGGGAACATGCATCTCTTCTTGTGTCTGGCTTATTTCACTTAATTGATGTCCATCAGTTGTAACAAGATGGTTTTAGTTTGGCAAAAAGCATTTTATATAGCTTTCTTAAAGTTTTTTGTTTGTTGTGTGAGAATTTTGTACATGCATATAACATGTTTTGATCAAATCTATCCACATTCCCTCCTTGTCTAATTACTTCCCTCTCCTTCTCACCTCCCTCCCAACTTTGTGTGCTACTTTAAAAAGCTACCGAGTCTATTTAGTGCTGCCCATATGTATATGGGTTTAGGACCATTTACTGGAGCATGCATGGGTAGCCTTTCAGGGACAACATCCATGAAGAAAGCCAATAAGCCAACTATCTCTCCCAGAAGCCATTAGTTGCCAATAGCTCTGCAGGTAGGGGTGGGACTTCATGAGCCCCTCCCCCACTTGTGCTAGAATTTTTGGCTGGCTTGTTCTTTTGCAGGTCTTACACATATAGTCACAGCAGCTGTGAGTTCTAGGTTAGAGGTATTTCTTTTAAAGAACAACATCTTTAGGTGTATTTGAAAGAATTTTTTTCTTTAAGAAGCAAAGAAGTTGCATTTAGTTTTTCTGGGTGCCCTCTCTGTGCAAAGCAGTCCCTTGGGAAGGAAGTAATGGACTTCTGAATTTTGTGTTCTGTGTTCGGCTATCATGCAACAGATACTAGAGAGCAATACTTGCTAGAAGGAGTCTAGTTCATTTCTTAGTACACCCTACAGAGATAAGTATGCATATTTGTGTCAGTCCATCAGATGTTCATTACTTGCCTGATATAATACTTGGCACAGAATAGGGGCAACAATAATGGACAAGTGCATGGCTGAGTCTAGAGAGCATAACCATACAGGTATTCTGTAGAGTGAGACTGTAACCAAGCAGTAGAAACCTAGATCAAAGGAGCTTCCAAACAGAGAAGGATCTGTTTTCTACAAGGATATGCAGTGACAGATAGCACTGCAGAGCATCAGACCAAGCCGCTTCTGAGTCCATGAGCTCAAAACATGTGATGATGGTGGTGGTATTAATGATGGTTTATACACCATTTCTTGAGCACCAACTGTTGTGGACTCTGCACATACCATCTAATTTAATCCCAGAATAACTGGGGGATAGGTATTACCATACCTATTTTCTACACAGGGAAACCTAGATGGAGGTGGAGTAGCTTCATCAAGACCACACAGCTCTAGTAATTGGCTCTAACCCAGGTAGGCTTTGCTTCCAGAACATACATTGTTTCCCTTACCATATTATTTCTGTGCCATACATTAGAGTCTTCAGGATCTGGAGCAGGATCAGAAAAAAAGATCTTGCACTTGGTGATCCTGTTCTTGGCTCTGTGGTAGACTGTTAACTTCAGATAACACAATAAAAGAAATGCTAATCAGAATGCTTCAAAAGACCTATCGAATTTTAACTCTAATGATCAGGGTCAGAGAACTCTCAGTCTATTGCAAATTGATCAAATGGATTAGGGTTTCTTGCAGACGATTTAAGTAAACAGAGTGAGATGTGACAAAGTAATAGAAAAATACCACAATTTTGTAACCATCAACTTGGTTTTGAATCATACATGGATAACTTAATTGTGTGATCTTGGGAAAGTCATTTCTTGACTTTAAACTTGTTCCATTATTTACAGATAGGAAAGGTGGAGTTTTATAATAATTATCTAACATTATAGTTGTGATAATAAATAAGATCTTACTTAGGGTGTTTTCTAGACTTAAGCACAGTCAATATTTTTCTTGTGGCTAATAACTTACATTCCTGTTTTTCTTTACAGTTTTTTTGTTTTTCTCTTACCTTATAGACATTTTACAAGCTTTTTTTTTTTTGGTTTTACAAGCATTTTTATTTGTTTTCCTTCTGAGCTTTCTTTGACTGATTTGATGGAAAAAGTGATTTCCCCTTTTACAATTGGAACAAATGTGTTTGGCTACACATTTTATTAAATTGGAAAATTATATTCAACATTTGGGTTGTCAAAGTCATTTGAAATGAACAGTTTGGAAGGAATGTTCAGCAACAGTTGTGTGAAAGTGTTCAGGGATTGGAGAGATGTCTCAGTGGTTAAGAGTGTGTACTGCTCTCCCAGAGGACCCCAGTTCTCTTCTCAGCATCCATGTTGGGTGACTTACAACCTCCTACAAGTCGAGCTCCAGGGAATCCAGTGCCCTCTTCTGGCTTCCACAGGCAATGCACTCATGTACACATACCCACACACAGGCACACACAGACATACATATAATTAAATATAAAATCTTTTTACAAAAGTAATTTGGAATGTCAATTGATGGAAAGCTCAGTAAGAGATAGAATAAAGTCATGAATGAGTTGATCCTGAGTATCTAGACTCATGGGGATAGCAACATCTAGAGCTGGTCAACCTACCCTGCATTCAGTATGCAATTTGTTGATTCTTTGTGAATGGGTGGGATTTCACACCTCTGCCAGTCCTCTGGGTCATCAATCTTTGAATCTGTGTCTATTTTAATGGGTGACAAGTGGGGCTTCTCTATGGTTTTAATTCCACTTCCCTAAAAATTAAATAGACACTCATTTCCAAGAACCCATTTATTTTTCTTCTGGGTATTTATCCAAGAGAAACAAAAGCATACATCCAAACAAAAATTTGTAAAACAGTCTCTATATCAACTATTCAGAATATCCCCAAATGAAAATAGTCAAATGTTGATGAACTGCAAAGTTAAGACAACCAGATTCCAATATATCCTTATATTTGAGAATATAAATAAATAACTATATAAATAGACAAATGGATAGAAAGGGAAAGATTTTTTTTTTGTAATTTACAGTAATATTGATGAAGCTAAGCAGGCAGTTACAAAAAGAACTAGGGCTCAAAATTACTGTGTGAGTGTTGGAAAGAAATTAATCTATGGTGGTAGAAATGAGACCAGGGATTGATTATTCTACAATAAAGATCACAAGAGAACTCTCTGAGTTGATATGGATAGTCCCTATTTCTACAGAGGTGTGTGGGCTTTATGAGCTTGTGTGTATTGTCAAAACTCATTGACCTGTCAGAGTTAAACTCTGTTCATTTTATTATGGGTTGGTCACACTTCAATAGAGTTGATCTATAAAACCTAAAAATCTAAAGAGATAGTGAGATGAAGGCCTTTCATATTTTTTAGGGGGAGGGCTTTGGAGACCTCACAAATCCTTCCAAGAAGAATCCTAACACACTTAACTATAAGAGGAGACATGAACAATGACATGCCAGCCAGACCCTCAGTCTTCCAAGGTCTTCCTATGAAGAATTAGGATGCCTACTATATGCTGTTTCAATGTTCAAAGGAGAATGTTAGGGAAACAGAGTATGGTCTCCATGGAGAGAAGAGAGTTAGAGGTGTTGAAGGGTGTACTGGGATGCCTTGGGCGACTACAAGCTCCTTGTAACTCAGTGTGGCTGAGTAACTGTGGCATAGGTTGTGGGGGAGGTCACATTATGGTGAGGGAAATTTGATATAATACCTTTACTCCTTCTCCAGTGCACACTCTGCAATTAGGGATTGTCTGGGATAAATGGTTATACATGGGCTTTGGGGTCAGCCTGTCTAGACCTGTATCTGGGGTTCTTCAGCCTGTCACTAATGAGATAAGGGCTCATGCAAGTCCCAGTCTTTTAAAAGTAGAAATGGTATCTCATGTGAGTGTGTATATGTATCCATGCATTGTGTGTTTATGCATGTTTATTTCTTTTTAATCTGTAACCCACTCACAAAGCTGTATGATCTTAAACAGTTGTACCTGAGGTAGGTCATATGAAGGGTATATCCAAAGACTGAGCACATGCACTAAGTGCATGCTATGTGCTCAATAAATGATTATTATTATTATTATTAATTCATATTACTGAGTCTAAAAATTTTATTTATGAGCAGATGTTTAGGGCAAAATTTAGCAGCCCATATTAGATGTTTTCTATTAGATTCAAACAGCCTGTTATTTCTAACAAAAAGAATGATTAACCTTGCATAGGCTAATTAAAAATTGGAGAATTAGCCTTTGTAGCAGAGTGTCAAACTTTGTGACTAATAAAATAAGCAGCACATGTATGTCTTCAGTGTAAGGGGATTTCTTTTATTCGGTTGTTGCATTCTTTCTTGGACTGGAGCCATAGCACCATAGCTGACCTTACAGGGAGAAGTATGGTTGATAGGATTAGGCTTATGTAGATCCCTGTCTTGTGGGACCTGTTGCTGTAGCACCATGAGGAGTGTCAGTGAGTAAAGGATCAATGTTCAATAATCTAGGTCAGAATGTATTGATTCCCTAGAGGTTGGATAGATTAAAAATTTCATTCACTTAGAAACAAGTCATTCAATTTCATGACTCATAATTTTAAAGTAGTGAAAGGATACATATAACACATTTCCCTTCTTCCCCAGATCCCTAGCCAACCAGGTCCTCTGCAGTGGCAACCTGTGCAACCAGCTTCCCATGCATTGTTCTGAGGATGTTTTATTCCACTCATGTAGTCTTGGAAATCCTTGATCCATTTTTATTTTAAATAGATTGCCTCAGTGTGTTTTCTACCTTGTGTTGGTCATTTAACAATATGTATTTGATGATTTATTTCAAAGCAGAGGGGGGACTCTAAGGGAAGGGAAGAGACCAGTGGGAGGAAGAAAAAGAGAGGAGAGACTAAAAGGGAGAGAAGAAGGGAAGCGAATATACGGTCCATGTGAAATTTGACACTATGTTAAATGAATATATACCAATCAAACAGAAAATAGGCTATATGTAAAACATCATTTCAGAACTTGAATCTTTCTCATTCACTGTGGTAGCTACTTTGTGTTCTACTGCATTACATCCCTTGTCCTCTGTTTGCCAGTTAGGTGCTGACAGACTTTAGGTTGTCTCCCACATTGCATTAATTAAAAATAGCTCTGATAAAACACTACCTGGCTCCTAGGTCATTGCACATGCACAACATATTTACAGGATGCTTTTTAGAAGTAAATTTCTTCAGGGTCTGGAGAGATGTCTCAGTGGTTAAGAGCACTTGCTGCTCTTCCAGAAGACCCAAAATTTAGTTCTGAGCACTCAACATCATTCAATTCACACCCATCTATTACTCCAAGTCCAGAAGATATGATGCCTTCTTCTGGTCTCCATGAATACCCAAGCTCACATGGCATACACCCACAGAAACACAGACACACAGACACAGACACAGACAGACAGACAGACAGACAGACAGACAGACACACACACATCACCTACACCCCCCAAAAAACTGTAAACAAGTAGGTTTGTTCAGTGAACTGGCACAAGCATTTATTAAATTTTTTGATAGATCTCGTCCATTAAAGTCACAGCAATTTACCTTCCACCAGCAACATAAACCCAAACAGCAACTTGACACATTCTCATAGTTCTTGATCTTTGCTAGTCTGGTGTGTGAGAGGTAAGTTCAGCATCCCTTCACATGTTTAATAGTGAGTTGTGTTTGTTTTCCTGTGCATAGTCTGCTTATAACCTTTTGCAAACTTTTGGATTGGTGCAGTATGATATTTTTTTCTCATTCAATGCTTTAGAATGAATATGCTTAGAATATGCCATTTGTATCCTATTTCCCTTCAGACTTTATGCTTATTCTAAAGTTTAATGTGCAGTTAAATTTAGTTTTTTTTTGTGTGTCCTATCAGTTTAAATACATTTATCAATTTGTGTAACTGCCTCTATCGGGATATACTGGGGCTGAAGAGATGGCTCAGCAGTTAAGAGTCTTGGCTGTTTTTCTTAAGGATCCAGGTTTGATTCCCAGAACCCACACAATTATTTATAACTCCAATTCCAGGGTATCTAATGACCTCTTCTGGCCTCCACAGGCGCCAGGCATGTGTGCAATACAACTGTCCTAGGAAATTCTCTCTAGTTGGCTCCTCCCTACTTGTGAACTTGGGAACATTGAGCGAACCATTGTTCGCTCTCCCAGCCAAGGTTTTGCCTTTCCCCAAATCTGATGTAAATGGAGTCAGGCAGTACCAGCCTTTGGAGACTAGTGTCCCCAGCACCAACTCTCTAAGAGTCTCTCTTGGTGCTATATACAGGAACTAATTTCTCTTTATTGCTGAGTGACCTTACACTTAGGTGCATGTAACAATTTCCTTACCCATTCAGCCTCTGAAGGATATTTAAATGTTTCAGAATTTAGTAATTCTGTGGGGAGTTGCTTTAAGTATTCATTTGTTTTATGAGTATGGATGTTTTGCTTGCATGTATGCAAATGCATAATGTGTGTGCCTGGTGCCTGTGGAGACCAGAAGAGGGAGTGAGATCCCTTGGAACTGGAGTTCCAGGTGGTTGTGAGCCATGAAGTGGGTATTGGGAATTGAACCCCAGTCTTTGGGAAGAACAGAGTGATATTAACTGCTGAGCTGTCTTTTCAGTCCCGGCATTCATGCTTTTAAGTGCACATAAGTGAGTTTGAATTTCTGTAGAGTAAATGTCCAAGTGTCAGTTTCTCTTCACTGTTTCCTTTGTTCACCATAGTGACATTTAAAAGTCTCTTTTAATGTTACTTCTTATTTATTGACAAATTTTGTTCTTTGACAATTTCATACATGTATATAGTGTATTCAGATCACTGTGTCTTTAATACTTTCTTATTTCTGTCCCATCCCCACCAGTTCCTTTTCTTTTTTACAAACCATTTTTCCTTTTCACTAGTTTTTATTTTGTTTAGTGTCTCATGGAGAGTAGTAGTCAGGGCTGTTAGTGCGACCTTGAGTTTGGAACGAACCCATTTGAGCCTAATGGACTCACTAGTTGATATAACAGTAAACAGTAGTTCTATCCCTATGAGAACCTTCCCCTTTAGAGTTAATTGTTAGGAGGGCCTGACTTGTGTGAGCCCAGTGCTTATAGGCACATAGGCATAGCTGCTGAGTCCATGATTGCCACGCTGTGTTGTGCTTAGAAGGTTGCATTTTGGAGCCTGTCACTCTGTCTTCCAGCTCTTACATTCTTCCTGCCATTTCTTTTATAGGGTCCTCCAGACATTGTAGCATGTATGACTCATTGATGATACACTGTAGACACGTTGAATTCTATCAACATCCTCTGAGGATTACTTATTTTTCTTTGGCACACAATGAAATTATTAAATAATGTAGGGTTGGCTGTAATCTTTTTGTGTCATGTGGAAAACCCTCCATGGTTTCCAAGACTGTCTAGTTTATTGGGACTCAACCTGTAAGTAGTTCCTTTCAAGCTCTTCCAGGGTTCAGTTTAGGGCTTTGGTAAGCTAAGTAGAAAGTAGACCTTACCCTAGCTAATGGTCTTTCCTCCTAAGAGGAAGCCAGAAGTTAATGAGGTGTTAAATAACTTTTCCACTGGGCTAGGCTCCCAGACTTCTCTAGTTCTCAGGTCTGTTCTCAAGCTGATTGCAGCCATTCCCTAGAGAGCCTCATGTGGCTTCACTCTGCAGCATGTGGGCTCAGTCCTGGATTGAGAGTTTTGGGCAGGCTTCCTGTTAGGTATTTGTCTTCAGGGCCCTGTCTCATAGCTTCTGATATATCAGCTGCCCTGAACTTTTATGCCATTCCAGCTTTGTGGCATCCTCACACTGCTTGGATTTCTGCTTGTAGGTTAAAAAATTATACCCAGGAAGACTGCCCCAATGTGTGAAAATGGACCATCCACTTCTCTATTTTTATAGTTTGTGTATGTGCATGTGCGTGTGCAAGTGTGTGTGTGTGTATGTGTGTGTGTGTGTGTGTGTGTGTGTGTGTGTGTGTGTGTGTGTGTGTGTGTGTGTGTGTGTATGAGAGAGATAGGGCAAGTCTGGTAAGTCCCTTCTATCAGATCTGCTTGAATGACAGACCCAGGATGATTTATTAAGAGCCAGGGGTCTTTTGCTTGCAACCTAACTTTTCATCAAGGACAACTTTGCCTTTTCAACTGTCAGAGCACTCTGTGCCGAAGGTCCTGGGGATCTGACCTGGTTTGGTAATGTTTGTGTTCTTATGTTTGTTAAATTGAGTGAATTGGGAGCCCTTTTCCAAAGAGCTGAAAGATAGCTTCTGCAAACTGCACTAGGTAATGAATTTTTAATTTTCAGCCTAGTTCTACCACAGCAGCAAAAACAAGTTCAATTATATGCTTATCAGGAATTCTTGATTCTTATAAATTCTAAAGCATTTTATTACAGCAGAGATTAGTTTTTTTTCCCTCAGCACAGCACGACTTCAGGACAGTTCTGTCCTTCTCAGAAGGGAGTTTTCTAATCTATGGGATGGAGACAAGGTCAGGGAAGGAGAATACAAAACAAAATTGAAGAGCTGAGCATGGTGACATAGATCTATAACCCCAGCATTCAGGAGGTGGAGGCAGGTGAATCTGGAGTTCAAGGTCATCCTTGGCTAGATAGTGAGTTTGAGGCTAGTTGGGACTACACAAAGCTCTTAAAAATGAAAAAAAATTAGACAACTTTCTCTTTTAGTCTGTCTGGTGTTATACAATAATAAATTATAAATCATGGCTGCATAACTTTTCAGATGTGGCCGTGCACTCTTATGCCAGTCTCCTCAGGAAGCAACAGACTGAATCTCTAGTGGTGAATGGCCTGGTTCCTCTCCTGTTAATCTCTAGGCAATATGGAGTCAATGTACAATAGTTCTGCAGTCCAAATGTTTGTTCATTTATTGAAAACTTTGTCATAACCACAATACACTGTAACAAGTGACTTTGAAATCCCAATGACACATGGCAATAAGCTGTTACTTTTTTCTTTTATTGAATATAGATTTGTTTTTCATATAATATATCTTGGTTAAGGTTTCCCCTCCTTGTACTCTTCCCAGTTCCTCCCTTCCTCCCCTCCCATCTGGATCCACCCCCTTTCTGTCTCTCATTAGAAAACAAACAGGCTTCTAAGAAATAATAATGAAATAAAATAAAATAGTAAAATAATTAGTTCATGTGTTGGGTTGGCTGTGATGGGTCTAGTAGGAGGCACAAGTTCTGTTCATCACATGTCTCATTCTCCTTCTAGGTCCAGTGAACAAGTATCTCATGAGTTTGGTGGAAGATCAAGAGCTCAGCTCCAACTGCATGGACACAATTTCTGTCATTGGTGCATGACATTTGCTAATATCCCATTAGCCAAAGCAAAAGCTTGTGAATAATTCCAACACTAACCAAACAAGGATGATGCTCTTCCTATTGCAGTGGCAAAGGGGAATTGAATTCAAGAACTCACTGTAGAATAGCACTGAAGCTAAAAAGATAAGATTTGTTACTTGTTCCAGGATCCCTCAAACACTGATTCAGGACCTTCAGAGCTCTGATGTTATGAGATGTTGGAGAAAGAATGAAAGGTGTAGTTCTAATGAAATGGAAATGCTCACGCTTTTAGGATTTTTTTCTTTTAATTTCACAGTCTGGAGGATGTTAAACCTGCATTTCTAGCAGCCGACCAGAGAACCGTGTTGAGCTGAAATCCCCTGCTATTAATAACAAGGTATGCTGTGATTTTGAGATTTAAAGCCATGATCTCATGTGAAAAACTGCAGTGGGCCGGGAAGCTGTTTGGGTTTGTAACACTTCTAAAATCACTTGTGCAAAGTCACTGGGGATTAAATGGAAAAGTCATAAACAAGTCTCCCCAGAGGATGTATCGGGGATTTGTTTCAGGAATACTCAGTAAGAAAGGTTCAACAGAAAACTGAGATATGCAAAACTCCACAAACACTTGAAGCAACAAGCTGAGGTTATTGAAACGAATGACCACAGATACCCAGGAAGACTATGACGGATGGCAGAGAGCAGGGCAGTGGATGGGAATTGCTCCTGTCTTCTGCTTCCTCTCCTTTTATGAGTGTCTCTTATTTATGAATGAATATCAAGGTTGCAGTTAGGGTTTCTGAATGTGAAGAAAGTTTGGGCTAGAGAATGTCCATATCCTTATGCCCTTTATCCCCTGGTCCATCTATAATTCAGGAGAGTAAAGTCAAGGAGTTTGAATTGAAGGCTTGAGAATGTAGTACCCAGGAGATCCTGAAAACTCTGGATGCTGACAGCATGTAAAATAATCAAAGAAGAGAAGCTTCTATGTGCAATGGGTGGCAGTTCAGGAAAATACTCCTCACTGATCCAAGTGTTGAGATTAAGTGACTATGGAGTGCTTGTCCCCAAAGAAGACATCTGTATCACTTTCCACAAACCACAGGGA
Source organism: Onychomys torridus (assembly GCF_903995425.1). Taxonomy (NCBI): domain Eukaryota; kingdom Metazoa; phylum Chordata; class Mammalia; order Rodentia; family Cricetidae; genus Onychomys; species Onychomys torridus. Next base: position 36,859,188 of record NC_050450.1, on the reverse strand, counting down.
TCAGCATGGAAGGCAGGTGGAAAAAGTGAAAGAACCCTAGTATGGGAAGGAGGGCTGTAAAGCACTGTCTGTTGGATACAAAATGGCTGTTTCACCTATGAACTCACAGAAACAGTGGCTACCTACATAAGGCATGCACAGGACTGGGCCCACCAGGATCCCATCAGAGACAAGGGAAGACCTTCTGAAGCCACCCCTCCCCAAGGAGTTATAAGCAGTCAATGCTGCTGTGGATGGAAAGTCACATTCCTCAGTGTTGTTGTCACTGTTAAGTTGCTCTTGTTCAAGTAAGTAACCTCACACTAACACTAATGAAGGCAAGTGTAATTAAAAGCAGTGGGACATCAAAGAAAGACATGAAGTAAGAAGGGGCACTTGTTGGGGAGAAGGGGTTCAGTAGGAGGGTGAAGGTGGATAAGAGAGTATGATCAAAGTACACTACATGTATGTGAAGTTTGAAAGACTGGAAAATAAGAACAATAACAAGAAAAACTGAGCAAAGCCCAGAAGTTAAAGAGGAAAAAAACCTACTGAGATATTAGAAAGAATACTTCAGGTTTTGCTTTGTTTGAGCTGTCTTATCCAGCAGTTGAGGAAATAAAAGAGCTTTCCCAAACTCCTGTGATACTCTGGCCAAGACAGAGCTGCTTCTTGGCCCTTATGGTCACCATTAACTGCTGACAGCTCCCATCCACTGAGCACTAGTCTATATCAAGGGTGTAATAAGCACTATAGGCAAATAGCTTTGTAGTCACTAAAGCTCAGTGAATCAGATGCTATATATTTTTTATGTAACTGAGGCACTAAAATCCTACACAATTTACCTCATTCTATACAGCCATTAAGTAGGGAAGCCAGAATGAAAATCTAGTACTCTGACCCACAGTCTGGACTCAACCTTTTCTCTACGCTGTGATGACAGTTGGCTAGATCAGGGCATTAAAGATCCTGAACAGATAAGGCTTTCCCTCTTCGTGGAGTCTTGGAAAGTCTGTGCTTGTATGGTGAGCCCTTGAGCTGACCTTACAAGGGACACCAGGCTAGAAAGCCTGGAGGGTTGTACAGAACTGTGGTAAGAGCACAGAGCAGCCCTGTGAGCTGCCCATGGTGCTGGACTCTGTCTCAGCATTTTTGCCCATTATCCCCATTAGCCATGTTTAATAACATTTTACCCTGGGAGTCTAGAATTTTAGAGTTGAGTAGGCTGTGACAACCAGCAGCTTTATTTTTAATTTCTGATGGGGACTTTTGGGTTTGTTATTTCACCAAATCTTCACAGTAATCCAGTGCCCTTTACTTTGAGAAAGATAGGGTGGTAGATAAGCTCCTGCTCATTACAAACCAGAATGAAACTTGTTTATTAGAAATATAAACAGTGGCATGTAGAAAGAAGCGATGATAGAGTATTTATGGAGCCTTTGAAGGGGAGCCAGAGGGATAATTCCAGTAAGGTTAAAGGGACAGATTGAGTAGGGAAACAGTCTGTTTGAACGAGGCATGACAGATCTGAGATTATAAAACACCCTGAACACTTATTTCTAGTCCCCTTCATACTTGAACAACACACATCTCCAGATGATCTTCTTATTTTTCCTTCTCTTTTGAAATAGAGTCCTGGCATTCTTCCCAAAACAGAGCTTCAGGCACACTCCATCAATTGAGCAATGTGAGCATGGTGAGAAAAGCAGTTTGGTTTTGCTGAAGTAGCACATTGGTAAGGTGGCTCTTCAGTGACAGCTTAGGTCATCAACCCCATCATTCTTTGCCAGAAGATGACACATCTGAGGGTGGGAAAGATAAATATTTAGTCCTGAAACAAGTGAGTGGAGGAGCCAGAAGGAACAGGGCCCATGTGTTATGATTAGGAGGTTGCACAGTGACTACCTGTCTGAGGATTTCTCAAAGTTAGATTCAAGAGCCAGCTGTATCTCTTCTATCATCAACACTCAGATACTCAATAAAAGTGCAAGGCACTAAATTATATGGAATGGAATTCCTAGAAAGTGGGTCCTACAATTCATTTCTGTAAGAAGTTTTATGAGCAGCTTATGCTTTGCATGGATCATTTGTAGTCTGTAAGGTTCTAGTAGGAAACTAAGGCTAGCAATATTGTTCCTTCTAGAATTGATTTAAAACATATGTCACAAAATAACATATTTATGTGTAGCTCCCTTACCCATACAGTGATCTTATTTTAAGAACACATTCCCTTTATTTAAAAATCAACGTCTCAGTGGTTGATTTTTTTCTCTACATTTATTGGCAGAATGCTTTTGAATACATTTCTTAGTCCTTCAACACTTTCTTCCTTTATGCAATTGAAACTATAACATCCACCCTACAAAGGTGCTGTAATGTTTATATAGAGAGCACTAATATTTAGAATACAGTGTGGCATATAATAAGCATTTTTATATGATGATTACCTTTAGTATGGGTTACTATAATGTTAAAGGCATAAAAATCTTTCAGTTGTCTATATAATTTTTAAATTTCTGTAGCTCTTCTTAAAAAGCATTATATCTTTTGAGCTTAAAAATATTTTTGATTGCCTTTATTTATTTTGTGTATGTCTGTGTATGTCAATGAGTAAGCATGTGTACCACAAAACACATGTGTTGACCAGAAGGCAATGTGAAGGAGTTGACTCTCTTTACTCAACATGTGGATCCTGGGAATTGAACTCAGATAGTCAGACTTGGTGGCAAGTGCCTTTATTCACTGAGCCACTTCCCAGCCCTCCTGTTGTTTATTATTATTTTTCAGTTAATTTTTTGACATTTATTTGTTTTAATGTATAAGAGTGTTTTGCCTGCATATTTGTATGTATATCAGGTGCGTGCCTAGTGCCAGTGAAGTCAGAAGAAGGTGTTGGGTATACCCCTACCCCCAGAACTGGAGTTACAGATAGTTGTGAGCCACCATGTGAGTGCTGGGAAACTGAACCAGGATCCTCCACAAAAGCAACAAGTGCTCTTAACCATTGAGGCAACTTTCCAGCCCCACTATAGTCAGTACACATTTAAAGAATATAACTTGGGCTCAGTGCAACAGCACCTGCTTAGAGTGCATAGGAACAGAGTCTGATTCCCAGAACTGAAAGAGAAAAGGTCCTTAACCCAATGTAATTGCTTTGAGTAGAAGCGTGTAGTGATTAAATGGCAAATATAGGAAGCAGGAAGGCATCATGAAGGGTGTCATGTATCATGCTGAGTAGTTTGGATTTCACCCCACAGGCAACAGTCAGACATTGAGGGTTTGATCTGGAGAATGATGAGGCATTGTGTCTTGGGAAGATTAATTTGGCACAAGACATATTAGAGACAAGCAATCCAGTTAAAATACAGTAGCAGTTGTGTGTATGGAGGAAGTTTTAAATTCCTGCCTTAAGTTTGGCCACTGGGAGGGTTAAGGGAGGAAGAGAGACCCAAGTAAGTGGCCATTATTAAAGAAAAGAGGAGGTACCTGGCAATGGGTGCTGGGAAGAAGCAAGAGATGGAGACCATTGTGAGTTTTCAGAGGTATTGTCTTTGACTGAAACAGAGACATCTACAGGCAGATCTGGATATGGGCAGGGAATCAGCCTATACCTTGTTTCTCCCTTAAACATTGTGAAATGTGATCATAGGCATATTTGTGCTGTCTCCTCTACCTGTGATTAACCAGAACTTAAAAAACTCCTTTTTATTGATTTTTTATGGGTTTCTAAAATTAGTCTAAGGATGTTGACTGTTTCTGATTGTATACAATATAATGCTATCTTATTTCTTTCCTTCATTATTTTTCCTATGCCCCCCGCCCCATTTTTGTTGGTCCCCTTCTCCTCAGTATTACAGCTCCTGTTTTCATATCCTTTTTTAAATAATATAGCTGTCCTCACACAGTTGCTGGGAAGTCTGGGCATCCAGGCTGAGGATAAGGACAGAAGCAAGAGAAAACAGGAGGCAGGTAGCACCGATGATAAACTCATGTCAATCATTGGTCTGTGAAGACACAGCAGTCCCCACCATGTTGTGCCAGAAACTGTGATGGACACTGGACAGGGGGTGCTCTTCCTTGATTTTCCTGTGTTTGGAAACTAGAAAATTCTGCCACCATTGTTGATCCTACTTCTGGAATGGAATCTTATTTCTGCTTATTTGTATCTTTAGGTTTTTACTCAAAGAGCAGTCAGGGTACTATCATCTGATTGATGAAGATTAGGAGCCTGGGATATAAGTGTGTTGCTTTCTCAGCTTATAAGGAAGGTAAACTCTATCTTCCATAAGAATCCTAAGATGGGGCACATACAGATTTAGAAAGTGTATTCCCAAATTTGACAGCTAAGACAAAATGAAGCAAATGGACATAATTCCACAGCAACTACCAGCTTTGACCATTCAGTTCTGAAGGTTGTATTTTGTATCATGGGAGCAGAGTACCTAGAAACAATTTGTTTCTTTTAGTTAGTGTCAGATATAGACATAAGCTGTCTCAAGAATCCAAGTGCTTGTAGCCACAGCTAAAAAGGTCAGAAAATTGCTTGGTATTTCATGGCTGGGATTGTTCAAATAGAAGCCTATTACAGACTGAAACCAAGCACTCATTTGACCTTTTCATGTGGCAAGGTGTTTTATTATCAGAATGCTTTCTTTTTGTGATTCCTCCTCCTCTGGCCCTTTCATTCTTTCTCATGTATTTGAATTCAGACCTGCAAGGAGGAAGAGGAGAGGCAGAGGAGAGGGAGAAGAGGGGGAAGAGGAGGAGAAAGAGGCGGAGGAGGAGCAGCAGATGATGATGATGATGAGGATGACTACTACTGCTATAGAAGGTCAACATCTTCAGCTAGGTTGGTAGGTTGGTGATGAAAGGAATTTAACCCTAGTTTGTGAGGAAGTATTTTCTCTTCAGTTCCAGAGAAGGTTATTTGATGGGGGAATGCAGTTGCTTAACCTTGGGCAAGCATTTACTTACCTCTGGATCCCAGATTCCTCATTGATGGGGGTCCCTGGATTTAGACTCAAACAAACTAGATTTGACTTATGGCATGTTAAGAATTTGAGATTGTTATTTCTTACCTGAATATTGCTCACGGGAGTAATGGGGGTAATTATTTTTATCATCCTCATAGATTTATGATGTTATTTAAATGTGTCTGCATTTGTAAAATTCTATGAAAAATAAGAGTTACATTCACATATTGGCTGGTCCCCAAAATTCCTGAATGTGTTGAAATTATAGTACTTCCAAAATGTGTTAAGGGTACTATGGGGCGAAAAGCAATTAAGCAAGCAACAAACTGAGCAAGCAATGAAGAACCAACCAATCAACCAAGTAATCAAGCAGCCAATCAAGCAAACTAACAACAAACAACCAAGCAAGGTCCAAGCAACCAAACAACCCACCAAAAGATCAAGAAAGCAACAAGCCAAACAGATGATGTCGTTATTTTTCTTGTTGTTTTGTTAAAATATCCAACATAAGAATCTTAAAGTGAGGGGTAATTTTGGATGACAGTTTGAGGGTGCAGTCCATCATGGCAAGGAGGGTATACAGGCAGCTGGTCATCATGCTTTTTCCTTGGTCAATGGCAAGGTTACTATTGGTTTGTGAAGTAGGATATAATACTCCCACCAGTGCCTTTCTTAGTTAATTTTCTTAAGCTCAGACAAATTACCAGAAGGAAGCAACTTCCAGAGGGAAGTGTTTATCTTGGCTCATAGTTTGAAGGTCCAGTCCATGACTGCAAGGAAGCCATAGCAGCAGGGGCATGACGCAGCTGGCCCCATTGTGTGCAGTCAGGAAGCAGAGCAGTAAGTGTTGGTTGGTGGCCAGCCTGCCTTATTCTTTTTCTCTTTCTTTTTTTTTCCATTGCTGTTCAGTTTAGAATTCCAGCCCATGGTATTGCTATCCAATGGCCATCTCATTTTTGGAATGGGTAGTCCCTTTTTAGTTAACCTAATGAAGAGAATCTCTTACAGCCATTCCTACAATGCTGTCTCTCTGTGGTGATTTCAGATTCTCTAAGCTGATGCTATCAGCTATCAACCAACCAACCAACCTGTGCCATTCTCCTGATGAATCTTTTCCCTCACAATGGTACCAACCTTTCCAGGAGCACAGGCTTCTCTGATTCAGTGTGTCAGATATCCAACTTACAACTTCACCTTCAAAAATTGCTTTTCATTTTGCCTTTTGCTGCTTAGTTAGAAACATTGTCATCTGTTTCCATGCAGAGCAATTCAAGGTTAAGGTTCTCTTCACCTCTTTCCACTCCACCCTAATGAGCACTGGGTCTGAGTGATTCACGTTCCAACGTGTTTCTTGAGTTTTTTGCTTCTGTTCCAGTCTCAGAGTGCACAGAGGACTAGAGAGGTTAATTCGTTTTGCTCAGGGTCATAATAGTGTGTACACAGTGTGTCTAGTTCACATTAATAGAAGAGAAAATGCAGAAAAGTAGGGATTTTCTATAGGAATTACAGATCGTTAACAATTTTTATGGTGTGCAACTTGTTAAATTCTAACAAGTTTAAAATCCACAGGGCTTTAGATCCAGAAATTCAATTCTTAGGTGTTTGCTCTACAGTATCCGTCTAATATTTTCATATTTATCTTGAAAAGTTATTAATTTCAATGATATCTATAATTTAAAAAAGAAAGGCCTAAGTACCCCAAAAGGTGAGACATTAGATGTACATCCATACAATGTAATTCTGCATGAAGTGATAAGATTTTGATTGATTTATTCCTTGATTTCTTCTGCCTGGTATCAACTCTTAAAGGCCTTTAAAAACTCTGTGCTCTATTCAGCACATAGCTCATGTTTGACAAGCAGACAGTGAGTATTTGTTGAATCAATGTCAACATGGCTGGGGGAGAGTGCATCTAGATGGATCTAGAGCCCTGAGGACAGAGTTTTAAGTATTCTTGCCACATCAGTGATGGCTGAAACCTTAGAGCAAAGCAGGTCAACAAGGAGCAGTGAGGACGTGAGACCCAACCACAGAATCTATCAGATGTGTCATAGTTTGATTCTCTGGCTCCTTTTCTTATAAACAGGATTCAAATGTAACCTTCACTTTGCATTTAGGGAGCAGAAAGGAGCCATGCTTGACATAGGACCTCTTGACTCAGGCTGCCCAGATTTGAATTCAAGCCTGCAGTTTACTAATTTATCAAACATAGTTTCAAGTTTGCAGCATGGCAGGTTTCCTTCTAAAATAGTGTTAGTGACTACACTTAACATATAGATTTTATGAGGGTTTAAGTTAGATGATAGTCCAGAATCCTCCAATCCAAATTAGATTTTATTTGTATTATTCCAACCATTAAGCATAGCACTTAAAAATTTTAATTAAGTTTGTTTTAAGTGTGGGTTTGTGCATGTGGGTGCAGTGCCTATGGAGGTCGGAGGGGCATTGAACCTCTTAGAACTGTAGTTACATGTGGTTGTGAGTAGGGTCCTCTGCAACAGCAGTATGTGCTCTTTAGGGCTGAACTTTATCTCCAGCCCCATTCATCCTGTTCTTTTTTTTTTTTTTTTTTCAAGAACAGGATTGCCGGGCAGTGGCGGCACATGCCTTTAATCCCAGTACTTGGGAGGCAGAGCCAGGCAGATCTCTGTGAGTTCGAGGCCAGCCTGGCCTACCAAGTGAGTTCCAGGAAAGGCTCAAAGCTACACAGAGAAAACCTGTCTTGAAAAACCAAAAACAAAACAAAACAACAAAACCAACCAGGATTTATTCCTTTTAATTATATATATATACATACACACATATCTGCATATATACACATACATACATACATACACACGTGCCTATGTATGGGTGTGTGTGCGTGAGTACTGATGCTCACAGGAGCCAGAGACATTGGATTACCCTGGAGCTGGAATTATGGGTAGTTGTTAGCTGCCTGATGTGGGTACTAGGAATCAAGCTCCAGTCCTATGCAAAAGCCGTACTCATTTTTAACCACTGTGCCATCTCTCCAGCCACCAGGATAAAATTTAAATGTACTAGACCAAATAGGAATGACTATATAAAGAACATAGGCATTTTATAGGGTCTTATAATAACCAAGGTACCTTTTTTATTTGTCAAATCTTCAAGTTTTTTTCTATGTATTAATGCCTGGTGACCAATTAATGGAAAACATGTAGACAAGAACCTGAGTTTTATACTTTTCAAGTCCAGCAGTCTTTCAGACTAGAGAATCAGAAAGAGAATATGAAGCTTTGAAGATTTAAAACTGGGGCAAGCAAAGGAGCCCTGCATGGGCACCAGGTGTTATTTGTGAAAGGAGAGCTGGGTTTTCCTGGTTGGCTGGGTTGGCCTCTTGTGATGGAGAGCCTTGTGGACCCTATCCCTTCTCAGGGCCTTTGGTTACAGACACTGGAGAACCTACTTTCACAGTATAGTCTCTGCCATTGGGTAAATTGAGACTCAGTCCCCTAAGCATTTGCCTCAAGCCTCCAAATCCTGACCAGGGGACTTCCTCTTCCTCCAGGCATTTCTTCTGAACTCATGAAGCCTACTCTGGCAGTAACATTCAATTGGTTTTCTCCATAAGTCATGTAAAACATTCCTGGGTAGAAAGCTGTCTACTGTGTGCCACTGGCCCCCAAAATATCAAGTGGGCTATCTGGAAAACTATTGAAAATTGTGGATCCCCAAAATCCATTAGGGGGATCTCAGGTGTTGGGGGAATCTATGATGACCCACCTGTGGCTGCTCATCTGCTGATGTTAGTTCTCCTTTCTGTAACAGCAGCTGTCCAGGGTGAAGACTGAGGCCTTGGCTTCTGAGGTATGCCTTGGACACCAGTTGCATCCGTGGGCTGAAGGAAGGATCTCAATCCTGGCTATTGAGGCTGTAGGCATGGTTGTGATGGGAGAAGTGGGGATACACAGGCAAAGGATATTCATACAGTTGGGCTTCATGTTTGCTTGGTCTTATTTATGGCTAGGGGTCCTGTAGGGCAAAGGCAGGGACTCCTCAGAGTCACCCCTGCAGCTGCTGACCCACTGGTCACCCTTGAGTTAGCAGAAGTTTAGGAAGCCTATGGTGCCGATGTTGCCACACTCCTGGGCAATGGAGAAACATTGATGGATATCACCATGTCTCCAGACACTCAGCAACCACCAATGTCTGGGCACAAAGCACACCTGGGGCTGGTGCACAATGCATGGCATTCCCAAGAGCCCTGACAAGCCTAAGACAGCAGCTGCTTTGTGTATGCACAAGCTTTCCAGCTTTGTCCCCACAATGTACCTTGTTGCTAAGACACTACCCTTCCACAGCAAAGGTTATATTAAGAGCCATAAGCATGTATTAATAAATACAAGTGGCTAGAAAAAAAAGATTTAAAACTGACATTCATCCATCTTTGATGAAGCCCCTGAATTCTGTGTATCCCCCAAATTTCCAGAGGAAGGATGTGTGCTTGGACTTCAACACTAGAACAGATGAACTTAATCTCTTTTCATTCCCTCATTCAACAGGTATTTGTAGAGCTTTGTGCTGGGTACTGTGTGGGATATGGAGAAGTACAATTTATAGATTTTGCCCTTTAAGCTTTTATTGCTTAATCATAGTGAGAGGGAGTCAAAGAGACACAGGATGAAATCGTAGGCTGATAGAGTCTGAACTTTCAGTTCTGGTGGTTGAAGCTTAGGTAAAATCATATGAAATATAGACTGTGTTTCCTCCTAATCAAGCAAACAGCCCATAGTGGTGAAGACATTTATCCTTCTTTCCTGTCAGGGACTGACATGTTCAGCCTAAGGAAGACGTTTTCTCATCATGGTCAGGATAGACATTTCCCAGTTGTGAGACTGGAGGTGTGAAGAAACAGGGATGGATGTGCCTCTGCAGCAACCCCTCCCTCACTGGCCATTCCTTCCCAACCCCTTTTATCACTTATAAGGATAAGAGGCAGCATTGACTCCTTCCTTCTACACTCACTAGAGGGTGACTTATTTCAGTGGGGTTGTATGACCCTGGAAGGGTACACACAGAGACAACACTTGGCCCTTTCCTCAAGTACACGTGACAGTACAGATAATATGGCTTTGGAGGCAGACTCTCTGGGCTTGCCTCCAGTTCCTAGTACTTAGCAGCTGTGAGACCTTGGGCATGTAACTGCACTACTACAGCTCTTGGTTTTCTAGCCCGGGAAGCTGATATAATAATGAGGATTCAGTAATCTAATCTGTGTGAATTTCATAGCAAGCACCCTGCTAGACACATCATAACTCTATTAGCTGTTATCATTAATGGCCTAGGTGAGTGCTATGTTAAATTTCCATGTGTTGAAATCCTCTTTTCTAAAATGATGGTATTAGTGAGTGGTAGCTTTGGGAGGGGAGTAGATTATAGGGAGAAGTCTTATGAATGAGAATAGAACATCTGTAAAGAAAGTCCTAATAGAGATCATTTGCCCTTTCCACCATTTGAGGTCAGAGTTAGAAGGCGATGTCTATGACAAGAAAGTAGAAATCTGCCAGTGTCCATCCAGGGATTTAGTCTTTGTCATGGTGAGGAATGCATGTCTAGCATTGGTAAGTCACATAACTTAGGGTGCTTGTTATGCCATCCTGAATAGACGAGACAAGGGGTCGTCCCTAAGGATGCAGGGAACTGGAAGCAGCATCCCTCTTTCTTTAATAGTGAGAACTGTTACAACTAAGTAACAAAAACCTAATGATTTTGGGACTCATTAGAAAGATGAGGTCAAAGAATAAGCAAATTAGCTTTGGTGGGGGAAGGAAGAGGCTCCTCAGAAGAGAAAGTAGATGTGTGGACTCTATGCTCTGTGATGGTCATTAAGAAAGGGAGGGGTGACATATAAATGAATAAAAAAAATAACAAGTACCTCAATGGTTTTCTGTAAGTTGGATATGGGTGAGGGACTAGGAACTACCAGGAAGGAGAGGAATTTGTACCAGATCCTGGGCTCCTTGCCATAGTTTTTGGCCATAAGAATACCAAGTGCAAGAGTAGGAAGTAGCCAAAAAAAAAAATCACTCCTAATAGAGTGTGGGAGGAAGGATTGACACCGTGAGGAAGGTGAAAGAATTTCTCTCCTTCCTGGAACCTTGTCTCCTCTAGGGACAGGTGTCCCAACTACTTGGGAAGGATAGCTCTGTAGTTCTCCAGGAATAAAGAGAGATTGGTTGTGTTCAGAGAAAAAGCTGAGGGCTAGAGCCAGGGATTAACTGTGCAGGCATGTTTCCGGGCAGTAGCTGTCCTGTTTCACATCCATTTTGCAGCAGAACTGCTTCCCCTTTCCCTTCCATACAAATCCTCTCTGGCATGCTATAATAATATGGAGGCATGGTTGCCCATTACTTCCTGTGCTGTGATGGCAACATATGCCCACATGACCTGCCAGGTGGCATTCTGTGACTTGGAGATGCAGGAGACCCACTACAAGACTGACTAGCACCATTAAAGTCTGCATCTCCAAGTGGCCAATATCGCCCATGTCACCACTGAAGGCCTCAAGAAACCAGCAGGCTGTGGTAGAGGGGGCCAAGAACATGGCCACCTACTACACGATCCGCAGTAAGAGGTTTGCCAGCCTCAGTGCCTAAGAAAAATCACCTACCTTCAGTCCTGCCCATATGTAGAGCTGGAGATGAAGGTGGTGCAGGCTGTGAATCACCAAGAAGAGATGATGATTAAGAATGTGGAGAAGGAACTAGGTGTGAACAGTGTGGGCAAGGTGCCGTAAATGTAGCCATTAAGGCTCCATCATTCCCATATCCCCATAAAGGACTTTGACTTCTGCAAAAGAGTCCAGGAATGGCAAGGCTGGTGACTCACAACTAAGCCTGGGTTGAGAAGCTGTCCCAGCTCCCATGGTTTGATCAGCAGATGAAGTTTATCAAGCAGCAGGTGTAGGAAATAGAAAAAGAGGAAGACCTAGATGATGAAGATTGAGAGCATACTGAGTCTGATGAAGAATTTGGCTATGAAGAAACAGGCACCATGGACCACATGGAGGATGTGGAAGATGAAGGGTCTGGGCCAAGCCCACACTCAGGCGCTATCTCAAGAGCAGAGTGCTTATTTTGTTCCCACCATTCATTATCCCTCATGAAGAATGTGACTCACAGAACCAAAACCCACAGCTTCTTCATTCTTTACACAGAGTATCTCTCAGACAGATTAATGACATGAGAGGAAGCTGGCATTGGCAAGATTTACTTGTGGGACAAGGAGGAAAATTGTTCTACTCTGTGGAAGGTGTCCAGGCACACAAGAATGACAGAAGCCCCTGCAAAGCTCTTCACATATGGTGATGCTACTTTAGAATCCCCAGAGGGCTGTGATTTTAGGAGTAGCTCCACAGATCACAGGGAGGCAGATGAGGCTGAGGAGCTGCCCTCAGACAGGATCTTGGAATGTGATGATGAAACCATGGTGCTGATTCTTCCTTCCTGTGCCAGAGCAGCTCATCACTCTTAGATGGGGTACTACAGACGGTGATTTGGCTTATCAAGAGCTGTGGAAGTTGCTAGAAACCAGAAGGCTGTGGGCTGGAGCAGCTCTCATGTAGGAGTGAGCTGTGCAGTATGTCCAAAGGATGAGATCAAATCGGATGCTGAAGACAGGCATGAAACAGTGCCAGCCAACAGATGCACTCCAGGACCCAGGTGGGATTCTGAGAGGCCGAGACTGAGATGCATTTCCTGCCATACTTTCTCCTTGCCTGAGGACCAGTGGAAGCCAGACTGTGGAATAGATTTACTGCTACTTCCCAATTAAAGCAAAATGTCAGAATGGAAAAAGTGAGAAGACATACAAAAAAATGTAGTTGAAAAACTCACTCCCAAGCCAGGTGTGGTGGTGCATGCTTGGAATCCCAGCACTCTAGAGGTAAAAACAGGAAGATCAGGAATCCATCCTAAGGTATACAGTGAGTTCAATTTTAGCCCAGGTTATATAGATCATGCCCCGCTCCCCAGACTAAACCTAAACAAAGCTATATACCAAGAGATAAAGCCATCCATAATACTGGACTCAGAGAAAACATAGATTTTAGAACTATTAGTTTAGAACTTTAATTTTTTTTAACTAATTTTTTTGAGGCAGGATCTTACCATGTAAGTCAGGCCTCAAATATGCAATTCTTCTGGCTTAATGTTCTCAGTGTTGGAATTACAGGCATGTATCTCTATGGCTATAAACTTTAAAGCCCCCAAAGTTAGAAACTATACAGTAATTATAGTTGCTATAGTGAATTAAGCTGGAGATGTATCTTGGTAGAGTGCATACACAGAGCTCTAGGTTTGATACCAAGCACTGCACAAACCAGATGTGATAGTGCTGCATGTAGCTGGAAGGTTTCTCTCTGGGTCCTGCCAAGCCCCTGCAGTCCCACAGCCCACTTATAAAATAATCACTCAGAAGCTTATATTACTTATTAATTGTATGGCCATGGCAGGCTTCTTGCTATCTAGTTCTTATATCTTAAATTAACCTATTCCTATAAATCTATACCTTGCCACATGGCTCATGGCTCACTGGTATCTTACATCTTGCTTCTCATCACAGTGGCTGGCAGCATCTCTCTGCCTCAGCCTTCTACTTCCCAGAATTCTCCTTTCCCTTAGTCCTGTCTATACTTCCTGCCTGGCTACTGGCCAATCAGCACTTTATTTATTAACCAATCAGAGCAACACATTCACAGCATAGAGAATATCCCACAGCAAGTGCACATCTGTAACCCCAGCACTTGGGAAGTAGAAGTTGGAAGATTAGAAGTTTAAGATCATCCTCAACTACACAGGGAATTCAAGCCTAGCTTGAATTAGAGACCCTGTGTCAAAAAACAAAACATAGAAAATATATTAAAGGATCTAATGAAAATAGTAGATAACTTACATGAACATATGGGGAGTTTCCATGAAAGTAGAAAGAATATGTAAGAAAAAGTGAAATGAAAATAGTAGAAATATAAACATTAGATGTTGTAAGTCAATAATAAGGGTAAAAGAGAACAACATGAACATCGAGGTCAAAAGCATGGTTTTATGAAGAGTGTGATTCTATGGGGGACATGGTGAGGAGTCTGGTGAAGGTGTTGGCTGTGTAGAGTGTGTTGTGAGCTTGGTGTGTTAAAAGAAAAAGCTAAAAGGGCATAAAGGGCTTGATTTTAGAGAAATTTAGATACAAAATGAGAGATAAATACTTTGAATACTTTATATAGTTTTTCCTTTCATTGTAACAGGTTCCCAGACCTTAGCATGACTAACGCCATGTTAGAGGCACCTTTCTGACCTTAAAGCCCAGTAGGTCGGCCCACACTGCCTCTAAAAACAGGAGCAATGACCTAGTCTGTAGTTCTAGGAAATTTTCTGAGTAAAAAAATTCTCCAAACATACTAACCTTGCTTTTTAAGGCTTCTGTAGTTCTGCTTCTTGCTACTGAGGTATGCCAACCAGAATGTGTTTTTTGTGCATAAAAGACAAAGAACTATAAGGTGCTGAATGATTTAGGCAAGCTCCCTATGCAGCTGCCGGCTGACAATAAAGACTTTCGTTTCAGCTTTAAGAGTGTCCATATGGTGGTCTCTTGTGGGCTTACTTCACAGCATTGGCTTTAATAAAATAAAGACTTTTCTGCCAGCTTGACTTTATTATGGTTCTGCTTCACAGGTTTCATGTGCTTAAATGATGGACATGCCTCATTATGAGTCTGTGAGGTTCTCAGGGATGCTTGCACATGCATAAGAAAATAAAGTTACATATCCCTTTGAAGAATGGGGCCAGCTTAATTTCAAGTGTGAAACATTGTCCAATAGGAACCTGTCCACTATCTATAGGGGTATTTGTTATTTGTCTTGACCATCTCCTTAGTCCATATTTATATGTTCTATGAGCCTCAGGTAGAGGTTAATGGGCATAAACCAATCAGTATATCCTATACACGTTATCACTGATGGGCATCTGCCTCAGTTAGGTTTTCTATTGCTGTGTAGATACACCATGACCATGGCAACTCTTTTTTTTTTTTTCAAGACAGGGTTTCTCTATGTAGTTTTGGTGCCTGTTCTGGATCTTGTTCTGTAGACCAGGCTGACCTTGAACTCACAGAGATCAGTCTGGCTCTGCCTCCCAAGTGCTGGGATTAAAGGTGTGTGCCACCACCATCTCATGGCAACTCTTATAAAGGAAAACATTTAATTGAGGTGGCGGTTTACAGTTTCAGAGATTTAGGTCATTATCATAATGGTGCATGGTGGCTGGGAGTATGGTAGCATGCAGGCAGACATGGTGGTAGCTACATCTTGATCAGAAGACAACAGGAAGTAGATTCCAAGTGTCACACTGAGTGAAGTTTGAGCAAAGGAGACCTCAAAGCCCACCCCCGAAGTGATACATTTCCTCCAACAAGGCCACACCTACTCCAACAATGTCATACTTCCTAATAGTGCTACTCCCTTTGGGGGCTATTTTCTTTCAAACCACCACATTCCACTCCTGGCCCCCAGACTTGTAGCCATATCATAATGCAAAAATGTACTCAGTCAAACTTCAAAAGTCCCCATAGTCTCTAACACTCTCAAACTTATTTAAAAGCCTAAATTTCAAAGTCTCTTCTGAGATTCATTCAATCTTAACTGTAATCACTCATGAAATCAAAATAAAAAAGCAGATCACATAACTGACCCTACCTTGTGCATTAAATTTCTTTTTAGCACATGCACATGATGGGTATGCATGTTCATATGTGTATGGGTGTATATGTGTATATGAACATGTGTCTCTGTGTACACCAGAGATCAATGTTGAGTGCTTTCTTTGATTTCTCTCTACTTAATTTCCTGAGGCAGATTTCTTTCTGAACATGCAGCTCCCTGGTTTTGCTAATCGAGCTGACCAGTCTGCTCTGGAGGCTCATATCTCTGCCTCTATACCTGCCTAGCTTTTACATAGATGCTGGGCTATGAGCTTTGGTTCTTATGCAAGTGTGGGGAAGCACTTTATCCACTGAACTACCACCCCAGCTGCTATGGAATAGAATATTTGTTTAACTATGTAAAGATGTGTGGTTTTATCTTGCCTGCTTAAGCCACCTGATTGGTCTAATCTGAACAGCCAGTAGCTAGGCAGAGGAGGGATAGGTGGGGCTAATGGGTAAAGAGAAAAGGGGAGCCAGCCAGCTGGGGCCCAGCCAATCAGAGAGGAGGAAGTAGAAAAGCAGGATGGATAGTACATAGATGAGGTAAACAAGCCTCAGGGCAGCACATAGATGAATAGAAAAGTGGGAGAACAAGGAAAGATACCATGATAAATGAAGACTCCATGGGAATAGGAAGAAGCAGAGTGCTAGAGAGGTCCCCAGAAATCCACAAAGATACCTCCACTGTAGACTACTGGCAATGGTCGAGAGAGTGCCTCAGCTGACCTGCTCTGGTGATCAGATGGCCGAACACCCTAACTGTCATGATAGAACTCTCATCCAGTGACTGATGGAAGCAGATGCAGAGATCCATGGCCAGGCCCCAGGTGGAGCTCCAGGAGTCCAATTGGCGCGAGAGAGGAGGGATTATATGAGCAAGAGATATCGAGACCATGATTGGAAAAAGCATAGGGACAAATAGCCAAACTAGTGGAAACACATGAACTGTGAATCAGTGGCTGAGGAGCCCCCATAGAACTGGACCAGACCCTCTGGATAAGTGAGACAGTTGATTAGCTTGAACTGTTTGGGAGGCCCCCAGGCAGTGGAACTGGGACCTGTCCTTGGTACATGGGCTGGATTTTTAGAACCTAGGGCCTATGCTGAGACACTTTGCTCAGCCTCAGTGTAGGGAGGAGGGCACTCGACCTGCCTCAACTGAATCTACCAGGCTGGGCTGACTCCCCAGGGGAGACCTTGCCTTGGAGGGGGTGAAAATGGAGGGTGGATTGGTGGGGAAGGCTGAGGGGTGGGAGGAGGGAGGACAGGGGAGTCTGTGGCTGATATGTACAATTAAATTAATTATAAAATAAAAAAAGAAATGGACTAATGTAAGTTTTAAAAAAGCCAGCTAGAAACAAGCCTAAGCTAAGGCTGAGCATTCATAATTAATCATAATTCTCTGTGTCATGATTTGGGGACTGGCAGTCCAAGAAAGCCTGCTACATCATCCTGTTTTTTTTTTGACCACATGGAACATGGCTTTGCAACAGAAATCCTGGTGTTTGATTGAGTAGCAAGTTCAGTAAATTATCATTTTCTTCATTATGGTTTCTTAGTTAAAAATTATTCTCAAAATTTTCTTCCCATTTCTCTTTTAGGGCATCATTTCTAGCCTTCTTTTGGACTAAAGGTCAGTGATCTCCCCATTTTCTCACAGTACCACTTACTCCGATTGACATTTACACTTGAGTAAACCTTAAACTTCTCTGACCTTTTTTAAAAGCTAGATTTTGAAGAGATATTTTCTGTGTTTAAAAACAGGATGGTATTGTTGCTATTCTTTGTAAAAGGCTACATCTCCTCATTCACTGTTCCCCTTTTGGATATTTTGTATGTTTATTTAGATTTTTTCCCTCTAAAAAAGTGGGGACCTGTTCCTTCTCTTCCTTGTTCCCCAAAGTCTGGGACCCACATGCTTTGTGGAAACATGAGAACTATTCAATGGTAGGTAAATAGTATTTAGCCATTTCACACACCATTCTTAGTCATGTAATATAAATAAGGGAATAAATCAGCCCTTAAATATCCCATTTAGTGTAGAAAATGAAAAACAACAGATGTAGGTATTTGTGTGGCATGAAATATTGCTAGACAGAAGTCTGAAGTCTGGACTAAATCACAAATTCAATTCACCCCGAAAAAGTTACGTTCAGCATGTGTTTCACCAACCCTGGACCTTCTTTTCCATGCTGGAGCTTAAACTCAGAGCTTACCTATGTTAGGCAAGTGCTCTAAAACTGAGTGACACCTTCAGCTTGGCTAGCTTGTGATAGAATTCGAGGAAAGCAGGAGTATGGCAGTGGGTCTCACCTGGCAGGATGGACTCCCAGGAACATTTTAGTCAGACTTTTTATACATGATCCCCATTTCTTCTTACTGCTTGGGGATGGTGTTTCTTATTAGATTTCCTGTCTTCTGCTAAATTCAATCAAACATTTTTTGGATCTCCTCTCCTAATGCTATATAAGGTTGCATGTACTCTAGGACCATGCTAGGTGCTTTTCTGGTGTCCTTTCACCTCACTGTTATATTTGGGGGGGGGGGAAAGATAGGTTTATATGGTGGGCATGATCTGTGTCATAGTTAGCTTCTGCCGTCAACTTGGCACACTTGGAAAGATGCAAACTTGATCATGCAGTTTCCTCCATTGGCTCATGGGTATATCTGTGGGGGCATTTTCTTGGTTGCTAATTGATGTGGGAGGGCCCAGCATTCTGTGAGTAGTGCCATTCCTAGGCAGGTGAGTCTTAGGGCTGTATAGAAAAGGAAGCTGAGCAAGCAGGAAGGGCCAGCCAGTAAGCAGCACTCCTTCATGCCTCTGTTTCAGTTCTGGTCTTGAGCTCCTGCCCTGGCTTTCCTTACAGATGGACTGTAACTTGTAAGCCAAAACGAACACCTTACTCCCCCAAACTGGTTTTGGTCAATGTTTTATCATGGCAACAGAGAGTAAATTAGGACAATCAGTGTGTATAAGGAAACAAGTTTTAGGAGTAAGAAAGAAACTTGCCTGGAGGCCCCTTGAAACTGATGCTTGTTTAAGTTCTGAGCCTAGGTGCTTGTCTATGGCTGAGCAGCACACTTTGGCGCTTGCTGAGCCTAAAGGCTTATGGGCTGGATGACTCTACTGACTATATGAAATATTTTATGATGGGATATATTTGAGAGAACAGAGAACCAATCTTTCAGACTAATTTCATGCTGCTGTAATTGTCCCTTTGGGAACTATTAGGGGTTGAGATGAACTCCTATAGCCACAATCTACTGGGGTCACTAACTCCTCTGGAACTATTTATGTCCATTAACGACTCACTGGTACTCTGAGGTCTTCCCCTAGTGTTTTCTCTAATGTTTCTATTTTCCTAATGTTATTTGCTGTCCCTTACAGTCTCTATTGATTGCCAAGTATATATATATATATATATATATATGAATGAGTAAATAGTATGCAGCATAATATACACCACTTAATGGTATTCTGTGTGATATACATTGGGGAATAGACCTAATCTAGTCTCTTGAGGTTCTTTACTAACTTTCCTCATTTTTAGGGTACTTTTAACATCTTGTTTTTTTTTTCCTTTATGCCCTCAAAATCCCAAGAGATCTTAGGTTCCTAAGCCTTGCTCAGTTCATTCACTGACATGTCAGCAAAGGCTTTTCATCCATCCATCCATCTATCTATCTATCTATCTATCTATCTATCTATCTATCTATCTATCAATCTACCTATCATCTATAATTTATCTAGTACACAAATGTGTACATATTCACATATATATATGTATGTGTGCATGCACATATGTGTATGTATGGAATCCAGAGGTTGATATCAGATGTCTTTTTCTATTCTCCACTTCATCTTTTGAGACAGGGTCTCTCACTGGAGCTTACCAATATGACTAGATTGCCTGACCATTGAACCCCAAGGATCTCCCTGTCTCTGCCTCTCCAGCACTTAGAAAATAGGCACATGTAGCAGTGTGTAGACCTTACTTAAGGATTTGAACTCTGTAGCATGAATCTTAAAGAGCCGTATTAATAAAATCAAAGCTGAGCCAGGTATTGGGATGAACACTGAAAGATCAGAGAAACAGCACCAGCCACAGCATCCTCACCTCACCAGTTCCTTAGCTTATCTCTTTCCTCAAACTGGAAGCCTCTGTGTCCTCATCTGAATAGATCTCAGCTGAACTGCTGCTCAGAGTCTAAAAGCTTAACAGACCTCTAGTTCCTTGTTTTCATGCCTTATATACCTTTCTGCTTCCTGTCATCCCTTCCTGGAATTAAAGGCATGTGTCACCATGCCTGGCTATTTCCAGTGTGGCTTTTGAACTCAGAGATCCAGCTGGATCTCTGCCTTCAGAATGCTAGGATTAAATGTGTGTGTGGCACCATTTTCTGGCCTTTATATCTAATGGCTGTTCTGTTCTCTGACCCCAGTAAGTTTATTAGGGTGCACAATATTTTGGAGGAACAAAATATCACCACAGAACTCAGGTCCTTATGCTTGTACTGAAATCACCTCACTAACTAGAACATCTCTCCAGCCTCCAAAGCTTTTTATTCTTGTACCCATAGGCCTCTTCTCTTTATTTTAATGTTAGCAGTCAGTATCTTGCTAGGTTTTGGCCAGTTGGACTTCCTGGCCCATCTTTCTTGCAGTTCTTGTTGGTGGACACACTTGAATACTCCCTGTCATGTTCTTGGTTTTACGTGAAGCAGAGTCCCTCAGGGTGTGCACTCTCACTACCAGAATAACTCCAGACTAGAACCCACAGGGATGATGGAAAGGAAGTTGTCTGAGTATTTGCTCAAGTTTCTGACTGTTTATCTAGCTTTAAAAACTGAAACTCCATTGACATGACAGCCTTTAGGACTACATAGGGAGATCTCTCTGTGTGCCATTCTGTAGAAAATGCTCATTTTTACCAAGCCTTCCTTTAGTCTTCTGATTCTGAGTCATTAAAATTGGTTATCAAATAATTCTCTTTGGACCAATCTTTGAGACCAGCTTTGTGGCCTTGCTTGTCACTATTGGTGTGGAGGAAGCTTTGACATTGTTGGTCTCCATATAAGGAGGACCAGAGGACTGATTCACACTGGACAAGCTCCAGTCATCTGGCCTGGCATGAAGACTGTTTTTTTCCCCCCTTTGGATGTCCCCTCTCAGGGAGGTGGGGATTTACAGCAGTCAGCCCCTACCCAGAATATGCAGAGATGGGATTCTAAACCTGGATCAACCCATAAAAGCTCAGACACTACCCTTGTGATATTCAAGTTTAGATAGGAAATCAGTTTGGAAAAAATTTATGTGGATTTGGGAGGAAAAATGGTGGGAGATGGAAGGGGGGTTGGAGAGGAGGGAAAACAGGGTGGGGGGGTGAGGTGGCTATGGATTGGACCAAACATGTTATATGCATGTATGGAATTCTCAAAAAAAAAAAGTATCCACTTATTCATTACTCATTTGATCTGACTGAACACACACACACACACACACACACACACACACACGCACGCACGCACGCAAGCACACACTGTTTGTGTGTGTGTGTGTGTGTGTGTGTGTGTGTGTGTGTGTATGTTTGTGGTATACTGTAAATGTTCATGTAGTTGTGTGTATATGTGCTGAGTTCACATGCACAGGTGTGCTTGCACATGTGAGTGCCAGAGGTTGATATCAGGTATCTTCATCTATCACATTCTATCTTAGCCTTGTAGACAGGGTCTTTCACTGAGCTCACCAATTGTCTAGGCTCAATGGCAAATGAGCTCAAGGGATCCATCCTTCTCACCCCTCCCCCAGTACTGAGCTAACAACCTGCTGTCATTCCCAGCTTTTGTGTGGGTGCTGGGGATTTGAATTTTGGTCCTCATGTTTGCATGGGAAGCATTTTATTGATTGACATAAAGTATATTTTTACACAGGACCTTGAAAGCTATATTCTGAGTTAGGGTCGTGGAAGGCACTGCTGCACAGTGGCTGGATGGTGTTTCATCAGCAGAGTCTGGTTTGTGTGTAAAGTCATCCAATCAATGTACACCAAGTCACCAACCAGAGGTACACATCATACAAACAGCAAGCTACTTATGGGGAATGGGTGTTTATGGAACACATTTATTCTGTAGTAGGACTTAAAGTAAGAGGGAACATCCTTGTGATGTTATATTCATTCTCAACAATCCATGAGAAATATTGCTGATGTCAGTTTTATGACATGCCACTCTGACTTAATGAACACATGACATTTTCTAGAGTGATGATTATTTTGCTTGCACTCATAGCGGAAAAGTTTTAAGTATTCTCCAAGTCTCCAGGGATCAGCTATAAAGGGAGGCATTTTAAGACACGTTGGGTAAACCATAAATCTTGTTGACCTTGGAGTTAGCAGTGTTTAGAGGCACACCATTCTGTTCCTCTTGAGACTAATGTTGAATAAATTCACTTGTTCATGCAGCAAGTTCTAGTCACACAGCAGCGCCTCCCAGTAGCGAGAGCTAACGTGGCTACTTCTGCCCGACGTGACAGATTGTTTTTTAAGGAGACAAACAGTTTTAAAGCAGTTATCTAAATGACTTGCACTTGATAAATTTGACATACCAGATGGTTTAAAATACCAATTCAAGCTCGAATGTTTGTACATTTTCCAGCTATAGATGTGAGAAGCAGACACCCCTCCGAATTCACAATTTTACTTTCAGTTTCTGGAGACATGGAAAGGACATAGTCATGAGCCTGATGTCGAGTTCGCTAGGGACAAAGGACTCTCAGCTATGCTTATATGTTTTTATTGTCTAGCGTGGCCTCATCCAACAAGCACTGACTGTGTTTTTTTGACACCTGCATGTGAGAAAAGTCACTTATTAATTTTTAAAGTAACTTCTAGAGACTTGGCTTTAGTGTCCAACTGAGAGAAGTATGGTGGCCATTCTTGGCCACTGGTGACAGACTGCTGGATACGATTACAAACGCAGAGACTGGAGTATCAATAAAAACAGATGCAATCTCTGATTTTATGGGGCATATACTTTGTTAAAAATTATTTGGCTATTTTATTTATGTGTGGGGGAGTGGTACCCACAGAGGTCAGAGGGGTGCGTTGGTTCTCCTGGAAGAGCTGGAGTCACAGGCATTTGGGAGCAGCCCTATGTGGGTGTTGGGATCTGAACTCCAGTTCTCTAGCAGAGGAGTAAGAATTCTTAAGTTCTGTCTTATCTCTCCAGCCTTGAAATTGACATTTTAAAAAGACTGTAAAGCTGAAAATCTAGACTATAATACATAGATATGAAGAAAGGCAGAGAGAATGAGATAGGTGTGTGTGCTTATTGATGAAAAGGCTGGAGTAAGCACAGGGAACTGACTGATGGCCTATCTTTTGTAAAGTCAGATAAATCTTTCTGCATTGAAAATAGTTGATGAAATGTTAGTATTTCTTTTAAGAAAAATATTTATTTTTAATTTTTTTGTATGTGGGTTTTTGCCTGCATGTATGTATGTGCACTATGTATGTGCAGTGCCTACAGGGGCCAGAAGATAGTGTTGGAGCTTGTGGAACTGGAGTTACTATAAGGTTGTGGGATGTCATGGGGGTTCTGGGAATCAAACCTGGGTTCTCTGGAGGAGCAGTCAGGGTTCTTCACTGCTGAGCCATCTCTCCAGGTCCTTAAAATGATTTTTTAAACTTAATTTATATGGTTAATATAGCGATTGTATGTGCTATTTGAAGACCCTGCCCGCTTTCTTACCCATCGTTGTTTTAAAATTTTCATTAAATTTTTTATTAAAACCTTTTCTACAATTTCATATACATATACATTGATGGTACCCCCCTCCCTGCAAACATACTCCTCCAACCTTCATATCCTGTTCTTGTAACCTACTAAGTCTGATTAGTGTTGCCTACTGGAATGTGGACTGATCTTGTTGACTCAGTCCTGTGCTGGTAACCAGAGCCACAGAACACAACAGCCATGTCATGCCCACAAGACAGCATTCCCAGCTCTCCTCCACATCCTCTGGTTCTGAAATTATTTTCACTCCTTCTGTGAAGTCCCTTTGAACTTAGGGGATGGTGAGGGAGGGAGGGTGTAGATGTCCCAATTAGGTCTGAGCTTTCAATATTCCCTTATTCTTACCACTTTGACTAGTTAAGAATCTCTTGATTAATGACTGTTCACTGCAAAAGCAGCTTCCCAGGCCAAGGTCTTACCCCCTTAAAAGAGAGTAAATGAATAAAATCTCTGTACTCTACTTTCACCATCTTGCTCAAAGCTTTGTAACAAATTAGCTACCCTACTCCATGGTGCCTCTCCATCTAGCTCAGGCTGACCCTTCTCTGCCCCTGCTACCATTCTTTGCAGCAGGGGCCAGGATGTTTCCTGCAAAAGTACCTTCTCAGGTGTATCTGAATCTCCTGTGAGGATGGTTGATGCTGTCAGGTCAGCTCTGGAAAGTTCAGGAAACTTGCCTACTGCTTTGCTTTCTTCTTCATCTTGTGGGTGTTGGGACAGCATGAAGGCAAAGTGTCTGGAAGATGGCAGAGGTCTTTCCAGGAACAGCTGATAATTTAGAAGCAGGGGAAGATTAAGGATTATTGCTGCCTCTAGATCTCAATTACAACAGAGTTGCATCACAGGGGCTTTTGACCTAGGGTAGTAGTTCTCTGACTGAAGGGTACATCCTGGAGCAATTCATCCAAGTTCTATCAGGGATTACACTTTAAGATTTCTAAGTGTTGCTGACACTAGATATTAGCCTTTGAGAACCCCTAAACTGGTGGATGGAGGGAAGGATGAAGAGGCAGATGACAGATAGCAATTATATTTAAGAGAGGGCAATTCAGCATGCCCTTGCCTCAGTGAGCATGCACCCTTGAACTGGTATGCAGTGAGTGATAAATTCCTCAGAACTATAGCTGGGACTCTTTCAAAGATCTAGAATCCCCCCTCTTTGTCTGAAGCTTGTAACCATCTAGTGCTAGAGAAGATACTGCTACTTGGTCTGAAATGAGTGCACGTCAGAGAATAAATGCTCATTATTGAGTAATGGGACTTGATGGACAGGAACAGCCTAGGTCACTCACTCAGCCCTTGAGGCTGGAAGGGAGGAGCTGAAGAGATGGCTCAGAGGTAAAGAGCACCTGTTGCTCTTGCCAGGGACCAGGGATAGGTTTACCACTCCCATATGGCAGATTACAACCATTCCAACTCCAGTTCTGAGAGATCTTTCACCCTCTTCTGAGCTCGTCAGATACCAGGCACACATGTGGTACACATACACACATATAGACAAAACACTCATATACATGAAATAAATCTAAGAAACAAGAGACTTAAGGGAAGGAATGGGATGGTATGAATAAAATATGATTGGTAGGGAATGAGCTGGGAAAGGGGAGCCTTGTTTATTACAAGGCCATTTTTTGGGGTACAAAAGGAATAACTCTTGGAAACTGGCTGGTGACTAGAAGCCTAATAAGGCTTTAAACTCTGATCTCAGTCATACCAAACATGAAACAGAATAACCTCTTTCAGGAAAGAGCAATGGGGGTGCATAAAGGATCTGGTTCAGTGAGAGGATCATGCCTGCCCTGAGTTATTTTTTCTGTTCAAGCAGCTATGGCTGTATGAGGAGGAACAAATAGCACTGGACTGGACTCCAGGAGGTGATGCACTTCTGTTTTTCAGCAGTTGGGAGGAGGAAGCTTTAGTCCACTGCCGAGGGTGGGAGGGTATAAATATCAGAGCACCACAGAAAGGCTGGAGCACTTGAGTGAAGCAGGTGTGAGAAATGCTTTCATTTTTATTTATTTATTTTGACTCTCCAGTATTGTGATTTGCAAAATTGACTTTCAAGCCAGGCAAGAGAGTGGTGGAGAATTCTAATAATTCTCTCACAATATGTATTTGCCTTTGGTTCTAAAATGCAATAAAGTAATGAGGCCCTTTGTTGACCCTCTGCACAGTTCCGAGGGTTGTCAAAGATACCAAGAATTTAATAGTAGGCTGAACTGTAACTAAGCAAATAACACCTGAAACATGAATAGCCTTCAAATTATTTTAGGGCACCAGCAAGGTAAATGATGGGAAATGAGAGGTTTAATAACCATAAACACTTCAGTAATATGATAATCAGTGTGATCAACATGTTTAAATTGCTTATTCTGGGCAGGTTTCTCTCTCTCTTTCTCTCTTTCTCTCTCTCTCTCTCTCTCTCTCTCTCTCTCTGTCTGTGTGTGTGTGTGTGTGTGTGTGTGTGTGTGTCTGTGTATCTGTGTGTGCTTGTGAGTACACATGCCCCTTAGTGTATTTATAACCAGACAAAGTACTTTTAAAAATAGCTTATTCTTTGAAATGTGAATATATTTATGTAAGATTTTTTTTTGTTTGTTTGTTTTTGTTTTTGAGGCAGGGTTTCTCTGTGTAGCTTTGGTGCCTGTCCTGGAACTCGCTCTGTAGCTCAGGCTGGCCTCAAACTCACAGAGATCCACCTGCTTCTGCCTCCCGAGTGCTAGGATTAAAGGAGTGCAACACAACTGCCTGGCTATGTAACATATTTTGATCATATCTATCCACCATACTTTCATTCCCCTACTGTCTCCATATCCCATCCCTCTCCCCATGTCATGTTCTCCTTTTTATTTTAAATTGTTATCAACCTTTGAGTCCAATTAGTGCTGTCCACCTATGCATGGATGTGGCGCTATCCACTGAGATGTGAGCAACCTACCAGCAACCATGTCCCCCAAGGGGGAGAAATCTCTTTCTCTTGGTAGCTATCAACTGCTAATACCTCCTCCCTTAGAGGTGGGGCCTTTGAGGCCCTTCTTCCAAAGCACTTTTTAAAATATGGCTTCATTCTATACTTATTGATGAAGAAAACAGAGTTAAACCAGGCGACTGAATTGAAAAAATAAAATAAAAAATAGATTCATTTTTCATTATATGTATATGATTGTTTGCCTTACTGTATGTATGTTCACTATGTATGTGCAGTGCCTACAGAGGCCAGAAGAGAGTGTTGATGGTGGAGCTCTTGGACCTGAAGTTCCTATAAAGTTGTGTGATGCCATGTGGTTCTGGGAATCAAACCTGGGTTCTCTGGAAGAACAGCCAGTGCTCTTAACTTCTGAGCCATCTCTTTAGTGCCTTAAAATGATCATGCACAATATGGTCTTTGGTTTGACTACAGTTTGACTTCTTCCATGTGGTGTAATTTTTGAGGTTTACCCATCATGCACCATGTATGAGAAGTTATTTATTTATTTTTAAGTTAAGGTCTCATACAGCTCAGAGTGGTTTTGAATTGATGACCTGGAATTTCTGATCTTCCTCCCTCTACCCAACAAGTGCTGGGATTATAGGCATGTGCAGCTATTACCCAGCCGAGCTTTGGGCATGCTAGGCAGACACTCTGCCAACTGAGCTTAAATTTCTGGCCCTAGTTCAGTCACTGTTATTATCAGTAGTATTCTGTTGTTCAAGTACATTTGTTTGCCCATTGTGGTTGATGGTCCCTTGTTCTGTTTGCTACTATGAACATTTGCATACATGTTGTTTGTACACAAAGTCGTAGTTGTTCCAATTATGCTGCAGTTCAGTACCACTATAATTTATTTTTCTTCAGATGATGAAGCTAGGACTCAAAAAAGTAATTCTGAGACTTGCCGAAGTTGACACATGCAGTAGGGCTAATGTTCTGAAGAATCACAAAACACACTTTATTCTTTTGGACTTCTGAAAACTTTACTGACTCCTCAAGTTAGCCCTGAATCTATTACCTGCTTCAGGTGGAAGATGGGGTGTTAGAAGCACATTCAGACTCAAGCTCAGGGACCAAAGGGTAAAGCGAGAGGTAAAGGTGGGGACTGGGCAGTCACTGAGGGTTTTAGTGTGTCTGGTATCTCTAGGAAAACTTGGCAGGGCCTTTTCCTGATGCTGGGGGAAGGTGTGTCTTGCATCCTAGGCTAGGGGAGGAAACCCTGAGTTGATGTGGAGGGAGGCAGCTTCTCATTTTCTGGCTGAGCATTTGTAAGGTAAGAGAGGCCAGGTGGGTCTTGGGGTCTCGAGTAATTGTTGTAGACTTGGGGTACAGAGAGTAAGAAGTAGCAAGCTCAGAGGGTTTTGGACCCAAGGCCCATTCAGAGCTCTAGACAGAGTCAGTGCCGGGCTTCCCTCCTGGGAGAGCAGTATGTGGGAGGCTTAGTTTGCAAGTTGCCTCCAGTGTCCTTGAAATGTGGAGTGGACTCAAGTGTTACCTGTGCTCATCACTGTGGTCCTGGAGGAGCTTGTCTGAGAGACCTCAGTCCTGCTCAGCCTGGACGTGCCTCTCACTTGCTTCCTTGGACTCTACAGCCTTAGCAGGAGCAAATGTGAGATCAGGTTAGCTGAGAACCATCAGGACCCAGGTCACCATCAGAACTAGGCTTCAGGGTGTGCCAGGCACTGATGAAGAACATGTGGGAGGTCCTGACAGCCTTTTCAGAGGTTAGTGGAAACCAGAGGTGGTCTGTCCCTCAGTCACTCTAGGGTGAGATGGAAGAAGCAGTAGGTGGCAGGGCCCTGTGTAGTGCCCCCTGAAGTCTGTGTCCTAGGAGTGTGCCCTGTTATTCCCTCCCCACATGTTTTCCCACAGCACCACTGGGCTCCTTACTTACCCTCCCATACCCCTAGTCTTGGAGAGCAGACTGGCTGGGGTGGAAATCTGTGTCGGGTACTGATAGTGAGTGTGAGGGAGCCTGGTTCAGGACTGTTCCATGCTAGTATCCATCCAAATTTTCTAGGGAAGGCTGTGTTCAGGTTTTACTGCTTAATTTTCCTCATTTTGTGGCCTAGGTGCTAAGAGAGCAATGTGAAGGGATTTGTGACCTGTTTACACACTATTAGTGAGTCACTGGGCTGAGATGTGAAACCAAATGTCCAGGACTCCAGACCCTGTTCTTTTAGCCATTGTTCCTGGAACATGGTGACACAGATCACAGCTAACAACATTCTGAGAGCTTGCTATACACCAGGCACTGTTATCAGTAGTTTGCATGTATTAACCTATTCAATTCTCAACAATTCCAGTTGGTAGATGCTATCTTCTAGAGGAAAAAATGGAGACAAAGCATTTTAACTTTCTCAAAGTCACATGGCATGCAATTGGTAGTGAGACAGGTGGTCTGGGTGCACAGCTTGTAATCCCTCTTGGCTTAGATGATGTCGTCTGTCCTCCACACAGCACTTCCCATCTTTCCAAGATCTATCCCAAGGTGGTATTATTATTTTTTTTCTCGTAAGAGTCTTAGTGGCAAAAGGAATGATATTGCCAGTTTACCTTTGCAGGAACAGGGATGTCAACACCAGAGTAGTAGTACCAAGGATTGAAAATGTCAGGGACAACAGAAGATGAAGCATAAAGATGTGAAGAGATACAGGGGGCATGTTGGAAGATAACCAATGTCATGTTTAGAGTCTGGCCTGGAGAGTTAGACACAGAGGAATCACAGAATGGATCACTGAAAGGAAAAGACACGCAAGACCTCCTTAATGCCTTTAACCTGTAACGTAACAGCTGCTCCTCAAGAGTGCTCTGCCTGGGCCAGTTTTAGTTTCTTTTCCTGCTGTTATGACAGAATACTCTGACAGGGACCAGTGGTATAACTGAAGCTGTGGCACTTGCCACCACAGCTTGATGACTTAAGATCAATCCCTGAGAACCACATGCTAGAAGGAGAGCCCTCAAACTGTCCTCTGGATTCTACTCCTGTACATAATTAAATAAATACATTAAAAACAAAGGATCACATGTTTATAAATAAATACATAAATGTAACTAAAAACAATTCTGTCAGAAGCAACTGAAGGCAGAAAGGTTTATTTTGGCTTACAGCTCCAGGGTATAATCCTGTGTGGTAGAGAAGCTACATTAGTAGGAGCTTGGAGCAGTTAGTCATATCATACCTGCAACCAGACAGCAGAGAATGGTGAATTCATGCTGTCCCCTTTCTCCATAGTTATAGATCAGGATTCCTAGTTAGGGAATGGTGCCACCCACAGTAGACAGGTCTTCTTACATCAATTAATGCAGTTAACACTATCCCTCACAGGTATGCCCAGAGGACCATCACCCAGGAAATTCCAGAGCCTGTCAAGTTAATAGCACTAACCATCAAAGGATTGTGACCAATATATTGTGTACCCTAATAAACTTATCTGTTGGTCAGAAAACAGAACAGCCACTAGATTAGACATAGAGGCCAGAAAATGGTGGCACACACGCCTTTAATCCTATCATTTGGGAGGCAGAGATCCATTCAGATCTCTGTGAGTTTGAGTTCAAGGTCACACTGGAAATAGAGCCAGGCATGGTTGCACACACCTTTAATCCCAGGAAGTAATGGAGGGAAGCACAAAGATATATAAGGTGTGAGGACCAGGAACTAGAAGCTTTTAAGCTTTTAGGCTTTTAGCAGCAGTTCAGTTGAGATCCAGTCTCATCTTTGTCCTCTGTTTCTTGCTCTCTACTCCTGGCTCTGATGAACTCCAAAAGAGTTCTTCCTTACTATCTATAATACCTCTCTGTTCTTCCCTTGTTCCTGGTCAAGCTATCCTGTCTGCCTCTACAGAAAATGCTTGTCTCTTCTTCCCCTGGCCATGTGGTTATCTGCCTCCTCAGGAATGTTACTCCACCATATCTTCTACCTTGATATATAAAAGCCTCTTTTGTTCTCAGTCAATTGCTCTGGAGAGCCACTAGGCCTCAAGGTAAGGGGCTGGTCTGAGCTTCATTTGTACAAGAAACAAAGCTATGCATCTACACCTGCTTGGCTTTGCCTACATGACCTTATTCAAGTACTGGCCTGAGCAGGAAGTTCATACACACATTCTATGGGAATTGTGTGGACAAGATATTCATAACAAGGCACAGCTGAATATTAAGCTGTGTAACTTGACTGACCCTTGGCCTGGTCAAGGTATAGCTTTAATACACAGCTGGACTCCTTATAACATATTCTTGTGGCTCACCACACTTGCAGACAACTTATTTTGACATCGGTTCTCACTAAAGGCTGGATGACCCTAGGCCAACTTTGCTAATTACTGAGTATATATAAGTGATAACCTTCCTTTTGCAGCATTAGATGAAGCAGTTAAACAGAAGTAGCAACAAATGGTCAAAGCAAGCCTGAGCCATCAATCACAGGAACCATCTATTCACAGGTGCTTAATACAGAGATATTTGCTAAAACAGTGGCATGGAAAGTGGATGGCTTAGTTAATGTCCCAAAAGAAAATTTTCTGATAATAGTTATGATTTTTTGTTCTTCTCTTTTCTTTTTTCCCCCGAGACAGGGTTTTTCTGTGTAGCTTTAGAACCTATCCTGGATCTCACTCTGTATACCAGGCTGATCTCGAACTCACAGAGATCCACCTGGCTCTGCCTCCCAAGTGTTGGGATTAAAGGCATGTGCCACTGCTGCCCAGCTGATTTTTGTACTTTTAAAAATGCTAGTTTTCTATGCATAGGAATTAAATACTTAAACTTAAGTTTGAGAAGCAAGCTGATGTCAGTAGTGTAGGTGAAGGCCCATGTGGGTGTGTACACCTGTAGTCCCAGCACTCAGGAACAGAAGCTTTCTATTTCATGTAAAAAGAGATCTGGAATAGCCTGAGGGAGGTATACAGTTCCACATCATTGGGGCTGCCTGATGCTTCTCTCTGGCTACATCATCTGGGCGGTGGTGTTGCACACCTTTAATCCCAACACTCGGGAGGCAGAGCCAGGCTGATCTCTGTGAGTTCAAGGCCAACCTGGTCTATAGAGTGAGATCCAGGACAGGCACCAAAACTACACAGAGAAACCCTGTCTTGAAAAAAAAGCACACACACACACACACACACACACACACACACACACACACACACACATATATACATATACATATACACACACATACATATACATATACATACACACACACACACACACACACACACACACACACACACACACACATATATATATAATGACTAAAAGTGACTTACAAAAGCAAGTTTATTTTGGCTACAATTTCAGGGGAAAAGTCCACAATGGCCAGGGAGGCTTGGCAGCAGACAGCCAGAGTAGGAAGCTGAGAGATCACATCTTTACATGCCAACACATAAGCAGTGAAAGTGATCTGGAAATGTGCTGAGGCTCTGAACTCTCCAAGTTGGTCCCCAGTGACATTATTTCTTCAGTAAGATTACACTTCCCCAAACAGCCCCACTGTCCAGAGACCAAGTATTCAAGTATCTGAGCCTGTGGGGGACATTGCTTATTCACAATAAACCCAAATATGATAGCAACCAATAGATGACAGAGAATCAGTTGAGAATATTTTAGAACTTAGGTAATAACACTTTCAAAGAATCTTAAACATGAAGACATATTTTTCTTTTTTTAAAAATTTATTATATTTGTGTTTTAATTTTACACATCAGCCATAGGTTCCCCTGTCCTCCTCCCTCCTGCCCCTGCCCCACCTTCCCCCCAGCCCCTCCCCTCCATTCCCATCTCCTCCAGGGCCAAGACTCCCTTGGGGATTCATTTTAACCAGGTGGATTCAGTACAGGCAGCTCCAGTCCCCTCCTTCCAGGCTGAGCAAAGTGTCCCTGCTTAAGCCCAAGGTTCCAAACAGCCAGCTCATGCACTAAGGACAGGTCCGGGTCCCACTGCCTGGGTGCCGCCCAAACAGCTCAAGCTATTCAATTGTCTCACTTATCCAGAGGGCCTGATCCAGCTGAGGGCTCCACAGCCTTTGGTTCATAATTCATGTGCTTCCATTTGTTTGGCTATTTGTCCCTGTGCTTTTCCAATCTTGGTCTCAACAATTCACACTCTTACAGTCCCTCCTCTTTCTCAACAATTGGACTCCTGGAACTCCACTTGGGGCCTGGCCAAGGATCTCTGCATCTACTTCCATCAGTTATTGGATGAGAGTTCCAGCACAACAGTTAGGGTGTTTGGCCATCTGATCACCAGACTAGGTCAAATCAGGCTTTCTCTCGAGCATTGCCAGCAGTCTACAGAGGATATATCATTGTGGATTTCTGGGGACCTCTCCAGCACAATGCCTATACCTGTTCTCATGTCATCATTTATCATAGTCTGTTATTCCTTGTTCTCCCTTTCTGTTCCTGGGATCTCCTGCTCCCCTAAGCTTTCTTTCCCTCGAACCTTGCCCTTCATTACTCCCCTGTCATCCAGGTTGTTTGTGTGGATCTCATCCATTTCTCTGTCATTGGGTGATCCCTGTATCTTTCTTAGGGTCCTGTTTTCTAGGTAGCCTCCCTGGAGTTGTGTAGCAATCTAGTCATCTTTGTTTTACCTCTAGCATCCTCCTATGAATGAGTACATACCATGTTTGTCTTTCTGAGTCTGGGTTACCTCACTCAAGATGATTTTTTTCTAGATCCATCCATTTGCCTGCAAACCTCATGATATCATTGTTTTTCTCTGCTGAGTAGTACTCCATTGTGTATATGTACCTTATTTTCTTTATCCATTCTTCAGTTGAAGGGCATCTAGGTTGTTTCCATGTTCTGGCTATTACAAACAATGCTGATATGAACATAGCTGAGCAAATGCCCTTGTAGTATGATCGAGCATTCCTTGGGTATATGCCCAAGAGTGCTATAGCTGGGTCTTGGAGGAGATGGATTCCCAATTTTCTAAGGAAGCACCATATTTATTTCCAAAGTGGCTGTACAAGCTTGCATTTCCACCAGCAGTGGAGGAGAGTTCCCCTTGCTCCACATCCTCTCCAGCATAAGCTGTCTTCTGTGCTTTTGATCTTAGCCACTCTGACAGGTGTAAGGTGGTATCTCAGAGTCGTTTTGATTTGCATTTCCCGGATAATTAGGGATGTTGAGCAATTCCTTAAATGTCTTTCAGCCATTTGAGCTTGCTCTGTTGGGAATTCTCTGTTTAGTTCTATAGTCCATTTCTTAATTGGACTGTTGGGCATTTTGATGTCTAATTTCTTGAGTTCTTAATATATTCTGGATATCAGCCCTCTGTCAGATGTGGGGTTGGTGAAGACCTTTTCCCATTTTGGAGGCTGTCGCTTTGTCTTGTTGACCGTGTCCTTTGCTCTACAAAAGCTTCTCAGTTTCAACAGGTCCCATTGATTGATTGTTTCTCTCAGTATCTGTGCTACTGGTGTTATATTTAGGAAGTGATTTTCTATGCCAATGCTTCCTACTTTCTCTTCTATCAGGTTCAGAGTAACTGGATTTATGTTGAGGTCCTTGATCCACTTGGATTTAAGTTTTGTGCACAGTGACAGATATGGATCTATTTGCAGCTTTCTACACATCCAGTTATGCCAGCACCATTTGTTGAAGATGCTTTCTTTTTTCCATTGTACATTTTTGGCTTCTTTGTCAAAAATTACATGTTCATAGGTGTGCGGGTTAATGTCAGGGTCTTCAATTCGATTCCATTGGTCCACATGTCAGTTTTTATGCCAGTACCAAGCAGTTTTTATTACTGTAGCTCTATAGTAGAGCTTGAGGTTGGGTATTGTGATGCCTCCAGAGGTTGTTTTCTTGTACAGGATTCTTTTGGCTATCCTGGGTTTTTTATTTTTCCATATGAAGTTGAGTATTATTCTTTCCAGATCTGTGAAGAATTGTGTTAGTAATGTGATGGGGATTGCATTGAATCTGTAGATTGCTTTTGGTAAGATCACCATTTTTACTATGTTAATCCTGCCTATCCATGAGCATGGGAGATCTTTCCATTTTCTGACATCTTCTTCAATTTCTTTTTTCAGGGACTTAAAGTTCTTGTCATATAGGTCCTTCACATGCTTAGTTAGCGTAACCCCAAGGTATTTTATATCATTTGTGGCTATTGTAAAGGGTGATGTATCTCTGATTTCCTTCTCAGCCTGTTTGTGTATTGTATATAGGAGGGCTACTGTTTTTTTTTTTTTTTTTTGAGTTGATCTTGTATCCTGCAATGTTTCTGAAGGTGTTTATTAGCTGTATCAGTTCCTTGGTTGAATTTTTGGGGTCACTCATGTATACTATCATGTCATCTGCAAATAGGGAAAGCTTGACTTCTTCCTTTCCAATTTGTATCCCCTTAATCTCTTTATGTTGTCTTATAGCTCTGGCTAGAACTTCAAGTACTATATTGAATAACCTCCTGTGGGGGAGAGGGGACAGCCTTGCCTTGTTCCTGATTTTAGTGGTATTGCTTTGAATTTCTCTCCATTTAATTTGATGTTAGCTGTTGGCTTGCTGTAGATTGCCTTTATTATGTTTAGGTATGTTCCCTATATTCCTGATCGCTCCAAGACCTTTATCATGAAGGGGTGTTGGATTTTGTCAAATGGCTTTTCTGCATCTAGTGAGATGATCATGTGGATTTTTCCTTTGAGTTTGTTTATATTGTGTATTACATTGATGGACTTTTTT
Organism: Onychomys torridus; assembly: GCF_903995425.1. Taxonomy (NCBI): domain Eukaryota; kingdom Metazoa; phylum Chordata; class Mammalia; order Rodentia; family Cricetidae; genus Onychomys; species Onychomys torridus. The sequence continues at coordinate 36,824,065 of NC_050450.1, read as the reverse complement.
ATGTTGAACCACCCTTGCATCCCTGGGATGAAGCCTACTTGATCATGGTGGATAATTGTTTTGATGTGTTCTTGGAATCTGTTTGCCAGTATTTTATTGAGTATGTTTGCATCAATGTTCATGAGGGAGATTGGTCTGTAGTTCTCTTTCTTTGTTGTATCTTTGTTTGGTTTAGGAATCAGGGTAATTGTAGCCTCATAGAAGGAGTTTGGTAATATTCCTTCTTCTTCTTCTATTGTGTGGAACCATTTAAAGAGTATTGGTATTAAGTCTTCTTTGAAGATCTGGTAGAATTCTGCAGTGAAACCATCTGGTTCTGGGCTTTTATTGGTTGGGCGACTTTTAATGACTTATTCTATTTCCTTAGGGGTTGTTGGACTATTTAAATGGTTTATCTGGTCTTGATTTAACTTCGGTATGTGGTACCTATCCAGAAAATTATCCATTTCTTTTAGATTTTCCAGTTTTGTGGAGTAGAGGTTTTTGAAGTATGACCTGATGATTCTCTGAATTTCCTTGTTGTCTGTTGTTATGTCCCCCTTTTCATTTGTGATTTTGTTAATTTGGATGCTCTCCTCTCTGTCTTTTGGTTAGTTTGGATAAGGGCTTGTCTATCTTGTTGATCTTCTCAAAGAACCAACTCTTTTTTATTATTCCTTTGTATTGTTCTCTTTCTTTCTATTTTATTGATTTCAGCTCTCAATTTCATAATTTCCTGGCATCTTTTCCTCCTGGGAGACTGCTTCTTCCTGTTCAAGAGCTTTCAGGTGTGCTGTCAAGTCACTAGAGTGAGATTTCTCCAGCTTCTTTATGTGAGCATGTAGTGCTATGAATTTCCCTCTTAGCACTGCTTTCATAGTGTCCCATATGTTTGGGTATGTGGTGTATTCATTTTCATTGATCTCTAGGAAGTCTTTAATTTCTTTCTATATTTCTTCCTTAACCCATTGGTGATTCAGTTGAGCATTATTCAGTTTCCATGAAATTGTAAGTTTTCTGTAGTTTTTTCTGTTGTTGAAATCTAATTTTAAACCGTGGTGGTCTAATAGAACAGAGGAGGTTATTCCAATTGTTTTGTATCTGTTGAGATTTGCTTTGTGGCCAAATATGTGGTCGATTTTAGAGAAGGTTCCATGGGATGCTGAGAAGAAGGTATATTCTTTTTTTGTTTGGGTGAAATGTTCTGTAGATATCGATTAAGTCCATTTGAGCCATATCATCAATTAAGTCCATTATGTCTCTGTTAAGTTTCAATTTGGCAGATTTGTCCAGAGGTGAAAGTGGGGTGTTAAAGTCTCCCATGATTAATGTTTGGGGTTTTATATGTGATTTAAGCTTTAGTAATATTTCTTTTACATATGTGGGTGCCCTTGTGTTTGGGGCATAAATGTTCAGAATTGAGACTTCATCTTGGTGGATCTTTGCTGTGATTAGTATGTAATGTCCTTCATCATCTCTTTTGATTGATTTTAGTTTGAAGTCCATTTTGCTGGATATTAGGATGGCTACACCAGCTTGCTTCTTAAGACCATGTGATTAGAAATCTTTTCCTAGCCTCTTATTTTTAGGAGGTGTCTATCTTTGAATTTTAGGTGTGTTTCTTGTATGCAGCATAAAGATGGGTCCTGTTTTCATATCCATTCTGTTTGTCTGTGTCTTTTTATAGGTGAATTAAGTCCATTGATATTAAGGGATTTTAAATACCAGTGATTGTTCATTCCTGTTGTTATTTTTATTTTTTGGTGGTAGTGTGTGTGTACTTCTCTTCTTTGGGGTTTACCACTGTGGTGTTATCTACTGCCTGTGTCTTCATGGGTGTATCTGCCTTCCTTAGGTTGGAATTTTCCTTCTAGTGCTTGCTGTAGGGCTGGGTTTGTGGATAAGAATTGTTTAAATCTGGTTTTGTGCTGGAAGGTTTTGTTCACTCCATCTGTGATGAGTGAAAGTTTTGCTGGGTATATTAGTCTAGGCTGGCATCCATGGTCTCTGCATTATATCTGTCCAGATCCTTCTGGCTTTCAAAGTCTCCATTGAGAAATCGGGTGTTATTCTGATGGGTTTGCCTTTAGAAGTCACTTGGCCTTTTTCCTTTGCTGCCCTTAATATTCTTTCTTTATTCTGTACCTTTAGTTGTTTAATTATCATGTTGCAAGGGGACCTTTTTGGCGGGGTCTAGTCTGTTTGGTGTTCTATAGGCTTCTTGTATCTTCATAGGCATTTCCTTCTTTAAGTTGGGAAAGTTTTCTTCTATGATCTTGTTAAATATATTTTCTGTGCCTTTGAGATGGTATTCTTCTCCTTCCTCTATCCCTATTATTCATAGGTTTGGTCTTTTCATGGTGTCCCAAATTTCCTGGACATTTTGGCTCATGACTTTGTTGGTTTTAGTGTTTTCTTTGACTGATGAATCTGTCTCTTCTAAGGTATCTTCAACACCAGAGATCTTCTCTTCCATCTCTTGCATTCTGTTGGTTATACTTGCCTCTGAAGTTCCTGTTTGTTTACTCAGATTTTCTATTTCCAGCATTCCTTCTGCTAGTGTCTTCTTCATTTTTTTCTATTTCCCTCTTTAGGTCTTGGACTATTTCCCTTGTCTGTTTCATTGCTTTTTCATGATTTTCTTTCAGGGACTTGTTGTTTTCTTCTGCTTTATTTGTCTTTCCTCTAGTTTTTTATAGCTTTCTTCCCATTTTTTTTGTTTGTCTGTTCCTCCACTTTATTTTTGATTTCTTCTATATAAGGCTCTAGCCTCTTCATGATGTTACTTATACGGTTGTTTTCTTCTGCTTCTTCCATTCTGTGATGTTCAGGTCTAGCTGTTGGAGAAGGGCTAGGTTCTGGTGATGCTGTATTGCTCTTTATTTTGTTGTATGTACTTCTGCCTTGTTGTCTTTCCATCTCCTAGTGGGTTTGTTCTTGGTCTTATCAGTGTACTTGGTCCAGACAGAGCTGATAGATTTAGGGAGCCTCTCTCTGGTCCAGATTAGAGTGCTGGCCAGATGGGAGCTGGGGGCTGGACTCTGAGTCTCACAAAGTCCCTGGGGTCTCCTTATCTTGTCTGGATGGGAGCTCCTCTTGTTCAGATGGGAGTTCTGGGGCAGGATAGAAGCTCTGGTCCAGATGGGAGTTCCCAGGGAGTATGGAAGCTGGGGGCTTGTCTCTGAGTCTCAGGAAGTGGCTGGGGTCTTGGGCAGAATGGTGTGGAGGCAGGGTGTGGAGATTGCAGGGTCTGCCTGCAGTCTTGGAAAAGGGAGCCTTCCTGCAGGGCCCGCAGAATGGCCGGAAACTGGGGCCAAGTTGGGCAGGTCTTCCTGGGATGGCTGGTGCCCAGGGGTGGGACCTAGAGACAGGTGCCTCTCTGGCTATCACCCCAGGCACCCACCTCTGATCCAGATGGGAGTTCTGGGGCAGGATGGAAGCTGGAGACTGGTCTCTGAGTCTCAGGAAGTGGCTGGGGTCTCCTGCAGATGGGTGTGGGGGCAGGGTGTGGAGGTTGTAAAGTTCACCGGAGGGTCTTGGAGAGGGGGAACCTTCCCAGTGGGGATGGGGGTCCTGCCCTATGGCCAGAACCTAGGGCCCAGTTGGGCAGGTCTTCCTGGGAGTGTCTGGTGCCTAGGGCTGGGACCCAGGTGCAGGCCTCTCTGGGTGTGACCCTAGGCACTCACCTCTGGTCCAGATGAGAGTTCCAGGGCAGATGGGAGCTGGGGGCTGGTCTCTCGAAGACATATTTTTCTACTTTAGCTATTCAGTAATGACATCCAAAGCCCAAGTTCTCTGGAGCCTTCTGTTTTCCTACCCTTAGAATATTGCTTTTTATTCTCACGGGTGATGTCTCATGGCTGTAAAAAGGCTGCCAGTGCTCTGGACACTATCTCTATACACTAAGCAAGAAGCATAAAGAAGAGTTCTGCTTCTCACAGGGCTTCCTCTTTTTATTGGGGAAGGGATTTTTTTTCTCTCTCATCAGAATATTTTATTGTATATAACCACATCTCTTTCTTCTGTCATCGGGTCTCTCTTGAAATCAAAGGAGTTGATCACCACTGAGCTCAAAATGTCTGTATTACCAGGGGAGAAGGAAATGGGAGCTGCTGTGGGTAGATCGGAGCCTGGGATGGTAGCAATAGACTGGCACGTGGGGAGTGTAAGCCTCCAAATCCCAATCTGGGCTCAACTCCTGGGATAAGTAAGCGACCCAGATCTCAGAACTCTTAGTTTTCCTTTCTTCTGGTTTTATTTTTAGATGCCCCATTGAGAGCTTTATACAGGAAGTCCTTATCATTGCAGCATGTGGAAACCAGACCCAGAAGATCTCTTTCATTTGAAGCTTTGAGAGCAGCGCTGCCTGCCAGTCCACTGGAAGTCACAGAAAGGTGCTCTCTGTGTCCTGTTGCCCAAGGTAGTGATTTCTAGTGCCTGCTGAAGCCTGAAGAATGGCAGCTGTGCCTGAGTAATTGGACTTTAATTTTTAGTCACTTTCAATGTAAAAATCCAGATGTGTCACTGCTGGGTACAGTGTTGAATGATTGTTCTAGGACTTTGTAATAGTCATGCCCACAATACTCTGAAATCCTAAGAAACAACCAAATTCCTAAAGCGGGTCTCTTCTTGTGACATGCCGTGTTTCCTGTCTCCAGGGCCTGGGAGAGTCACAAGTGCTGTTCCAGACCCTCTCACCTGTCCTTTCTTGTGACCTCATGAAAAAAGCACAAAAAATCCGACACCTTACCCTAATACTGTGTCTAAAGACACAATGTGATTTTAGCATGCATTCAGTTCATAGCTGCCAGGAAGGCTTTGCACCTCTGAGAAACAGTTTTGTCCTTTGTATTTGTTAATTTGGCTCAAGAACAAAAAACTTGTCTTGGTCAGGTTTTGCTCATTCACAAATGGTTTATGCCTAGACAATTTATGTATGACCCCAGGGACACAGGTCTATAGAGTGGGTGCACAACTTCAACATTCTAGGCTAGAGAACTGGCTCAGAAGTTAGGAGTACAAACTGCTGTCACAGAGGACCTAAATTTAATTCTCATTACCCACACCTGGTGGCTCATGACCATCTGTAATTCCAGGTCCAGCTGACACCTCTGGCCTCAGATGGCACTTGTATTTATGCACTCATGTACACACACACCTACACATATACACAATTAAAAAACAATAAAGTAATCTAACATCCACTTATAACAAATTTCAAATTTATTTCAAATGTTTGTTATATGTATAGTTTTATTATCTATTAAAGATGAAAGAAAGCAAATATAATTATTAATAAAGTGGATGTGTCTCTATTTTTTAGATAAACAATTAGATTTTAGCTGAATATTTGATATTACAGGACACAGAGCATCTTCAATGTTTTTCAGATTTGACTGACATTTTTATTTTATAATTATCAATGCTGAGAACTCTACTTCACATAAATTCACAGTTCAAAATGACAGAGGTATATTTAGGGGCATTCTAGAAATTACTGGAAATTCAGTCCTAATCCTGCGCCAAAATTCATTTAGGGATTGTTTTTATGAAATTCAAGTCAGCAACTCAAACATAGATTTTTTTAAAAAATAAAACAACCTAACACAATCCAAAGATACACTGGTTTTATACTTTGATGCTGATGTATGACAGTGAGAAAATACTGTTTTCTCCAACAAACCATTAACTATGTTTCTATAAGACCAAGAAACATTGTATCTATAGCCAGACCACTGCCATTGGTGCTGGTCTTGCACAGGACCTGGGCTCAGGTCCCAGTAACTGATGCCAGCTCACAAGTGTCTTTAACTAGAGTTCCAGGGGATCCAGTGCTCCTCTTCTGGTTTTCAGGGGTACCATGAATGCTTGTGTTGCATAGACCTATGTGTAGGCACACACACATGCATAAAATAAAAATAAATAAAAATTAAAAAATTAAAAAACCCTGCAATTTATAATATGCAGTAGTGTGAAATTTGAACAGTATTGCAGACAGTATTGGATGGGATGATGGCATGCATAGAATAAAGTTCTTGTGTCATGTGTTCAGAACCATGGCTGCAATAAAGTCACAGGATGCAACGTGAGTGAGTTCTGCCAGAACCCTGGGTTCACGACATATTTGATTTTGAGTTAATTTTGGTCATTGTACTTTCAGAAACCTTTTACCATGGCCAAATTTGTAGTGATACCCCCGTCAGTCACACAACCCTGTAATGGGGTATGTGTGTGTGCCTGACCCATAATTTAAAATGCTGATATACATATATATTTATATATGTATTTGCTGTGGATATTGCTCTGTATAAATAAAGTGCTGATTGGCCAGTAGCCAGGCAGGAAATATAGGCGGGACAAGGGAGAAGAGAACTATGGGAATAGGAAGGCTGAGTGGACAGATGCTGCCAGCCACCGCCATGACAAGATGTAAGGTACTGGTAAGCCACGAGCCACGTGGCAAAGTATAGATTAACAGAAATGGGTTAATTTAAGATAGAAGAAGTAAATAACACGAAGCCTGCCACAGCCATACAGTTTGTAAACAATGTAAGTTTCTGTGTGTTTACTTGGTTGGGTCTGAACGTCTATGGGCATGGTGGTTGAGAGAGATCTGACCTGACTGTGGGCCAGGCAGGAAAACTCTAACTACATATATTAGTTAATTATTGTGAGATTACACATTCATGGACTTACATTAGAAAAATTAATGTATTTTAGTTAATCAATATTCCCCCTGTCCCAAGGCCACTCCTTTGAAGTAATAGCATTAATAACAAAGGGTATTATGGTATTCTGTCTTTCTTGTTATTCAACCTGTGTGTGTGTGTGTGTGTGTGTGTGTGTGTGTGTGTGTGTGTATTTTGGGGTAATCTGGGGGTTTGTCCTGAAAGTTCATTGGGGAGTCCCTGCTCCTAGCCTTCACAGACACTTACAGTCTGACTTCTGGTATGACATCTTCCTAGGTCAATCAAGTTCTTTTTGGTTTTGCCTGATTATAGCATGGATATTTTCATAGTGTTCTGGTTTATATGTTATGTTTGGCTGGACTGGTTTTGAACTTCATAACAAGCAAAGGATAAGACAGAATGGAGGGAATTTGAGATGTTCAGTCCACCTTGATGAACTTAGAATGACACCTCCACAATGAGGCTCCTTTTGGTCTGGCATCAGGCTGGCTCTGGCTCTTCTGTCTTGAGGAGCCTTTATGCTGAGATTTTTGGTTAGTATTAGTGTTGTTACCCTTGCCTCAGGCCCTGCATCCTTTCTCCTGCTGTTTTTTTCTACTTTGTTCCTGGTCTCAAGCCCGCTGCAGTATGTCCACTTTCTTAGTAGGCATGTGTGAAGATCCAGGTATCTAAATTACTAGAGGGCTTGGGAAAGATCTTTAAGACATACCTTGACATCACAAGCTAAGCATCTGTTTGCAGTTGATGTCCTACTTGTCAATCACCATGGTCTGAATTGGAGGTCTCAGGAAGAAGATGGTGAAACTCAGAGGCTTTTCCTCTCCAGTCATAGCAGAAACAGCTCCAATTTGTGTGGATATACCACTTAGAGCAGAGGAGAAGCAGGGATGCAAATTGAGCTCTTCACTGGAATGTGTGCTCAGGCACTAATTTGGAAACATTAGCACACCTTCCTTTAAGGGGCCGTTGAAGTGTGTGTGTTGACACCTGGCATTATCATTTTGTCAAGAATCCTCATACAATATGCATGAACTTAGACACCAGCCACACAGTATGGGAGCTGATAATGATGTTTGTGCTTAAAAATAATAGTGTTGATTGACTAAATCCAAAAACTAAAGTTGAAAAACTTTCTTTACCCTCTACATTAAAATTAAGAAAAAGATGGTCATCTGTAGCCATGTATTTCTTGTTGTTGCAAGTAAATGCAACCATGGGAGCTTACTTGATGTTAAAAGCCTCCATCTGCTAGAAGCAATTTCTCCATACTTGCAGAAAAAAATGAATAAAATAAGGACCTGTTTGCTTCTGACCTTGACTCCCAGACAGATTATACTACAACACTGTTTTCCTTCTCCCTGACAGGTATTAATCCTGAAATGATAATGCCTTGAGTCGTTTTTTTTTCTTCCCCCTGACAGTTTCATCCTTTTACCTAAATGGAGGTGAATTGGGCTTCATAGTATTTCTGGCTGGCATATGTTTCTTGGCTATGTAGGGAGTGAATTTTGTTTTAATGAGCAATATTCTGCAGTGGTTCCCAGCATCTTTTCCTGTTGTACAAACACTTGCCACGCTCTCCCCATCCCTTTTCTGTTGCTTTGTGCCAAGTAGAAATGGTAAATCATTCTAAATGGGAGTAGTCTTTAAAAATCCTCTCCTGAGTCTTGGAATGGTTACTGGAGTGAAGGGGGAGTAGGCAAATAAAAAGAACTGCAAATGAGCTGATGCTTTGTTCCCATAATTTCAGGGCCAGCCCCAAAGGCTTCCTACCTCTCCTCCATTTTCTGTTCACCTCCACCACCTGGTACCATCCTCCTGGGACTTTCTGTTCTTTCCTAGTGGATACACAGAATGGGAGCACTGTCTAAAAGGGGCTCATTGTCATTCAGGCTTCCTTTGGTCCAGACAAGCTGCTTGGGCTTTTCCTCATCTCTGTAGCAAGCTGGAGCTGAAAGGAGGACCTCAGAGGTTACTCTTATTTTACAAGTCAAAAACCTCGAGGCCAGGAGCAGAGACTGACAGCCCAAGGCAAAACTTGCATTGGACATGAGCAGTTTTTCTCTTTGACACAGGGACTGTGAGAATCACACAGAAATAGTGAATCTTAAGCATTCTGGTAGCACTAGGATGCGAATGTCAAACAGGATTTCCTTAGTCTCCTTGATGTTGACCTTGAGAAGTGGAATGAATGAGTAAAATATTAGATGTAAGGGTGAAAAAAAAAACCCAAGAAGGTTTTAGGTACAGCTTCAAGACAGTTCATTGTAGAATCATGGTCAGTCTCCATCTTCCACTGCAAATCACTTCTTAACTCAATTCATTTAATTTAGTGAGGGACGAGCTTTCTGGCAAAAGACATAAATACACACCCATGTACATTTCTGCCTGCACATATATACATGAAAACTTTGAAGGAAAGAGAGAGAGGAACCAATTCTTGATTAAAAACAGCCAACTCTAGGCTGTGATTCAAACTTGCAATGTAATCTTAGGCAAGTCACCCACAGTTTCTCCATCTGTCAAAGACCTCACAGTCTTAGACCCTAGTGATGAGCATCACCCACCCAGACATGTGACTGAGCAGCTCTGGCATCATTGCTCAGTGAGTCAACAACACCCTGCAGATGCTGCTGACTCGCTCAGGTTTGGGAATAACCAAGTGACCTTCTATAAACGGTTAGATCCTAGATGCTCAGGCTAAGCACAGCTACTGGCTTTTCCTTGCCTTGGAGATCAATTTTGGATGGAAAGTCTGTCATTCCAAGACTCTATCTGATTTTATGTAATTCTGATTTCAACTCTTTATCAACACAACACTTTCTGCCAGTGTAAATCAAATAAGTTTATACTTTGGAATGTGAGACAGTCAACATACAAGGCCTTCCAGCAGCAGTGCTGTCTCTGTGCATTTTAACTGTCAACTTGACACAGCCTAGAATCATCTGACAATCGAGTTCTGAGGGACTGCCCAGATCAGAGTGCTCTCTCTGTCTGTCTCTGTCTCTGTCTCTCTGTGTGTGTGTGTTTGTGTGTATGTGCATGTGAGTGGGGGGTTGTCTTGACTGTTAGTCGATGTGGGAGCACCTGAGCACTAGAGTGACGCCATTCCCTGGGCAGGCAGTCTGGGGCTATATGAAGAGAGCTGACTCCAGTATCAGCCTGAGTGAGCCAGCAAGCAGCGTCCCTCCGTGGTTTCTGTTGTAAGTTCCTCCTTGAGTTCCTGCACTGACTTCCCTCTGTAATGGGTCATAGCCTGTAAACTGATTTTTTTTTTTTTTTTTTTAATGTCAGCAACAGAAAGGATCAACTATGAACTTGGATCTCTCTAGTTTGGGATCCAGAGAATCAAGTGTTTGCTGTCATGAGCGTCTAGTGAGGGAGGACTGTTTCCAGAAAAGAAAGGCTTGGGTGAGCTGTCAAATTCTTCTTACAGTTTTGAGTTTTTCTGACCTGACTTCAGTGAGATAGTGTTTTTAGTAGCATGAACAGGAGCCCAGTTCCATACTGCTTTTTACCCCATCTGACCTTTGACTAATTTGTCTTGTCTTCAGCTTTCATCACTGAGTAACATGGAGTCAGAAGAGTGAAGTTCATGTAGAAGTGCTCAGTGCAGTGGTGTCTGAGTGTCAAGCAATCAGTGTTTTCATGTCAGAGATAACACACCGGGAAGTATGCTATGTGTGCCAAAGACTTAGCTATCACAACTGCATCTCAAAAAAGGGGTCAGAGAGCAAATCTGAACCTTTCCCTTGTGTTCTCTATGTGGGACTTTGGCCTCCTGATGCTGCTGAATTCTGACTCAGTTCATTAGAATCATCTGTTAAGTTCAAGAAGCTGGTAGACTTCTCAGAAGAGGGTTCACTATTATGTGCATGCATTGCCCTCTCTTCCTTTTTTTTTTGTGGTACCCATTACTCTCAAAATGATTTGTTTACTTTGTCCTTGCTTGGATATAGCACCTATGTGGACTGGGGCCCTGCCTGGTAATTCTGTCTTCATGGATCAGCTCAGTTTTTGCTGTAAGTACCGATGGTCTTGGCACAAATATGTGTTCTGAAATGATTTCAGGTGTGCTGAGTTACTAAGCACAGCACCTTTGGGATGTGGAGGTGAGGTACAGGCACAGCAGTTTCCAAATTCCCAGAGCAATTGTCTCTAATCTGTAGTAGCTCCATTTGTTTGCCAATATTGTTCTAGTTAGGGTTTCTACTGCTTTGACAAAACACCATAGCCTAAAGCAACCTGGGGAGAAAAGTGTTTATTTCTTCTTATGCTTCCAGGTAAAAGTCCATTATTGAGGGGTAATCAGGACAGGAACTTATGGCAGGAACCTGGAGAAGCAGAGGCCATGGAAGAATGCTGCTCACTGGTTTGCTCAGGCTGCTTCCTTATAGCACCAGGCCTGGAGTAGTATAGTATGAATCTTAAAGAGTCTTATTAATAAAATCAAACCTGAGGCCAGTTATTGGGGTGAATGCTGGAAGATCAGAGAAGCAGAACAAGCCACAGCTACCTCACCTTGCCAGTTCCTCAGCTGGTCTTGTTTCTTCAGACTGCAAGCTTCTGAGTCCTCATCCGAATGGGTCTCAGCTGAACTGTGTTGCTCCAAAGCCTTAAAACAATCAGGCAAAATGCTTAACCAGCCAAATGCTTAACTAACTAAATGCTTAACCAACCCTGGTGCCTGGGCACCAGATATTGGTGAAATTATTAAGGCCACTCCATGTAATTAAAAGAGAGGTTTATTTTGTGGGGTCACTTACAAATGAAGGGATAGGTTGCAGGGTCTGGGAAAGGTATGGCGCAGTCCGGCGGTGTCCTCTGGAGAACTCTGCTCGGTCTACCTCCAGTGTCCAGGGTCCCGGAACCAAGAGAGGCCTCTCCTCTCCATCCTGGGTCTTCAGCTTCCTCCCTCAGCCCCACCTTATGGGCGTGACCATTACCGAAGCCTCAATGGGGGTTGGAACTTCCAGGCCAAGGCTGGGATGGCTACCCACTACAGAGGAGCACCACATGCAGTGAGCTGAGCTCTCCTACATCAACCATTAACCAAGAAAATGTACCACAGGCTTGTCCACAGGCCAGTCTGGTGATGGCATTTTTCTCTCCTGAGGGTCCTCCTTCCAAAATGACTCTAGCTTATGTCAAGTTGACATAAAACTAGCTAGCACACATATGAAGTAAAATAGTCCACACGTGCCAACATTAAAAAGATTGGGAACACTGCAGTACATGCTGAGTAGATAAAATAACCATATGAATGAAGACTTGGAGGTCCGCACTCATAAGAATGTGTGCTGACATATGGAACAATGTATAGAAACAAGGAAGTAGGTTGGACCTTCCACAGAACAGATCCAGTGACCATGGAAGTGATTCAAGACAAAGCTGAGTTCATTGCTTGTAGGCAAAGAAGACCCATATCCCTTAGCAGACATCATATGAGAGCTCACTGGGGGAGAAAGCAAGGTGGTTAGAACTAATTTCAGAAGGAAAAGTCTGGTGAAGTAGAAGCACCTGCCAATCGTGTATAAAAATGGTTGAACAGTTTGCCAGAGGAGTTGTTACTCAGTTTTGAGCTTGACAACACAGTCTTCACGGAGGTCTAGAAAGGGTTAAGGGATTGCAGGTAAATTGGAAGGCTGCATTTACCATTCTAGTGAGTAGGTACAACTGCCATTTATCATAAACTCATTGCAAAAATTTCCTCCCTTCTTAGCGACACTGAGATTTAGCCTATCATTTCAGCAGAATGGCTTGCTGCTATTGGCTGAGAGGAAACTGTTATTACTCATTTGTCATTTTGGGGGATTGAATGAACAAAATGTTAATTGCTCAAGTTGTTCAGGTAAGGAGCTGGGTTGAAGAGTTTTAAATAGCTCGAATTTTTAGAGATTTACTATTCAGACAGGGGTGAAGCAGAAAGGAAGAGATTCCCAGTTCTCCCTTTCTCATTCACTGTCTGGGACCTGACACTTTTTTGAAGGCAAAATTTGAGCCTCATATATTTGCCTAGTGGCTTTCCTGTCCTGTTTCAACTCACTGTCTAAGATGCTTCTGATACAGCTGCACACTCTAGGGTTGCATTACCACTAATAAGATTTGTTCCACTTTGGTTATCTAAGGCTGGGAATACTTGTGTTATGGGCACCTGTTACTCGAGGGTGTATCATGGAGTCTGAATGAGGCCTGTTTGTTGGGATGTGAATCATAAAATCACAAACCACAAGCCAGACCCTAAACATGTAGGCCATGAAAACATGTCATCTCTTTCCTTGATTGGTGGTGGTGATAGCAATGGAATTTGGAGGAAACAGGGAGAGTTGGGACAATATTGGGACTAAAACCTTTTTGAATTTGTTTTTCTAGTAGTCTTAAGCCAGTTAAAATTTTCAGAATTCTTTGAGATATGGTGTTGCTGGTTCTCTGACATTGGCATTGGATTCTGGACTGCTTTTCAAGAGAAATGGGTGGGTCCAGGGAGGATTGTCCAGCTGAGTGTAATAGCCCTATGCGACCAAACTAGCCAGGTACTGAACATCAGCATTCACAGCTGTTATTTCCTCCCTTTTTGTGGGAATGCAGTTCTTGCCAGTGGAGAGAGACTGAAATAATGAGGAAGCTGCTGGTGACCACCTAATGGCAGGCCAGGAGAGGAGTGCCTCAGCATACAGATGAAACACTCCCAGGGAAAAGCCTAATGGGGGGTGAGGCTTGATAAATAAAACACCAGGCAATGAAGGAACTATGAGGAAGCATACTCCTGGGGTGGGGTGGGGTAACACAAACGTGAGATGAGAATGAAATGTCATTATGGAATGAGGGAAAAGAAAGATCGTCAAAGAAGAAGTGGGAAGTGAAATTGAACCCACACTTAATAACCTCTTGTGGTGATCTGACTTGATTCTTCTGAGAACTCCATGCTTCCAGAGGGTCTGCCTCACACTGTTTGTTAAAATAATGCACTTATATGCAGACCTTTTTATCTTGATGATGTTCAAAGTCGCACTACAGAGCTGGGTAAAGGGAGAATTACTTTCTACACAATATAAGTCAACTTGCTGATCTCATTTACCCCTGACTTCCTTGTATAAAGACAGTGGCTCCAATCAGGTGTGAAGGAGATGGGTAAAGCCAGAGATTGAGTCTCCTGGTTTTTCTTTTTGTTCTTTCTTCCTCATATTCTTGCTTTGCTGTGGAGGATTATGGATTTGTAAGTAATACTCCCACTGATTGGATGTAGCTTTTTTTTTTTTTTTTTTTTGGTAACTTGTGAGCAAAGCAGTGAAGATATATGTACAATAATATGGATTAGAAAATTCAGACACTGTGTAAGTCTATATACAGAGCTCTGGATTCAATGAAGAAAGATGGAGTCTGGTCATGTGCAGTTAAAACCAGCACTTGAAGACATGCTGATGTAGGTAGTTTAGGAACCATACTTGTGACACACTGTCATTTTTGTGGTATACCATGATGTTAGAGGGCTGTAGTTTGAACAGTGGTTTAGTCACTTTGTAACTGTGATTTGGGATAGATGGCTTTCTATCTGTGCCTGTTTCCTATGTAGAAAAGGATGCTAGCTAGCATCTATCTCAGGAAGTTAGATTCTAAGAAGAAGTTCTGTCCAGTTTCTGCAGGAGTGTGTCATGCAAACTACCTGTGTGTTTACCTAGAAGATATTTTAAAATGTGTTTAGAAAAAAAGAAAAAAAAGTGTTGAGATCTCAGATCAAGGGGTCAGATATATATATGCAAAATTCCAAATAATGAATATTTTAGGCTTTGCCTACATCATAATGTCTTTGTCACACTGTTCAGCTTGGCTTTGACATGAAAGCAGTCATAGGCCACATATATGGGTGGAAGTATGACTTCATTAAAAAAAAATGGCTATACTTTGTCATCTCTAGTCCTAGGGTGCAAAATAGTATATAACTTGCATTCAATTCAAGATCTGGTAACACAAATCCTCTGCCTATACAATGGGTGGGTATAACATTTTGAAAGATACAATTTGACTTGAAAATGATGAGCACTAGTTGTAGTTGAGGCTTTACAAATTTCTGCACGTGTTTCAAGAAGTATTTTTTGTTTTTCGAGGTAGGGTTTCTCTGAGTAGCTTTGCACCTTTCCTGGAACTCACTTTGGAGACCAGGCTGGCCTTGAACTCACAGAGATCTACCTGCCTCTACCTCCTCAGTGCTGGGATTAAAGGCATGTACCACCACTGCCCGGCTTTCAAGAAGTTGTTTATTTTTTTGGTTTTTCAAGACAGGGTTTCCCTATGTAGTTTTACGCCTTTCCTGGAACTCACTTGGTAGCCCAGGCTGGCCTCGAACTCGCAGAGTTCCACCTGGCTCTGCTTCCCAAGTGCTGGGATTAAAGGTGTGCACCACCACTGCCTGGCTTCAAGAAGTTTTATATGAGCTAAATTCAATAATTAGATCTATCTAGTCTAAATATACACATCACACACACATATGGTTGGGGGAAGGGAGACAGAGAAGGCGGGAGGAAAAAGAGAAAAAAGGAAGAGAGAACATGAGAGATATATAGAGCAAGAGAGAGAGAACATGAGAGGAAGAGACAGACAGAAAAAGAGAAAGAGAGGGATATTGGCTTTTAGCCAACTTGAAGTCTCAGTGTGGAAAGATACAGACCTCAGCAACCATAAGACCCAACATTAAAGCTTCGGGAGTAAGCTCCCTTCAGAAATGGCTCAGCACTTCATTAAAAATGGCCATGCTTTGTCTGTCTCATCCTTCCAGGTCAGCTTCCTGGACCAGTGCCACCTTACCCCAGAGGCCAGTCTGACCTTGCCCATCCATCTCTCCTTGATAAAGTGGGGCTACACAAATTATATAGCCTCCCATTGACTTTCTGTCAGGGTGAGGTAACCAACGTTCTTCTTTAAGCTCAGAGACAAACACATAGCTCACTTTTGCCCAGTTGCTATAATGGGGACTTGCAGGTCAAAGGATACCATGTCATGTCTCAGAGGCGACAGGGTAAGAAGGCATAAACATTTATAAAATCCTGTTTGTGCTCAAGGTATTGCCAGGATATTGAGATAGCCAAGGAGTAAGTCTCAGCTTGGACCCACTGCTTTGGAGGTATGCATGGGGGACAGGATGTAAATTCGGAGTAAGAACAAAGAGCACATCTGTGCTTGTGGCACCCACTGCAGGAAGCCCTGGTATCCCAGGCTGCCTCCTGAGCATCAGCAGTTTCCTGTATTGTGGCCCATGCCATACTAGCTAAAGCTCACAAAGACAAGTATGGAAGACAAGTTTAATGGAACAAATTATGTTATTGAGTTTTTCCCTGCCAAGTTCACTGTTTCTCAGTCAGTAACTTCTGTAGGTCTGTGCTTTCTCTACTTTTTAAATAGCTGGCAAGAGATTCTCTTTACAGGAAGAAATGTGAATCAGAACTTGAAAGAGTGTGGCTCTTCTATTTTTCCCCAGAGAAAGACCATTCTTTCCTGGCCAATCCTCAGTAAGTCAAGAGTGGCTGTGGGGCACTTTCCTGGAGAGGCTGACATTTCTAGAGTCTACGGATGTATTCCTCTTTTATCAGATAGAGTTCTCAAATATGTCTTTGAGGCTAACATGTAATAATGCACCTTGGTTGTTGTGGTGATTTGAATAAGAATGGCCTCCATAAGTTCATATATTTTAATGCTTAGTCATCGGGGAGTGGCATGACTTGAGAAGGATTAGGAGGTATGGCCTTGTGGAGTAGGTGTGGTCTTGTTGGAAGAAGTGAATCACTAGGGTTGGGTTTTGTGGTTTCCAAAGCTCTAGCCAGGCCCATTGTCTCTCTCTTCCTTCTGGCTGCAAATTCTGATGTAGAATTCTCAGCTACTTCTCCAGTACCATGTCTGCTTGCATGACACCATGCTCCCCACCATGATGATAATGGCAAAAACCTCTGAAACTGTAAGCCAGCCCCAATTAAATGATTTCCTTAAGAGCATGGCCTCTCTTTACAGCAATAGAACCGTAACTAAGACAGTTGTGCTTAACATTGTTTTTTTTTTTTTTTTTTTACAAAAAGTAATTTATGCATGGATTAAAATCTATGAATCAATCAAATACTATTTGGACAATGAGCATAGCATAATACTGTTAGGTATCTGGATATGTAACAGTGCCCAGAAAATAGGGCACTACTGAGCTGCTGGTCTGAGGGCTTTTTAAAGGACTTATGGCATAAGCTGGTCTTTAGATATCCCTGTTGCTTACTTATCTTGTTGCTGTGACCAGACACTCGACATGAAGCAACACAAGAGAAGAAAGGTTTCCTTTGGCTTATAGCTTATTTTTATTACAAGAAAGACATGGAGGCAGTTGCATGAGGGATTTGGTCATATCACACCCATAACAGGGAGCAGAGAAAGATGAAGGCTGGTTCCCAGCTTGCTTTCTCACTTTTCTTTGCTCTGGGACCCCTGCCCATGGAATGGTGTAGTTCTCATTCAAGATGGGTCCTTATATATGAATCTTTTCTACTCAAATCTTCTTTGGACCTGTGGTACTCTCTTGCTTTTTTTTTTTTTTTTTTGGCTCATTAATGGATTAAGGATTAAGTAGATGTTTTTACATTTGGTCATACTATATCTGAAAGAATTATACTTTAAGGAATGCTATCACTGTCATATAGGTAGAATGTTATCCCCCCCCCCCACTCACTCACTCAACAGATGACACAGTAGGAAGAACACTGAGCTAATTTAATTGTTCAGAAGACCTAGGTCTGAAGACATGGTTTACCAGCCTTTAGTCTTCCTGGTTAAGTTCCTTATCCTTAATATCTACAGCTGTGTAAGAGATGAAGCAATGTCCTTGTTGCAGGGCAGCTGTATAACCTTCTAATGCTGCTGCCTGGACCGCCCTGCTGTCCTCCCCATCAGATGCACACCCTCTCACATCAGCAGCTGATTGTAGTCCCTCAACCCTCTGTGTGCCAAGACTTTCCTGTTTTATTGTAACTCATATTAAGTGACATTTCATGTTAAGCTTTGCAGGCTCTAAATAGATAACCTTACTCAATCCTTACCCACCTCTCAGAGATAAGTATTAGCATAGCCTTACTAGAAATATAAAACCTCAGTCAGAGGCTGAGATAGCTTACCTGGAGACACCCAGCTGAAGACTGCCATTCCTACCGGTGATGTGAACAGGAGATAGATAGACACTGGTCAGGCAGGGCAGGGTCCCCAAAGCAGCAGTTCTGAGGATGTCCTTGCTGCAGGATAGGAATGCCAGGAGGGGATTCTGATTCCTGTTTCTTTATTCCCTAAATGTACCTTTGCCTAAATTTATAAAGAGACTAAGTGACAGAAAATGAGAGGAGGCACCTGGTCACCTGGTTGAATTAAGTGGAATGACAAACTCATCCCTATCTCCATACCTTACCTTAATTTATGCCTTATATAAGTCCTTTAAAAAGGCCTCAGACTAACAGCTCAGTAGTACACTACTTTCTGGGGACCCGGTCCACACAGAAGCTCTGCTCCCTCTCTCCTCCCTCCCACCTCCACTCCCCCCTCCCTCTCTCCCTCCCTCTGAAGCTCCTCTTGATGAATCCATAGTAAACACTCTAAAACTCACCCTCTGTGATCCATGCTTTTCATTCTCTGAGTTTGTAAAGCAAGAACCTGAATCCACTGGTGTGTGCTAGCTTTGGTGACAGTCAGGTTTCTGGGACTCCAGCTCCCCAAGAAAGTCTCAGTTGTTCCCTAAGGCACTCCAATATGCCCATCATCACCAGTGTCTGACATCATAACTGAGTTTATATTCTCTTTCATTTGCTGAGTCACTGGGATGCACAAACACCCCGGTGAGCATCTGGAGGGCAGTAAGGTTAGCCATTGAGAACACTTTCAAAGGAGGATGCCTCTTTTACATGTGCAACATAGGGAAATATCATAAGGATTATTATTCATTTAGTGGCCGCCATGCACCAGGCATGCTGCCTGTGCTGTCTCTCTGTACCTCATCACTTGTCAAGGCAGGTGGTGTAAACTCTGTTTCATGGGTACCAAAGAAGTGCCTGGAGATGAAATAACTTCCTTCAGGTCATGTAGTTAGTACTGATTCCATCTTCTGCTCACGAGTTCTGTCATTTGCAGCCCCCTGTCTAGATGCAGAAAGACACATAGCTGGCAAAGGCAGCAGCATTCAGCACTGTACAAAGGTTGCAGACACTCAGAATGAGCCGAGCACTGCGTGGGTGGGTGGCCAACTGCTGAGGTCAATTTAGCCAATGTTTATTAAGCAGCTTTGGCTGGCCACATACTGAGGGAGCAGCTGGGGAAACAATGATGCTGTGGCCACTGAACTGAATGGAGCAGCTCACGGTCAAGTGTGAGGGACAGATGTATAAATGTGCAATCACAACCCAGCAGGACCCGAGATGTGCTGCAGGGCAGCATGGGTGTCTGGAATCAGAGAGGCTCAAGAAGGCAGGGAAACTTTCCCACCCAAGCTGCATCCCACACTGCGTCTCATTTACCTGCCACAGGGAAGCAACATGCTCTCATTTGCCTTCCCTCTGTTTAAAATAAAGTTTTAAAAAAAATGTATAACGTTTAAATGTATTGGTTTTGTGTGTGTGTAGGTATGCATGAAGGCCAGAGGACAACTTGCAGGAGTCAGTTCTCTCTTTTCACTGTGTGCGTCTCCAGGGTCAAACTTACATTATCAGGCTTAGCAGCAAATACCTTTCCCCATTGAGCCTTCAATCAGCATTCTCTCTGTTTTTAGTCCCCAATGAACCACTTGCATTTGATTTGCAAATGTTTTCCTTAGGTGGGTAGATTTACATTCCTAAATTATATTTTCCTAGGCTAATTTGAAAATCAATTTTCACGCCAATTGATGGTATGCTGAAAGGTGTTGGGGTGTCAGGGTGAGTTTACCTTAGAGTGCAGAATGAAAAACTACCTGTAGACTGTGTAGAGACCATATCAAGCTAAGAGTACTCATTTGTAGGGCTTTGCCTTGATCCCTGTTATACCCTCCAGCTGGGCTGGAGTTGCTTGGATGTATGTTTGATGGGTCTCTGCAGGCCACCCTCCTTATGAAACCTACAATATAACTTACATTAACAAATTCTCTTTCTTTCATATTATCTACAAAAGATAAAACATTAAAATAGCCTAAAAGAAAAATTTCCTTCCCTTCTTTTAAGACAGTGATCACCTTTAGTATATCCTTGTGTACATTTACATAAATATGAGTGTGTGTATATATATAATGTTTGTATATGATATAGATAGATGCTGTAGATGGATATAGCCTGCTTTTTTTCATATATAGACAGCAGCATGTTGTAATATTGGCTTGTATCTTACTCTCCTTTTGTTTTTCCATTTAACAATACATTTTGGAGATTACTTGGTCTGCCATGGTACCTGAAGACCTATACCATGGCACCTATATTCTTTTCAATGGCTGTGTGATGACGTTTTAACTTGATCCCTTTTCACATCACCATGACTATTGTTGGTCTTTGGTCATCATATGGAACACTGCAGTGAATAGAGTTGAACATACCAATTAGCCTCTGTGCCAATGTCCCTTTGGGATGCTGTTATGGCTTTGTCAGCTTGAGATAATCTATACTCACCCTGGAAGAGAGCCTCATGAAGGATTTTCTACATCATATTGGCCTGTTGGCATATTTGTGGGAGATTATCTGGATTGCCTTAATTGGTATAGGAAGACCCACCCTAAATGTGAGTGTGCCTTCTGGTATACCCCAGATGAAAGGGTACAGAGGAAAAGCTTTTGCTTGGTTTTTTTTTTTTTTTTTTTTTTTTGCTAGCCTGGTTGTTATTCTCAGATGGTGAGTTCATCTACCCTGTTGCTGCCATTGATCATTTGTGGTGATATATTGTGTATCCCAGTAAAATTTGCCTGAAGATCAGAGGACAGAACAAGCCACTAGATTAAACATAGGGGCCAGGCAGTGTTGGCACATACCATCAGGATCTCTGTGAGTTCAAATTCACCTTGGACTATATGAGATTGATTCAGACTAGGAGAGAAACAGAGCCAGGCATTGGTGGCACACACCTTTAATCCCAACACTTGAGAGTCACACGCCTTTAATCCCAGTACTTGAGATCTCATACCTTTAATTCCAGTATTTGGGAAGCACACATACCATTAATCCAAGCACTAGGAAAGAAGTGATGGTTGGAAGGAGAAAGGTATTTAAGGCGTGAGGAGACAGGCAGGCTTTTTGGCTAGAGAGCTTTTCAGGCTGTGGGGTCCTAGAGGTAAGAGGTGGCTGTGGCTTGTTCCTTTGTCCCTCTGATCTTTCAGCATTTACCCCAATATCTGGCTCCATTTTTTTTTTTTTTTAATTAAAAGGCCATTTAGCAATTCGTGTTACAATCATTCTTTCACTGACATTAGAACCAGCTTCTTTGGGCTTCCTATGTGGACTGAAAAGCAGTAGTTTTCTAGGAATTCTCCAGGCTTTTAGCACCAGATTAGGATAGCTGAGGCATCTGGCCTTATGGATTGAGCAACAACTGGGCTCTTGGTCTCTCTGGTATGAGACAACTTTTGTTGGATTGCTTTAGCCATATCACGAAGCCAATCTAATAAATCCACTTTTAATATATGCTAATTCTGTAGTTTCCTTTCCTCTCAAGAGTCCTGAAGCATACAGATACAGTCCTACAAGCAGAATCTTCAAATGAATGCTATATTATCTTGAATTTTGCTCAAAATTACCCAACTGCTCTCTCAAAAGTGGTGGTGGCAATTCACACTACTATTAAAAAACATAGAAAGACACCTGTTCCTTCCCATATTCTGGGTGTGATTTTGAACCACTTCCAGGACATGGTTCAGTGATGGGAGGTGTTTTGAGTGACAAGTTGGATACAAACCAGATGCCAGAGACTGGACATTGACATGCAAAAGTAAATCACCCAATTGGCTGTGAACAGTTGGATGTCAATATTTTGGGGCCAAAATCTTGCTCTGTGTTTTCCAGGTGTGACAAGGATGCCTCTTTATGTCTATTGTGGCACCAAGTTGAATCTGAACTTGTCTTTTCACTTGCTAATGACATATGTTCACCTCAGATTTGTGTTTTCAAGAAGGTCGGCTTATTTGTTTCCTCCAATGAGTCTTTGTCTCTTCAAAGGTTACTTCTGATCTCTGTGTTATTCTGGCCACCTAACATTGTAGCTTTCTCCTTTTCCACCTGCCTTTCCAATGGGTCCTGAATGGATGATCTTATCACTCCAGGAGGCAAACATGCACTGTGCAGATCTGCCAAGCTCAATATTCTTTGGCTTAAATGTTAGATGGATTTATGTTGTTGCTCTGGGAAGCAGTGATCCAGGGGGGAATTAGTGTTTTGAGAGGACTCTGGTCTCAATAGCAAGGCAAGAGAAGGATGTGTGCACCTGCCCAAAGCCATGAGACAAGGTCTTTGCCCTCTCCTCTTACTAAGTCATTTGAATCTTGCTTGTACCTAAGCTTTGGAAATGCTGTAGACTCTGGGCATATGGCACCACCATCTCTGCTTTTGTGACTTTCAGTGGGGCAAAAAGAAAAGCCATATCATGATGCTCTCTGATGTGAGCTTAGATGCTACAACAGTCCAGGAAGTGGTCAGGCTCCACCCCATTTGATGAGAGACTTTAAAGGGAGCTTTTCTTCTCAGAAGTTGCCGTGGAGACATACAACATTTTAGCAGTTAAATTCACATGTGAGATTGGCCATTATAGAACAACTGTTGTTCTCAAAATGTTTTCCTTTACCATGTGCCTTACTGTGGCAGGAATTCTCTTAGGTGTTTGTGAGCATATGAGAATTGAAGAGGTGATGTAGCCAGGGAAGAGGTACCCAGAATTAGGACTTACATGATTCACAAGTGTTTGTCTTAATCGACACTTTCTAGTTGTGTGACGTTAGACACACTACTTAATCTGCTAGGGTTTACCTTTATAATTTTATAAAATGATAATAGTGCTTGTTTGCTTTTATCAGATTATCAAGTAGAAAAAGTGAACTACTAGTTGATCATTTTAAGTCAGAAATTCTTAATACTTTATTGACAATATATACTAGGCAATTCACTTATACGTAATTTAACTCTTTTCTTAAAGTAGGGTCTCATGTGGTCCAGGCTTGAACTTGCTTGGTAGCAGAGGATGACCCTGAGTTTCTGAATCTCTTGCCTTCACTGCCTGAGTGCTGTGATGTAAGCCAACATGACTGGTTTGATGTGGTTCTGGGGAGTGAAACCCCAAGATTCACACATGTGAGACAAGCAGTCTACCAACAGAACTGCATCTCCAGTCCCATGTTCCTTAATTGTTGTACCTGAAATCTGAGCTAGCTCTATCATCTCCACTTTGCAGATAAAGAAGAGATGTTCAGAAAAGTGAGTAAGCTGCATCAAAACCCCACAGCTACACAGCAGGTAAGTGCTGAACCCTTTTGTTACCCTCCCTGAGTAAAGAGACCAAAAATGAAGGTCAGCCCTTACCTTCGAGTACCAGATCCCATTTTATGTGTCTCTAACCTAGTAGTGCTGGCTGTGCTCTCCACAGAGTATTTAATGATGCCTGGAGACCTTTTTTTTTTTTTTTTTTTTTTTTTTTGGTTTTCATGAGAAAAGGATATATGAATAGCCTTTATTCCAGATGTCCAGCCTTTTGGATTTCCTAGGCTACTTTGGATGAAGAAGAAATTGTCTTGGGCCATGGTCTAGAGGTGTTTAACTTGCAACTGATGACTTGTGAGAGCATAAACATGTTTATTTTGTGACATTTTGACAAGTCAAGGTATCCTGGGCTACTGTGACCTGTGGGCTATGGGTTGGACATATGTGTGATTCTAATGGGTAAGTATCAAGGATGCTGTTAAGTATCCTAGAAGATAGCCTCAGTGTCAATGTTACTGATGAAGAGACATCCTAAGTTAACCATGAGTTTTTAACATTTGTCTATAGAGAAGACACCAGAAGACAATCTTTCCCTAGTTGAGATATTTTTCCTCTATAGAAAACCTGTAGAATTTATTATTATTATTATTATTATTATTATTATTATTATAATACAGGGTTTTTCTATGTAGCTCTGGCTGTCCTGGAACTCACTCTGTAGACCTCTCAGTTCTAAGCTGGCCTCAAACTCACAGAGATCTGCCTGCCTCTGCTTTCTGAGTGCTGGGATTAAAGAGGTGTGCCACTACCTTCCAGCCAGAATTTCTTTGTTGTTTGTGTTTTGTGTCTCCATTTACCAGAAGGTAAACTTCACAGATCCATAGACCCTCCCCTAGTGTTTAGAATAGAACTTAAGCTTTGTAAGTGTACAAGAAGTATTATTTGTTGCACAAATGAGTGCAAGATTAAGTTCGTGGTGACAACTCAGACATTGCTGGCTGTAGAGAAAGCTAACAGTCATGTTGAAGTATAGTATTTCTCTATTAAGTTTCTGTCTGGCAGATCTGTCCATTGGTGAGAGTGGGATGTTTAAGTCTTCCACTACTAGTGTGTGGGGGTTTGATGTGTGATTTAAGCTTTAGTAATGTTTCTTTTATATATGTGTGTGCGCTTATATTTGGGGCATAAATGTTCAGAATTGAGACTTCATCTTAAGTCCATTTTATTGGAAAGTCTTTTCCCAGCCTTTTACTCTGAGGTAGTGTCTGCCTTTGAAATTGAGGTGTGTTTCTTGTATGCAGCAGAAGGATAGATCCTGTTTTCATATCCATGAAACAGGCAAATTGAGTCCATTGATATTAAGGGATGTTAATGACCAGTGATTGTTAATTCCTGTTATCTTTTGGTGGTAGTGTGTGTATTTCCCTTCTTTGGGATTTACTGTGGTGGGTTTATCTATTGCCTGTGTTTTTGAGGGTGCATCTGACTTCCTTAGGTTGGAGTTTCCCTTCTAGTGCTTTCTGTAGGGCTGGATTTGTGGATAGGTATTGTTTAAATCTGGTTTTGCCTTGGAATGTCTTGTTACTCAGTCTATGGTGATTGAAAATTTTGCTGGATATAATAGTCTGGGCTGGCATCTTGGACTCTTAGTGTCCCTTAGCATTACATCTGTCCAGGTCCTTCTGGCTTTCAGAGTCTCCATTGAGAAATCAGGTATTATTCTGATGAGTCTGCCTTTATAAGTCACTTTGATTTTGTTGAATACATTTTCTGTGTCTTTGAGCTGGTATTCTTCTCATTCTTCTATCCCTATTATTCTTAGACTTGGCCTTTGCATAGTGTCCCAGATTTCCTGGATGTTTTGTGTTACGACTTTTTGGCTTTAGTGTGTGTGTGTGTGTGTGTGTGTGTGTGTGTGTGTGTGTGTGTGTGCTATTCTTTTTATTTTTTACTGATGAATCTATTTCCACTATTCTATCTTTCATGCCAGAGATTCTCTCTTCCATTTCTTGAGTTCTGTTGGTTATGCTTGCATGCTTGTATCTGTAGTTCCTGTTGGTTTACTCATATTTTCTGTTTACAGCATTCCCTCAGTTTGTGTCTTCTTCATTGTTTCTATTTCAGCTTTTAGGTCTTTAACTGTTTCCTTCACCTGTTTAATTGCTTTTTCTTGGCATTCTTTAAGGGATTTATTGATTTCTTCCAATTTTTTGTTTGTCTTTTCTTCAATTTCTTTAAGGGAATTTTTCATTTCCTCTTTAAAGGCCTCTATTATCTTCATAAAGTTATTTTTAAGGTTGATTTATTCTGCTTCTTCTACATTGTGATTTTTCAGGTGTTACTGTTGTAGAACTGCTAGGTTCTGGTGGCACCATATTGCTTTTTATGTTGTTGTATGTATTTTTGCACTGGTGTCTACCCATCTCTTTTTCCAATAGGTGCAAGAGGTGCCTGTATCTGAGTGAGCTGCTCTTGGTCCAATCTGTTCTTGCTGTATCTGTGTTTCAGGGGGCCACTCTGGGTCCAATTGGAGCTCTTGGTCTAATTGAAGCTGGCAGATTCTGTGTCTCAGGGAGCTGCTCTTGGTCCAATCCAAGCTGGCAGATTCTGTGTCTCAGGGAGCCACTGAGGTCACAGGGGGATGGGTAGGTTTGGGGTAAGGAGTGGGCCTTGTAGATTGCAGGGTCTGATGGGGGTGTTGGTAGGGAAGACTTCCTGCAGGAGTCTTCTCTGCTGGCCAGTAACTAGGGCAGTGATAGGTGGGGGTTCTGGAGCTGGGGTTGTGCCCCAGGGCCTAGGTCCTAGAGACAGAACTCTCTGGGTGGGAGAAGAGTCACTCACCTCTTGGTCCAATCAGAGCTGTCAGGTTCTGTGTCTCAGGAAGCCACTGAGGTCACAGGGGGATGGGTAGATTTGGGGTAGGGAGTCTTGAAGAATGCAGGGTCCAATGGAGGGTGTTGGTGGGGAAGCCTGCCTGCAGGAGTCTTCCTTGCTGTCTGCAACTGGAGCAGGGATGGGTGGGGGTCCCCAGGCATGGGTTGTGCCAGGTGCTGATTGTACTTAGGGCCTAGGGCCTATGGCCTTTTATTTGTTTTAAAGGGAAAGAATTTAAGGAGCTTTCCTATTTTGGAGGAATGTTCAGCAGAGCCTTCTAGCTTTTATTTACACTGAGATGATGGTGATTTCAGGAGGAAGACTTCAACATTCTGTTGTAGGGAACACATATGAAGGAAAAATACAATTTGTTGCTATGATGGTAGTTGGGTTTAAATGTCCCTAAAGGGGAAGTTCAAATAGGTTTATAAGTGCTGACTTAATTCATAAACTTTTGTTCCGAGTCTACTCATTTGTCATCCCTTCTTTATCAACTCATGATCAATTATTTGGGCTGATTTGAAGTCCATGTTAACCTGGTGAAAATCTGAGAAGAGAAATATATGAAACAAGAGCAGGAAGAATTTCCGGGTGAGGGGAAATGACTCTCTAAGTCTCAGTTGTTTGTGAATCACTCCAAAAACACTGCAATCCCTTAGCAGACACGAAATACTATAATATGTGTTAGCCATGCATTATTTTCTATATGGTGAGATTTTATTTGTGCTGAAATGTGATTTTATTTGTATGTTAATAAATAAAGTTGCCTGGGAGTCAGAGCTAATAGCAAGCCATAGCAGAAGTCTGGCAGTGGTAGCACACGTCCTTAATCCTGATCACATGACAGGCAGATCTCTGTGTGTTCAAGGACACCACCAACATGGAGACACATGCCTTTAATCTCAATACCAACCATAGAAGACCTGGAGGTCTGTATAGACAGGCAGTGAAGAGGAGGTCATGTGGTTGGATTTACAACCAATGAGAAGGCAGAATAGAAAAGTCAATAAAATGTCAGATACACTGGAAGTAGGTCTCTTTCTTAGGGGAAGGATGGCAGTGGCAGCAAAGGGTAAGAAGGCGGTTTTTAAGTCTCAGCTCTTAGCTACTGCTCTGACCTCTTGGGCTTTTAACTCTGCATTTGGCTCTGTGTTTATTATTTAATAAGACTGTTACATCTACACTTCTAGATAATGGCTTCTGTTCTAGTCTCACTCTGTCTTTGTGATGAAATACTCTGACCTAAGAAGCTTGAGGAGGAAAGGGTTTAGTTAGCTGACACATTGAAGTAATAACCCATCATTGAATTGTGTCAGACAGGAACTCAGGCGGGATCATGAAGCAGAAACCATCAAGGAACTATCAAGTTGGCTAACTCATGCTCATGTTCAGCTATATGTACTATATAATGCAGGACTACCTGCCCAAGGATGTTGCCACCCACAGTGGCTGGGCCCTCCTGCATCAATTCATAATCAAGATAACCCCTCACAGACATGCCCATGGGCCAACCTGACCATAGCAAATCCTCAGTTGAGGTTTTTCCACTCAGATGATTCTAGATAGTGTCAAGTTGAGAATGAAAATTATCAGGGACAGCTCCAAAACATATATAACACTTGATTACCTTTCTTCTCCCTGGATCTGTTGCTTATTTTTCTAGTCACCTGAACAGTCTGGTTTTTCTTTTTCTTTTTCATTTCTTTTTCTTTTTTAGTCTCTCTAGAACTTATAAATTTCTAAACATCTATTTCTATCTATAGGCCTGTGATTTTTTCCCCTCTCTCTTAGCATTCAAAATCTAGAGCCCAAGATCAAAAACACTGAAGACAACTTATGTTGGAGAGGATGTGGAGCAAGGGTAACACTCCTACGCTGTTGGTGGGAATGCAAACTTGTACAACTTCTTTGGAAATCAGTATGGTGGTGTCTCAGAACATTGGGAATCAATTTTCCACAAGACTCAGCTACACCACTCTTGGGCATATACCCAAGGAATGCTCAATCATACCACAAAGACACATGATCAAATATGTTCATAGCAGCATAGCCAGAACCTGGAAACAACCTAGATGTCCCTCAACTGAAGAATGGATAAAGAAAATGTGGCACATACATACAATGGAGTACTACTCAGCAGAGGAAAAACAATGACGTCATGAGGTTTGCAGGCGAATGGATGGAACTAGAAAATATCATCCTGAGTGAGGTAACCCAGACTCAGAAGGACAAATATAGTATGTACTCACTCATAAGTGGATACTATATGTAAAGCAAAGGAGAATCAGACTGCAACCCACAGCTCCAGGGAGGCTAGCTAGTAAAGAGGACCCTAGGAAAGATACAAGGATCGCTCAGCAATGGAGAAGTAGATGAGATCTACAGGAACAAACTGGGGGTAAGGGAGGAAAAAATGGAGGGCAAGGGATGGGGGAATGAGAGCCTAGGAGAACAGGAGGTTCGAGCTGGAACAGGAACAGAGTGGGAGAACAAGGAAAGAGATACCATATTAAATGAAGGCACCATGGGGGTAGGGAGAAGCAGAGTGGTAGGGAGGTTCCCAGGAATCCACAAAGATGACTCCACCACAGACTACTGGCAATGGTTGAGAGGGTGCCTGAGTTGACCTACTCTGGTGATCAGATGGCTGAATACCCTAACTGTCATAGAACCCTCATCTAGTGACTGATGGAAACAGATGCAAAGATCCATAGCCAGGTCCCAGGCAGTTCCAGGACTCCAATCAATGAGAGAGAAGAGGGATTCTATGAGCAAGAAATATCGAGATCATGATGGGAAAAAGTACAGAGACAACTAGCCAAGCTAGTGGAAATACATCAACAGTGGACCAATAGCTGGGGAGCCCCCATGGTACTGGACTAGGCCCTCTGGATAAGCGAGACAGTTGTTTAGCTTGAACTATTTAGGGGGCCCCCAGGCAGTGGAAATAGGACCCATCTCTAGTGCATGAGCTGGCTTTTTGGATCCTAGTGCCTATGGTGGAACACTCTGGGAAGCCTTGGTGCAGGGAGGAGGGGCTTGGACCTGCCTCAACTGAATTTACCAGGCTTTGCTGACTCCCCATGGGAGACTGTCTTGGAGGAGGTTGGAATGTGGGGTGGGTTGGGAGGAAGGCTGGGGATGGGAGGAGGGGAGGACAGGGGAATCTGTGGTTGGTATGTAAAATGAATAGAAAATTTCTTAATAAAAAAAGATCTAGAGCCCTCCGGGTAGGAAAGACACTCAGGGAAGGGCAAATAATATAGAGAAAACAGTTGCTAAAACTCACCTCAGGGATTGTGAGTATTGAGCGTTGATGAACGGCATAAGCATCATAGAAGATTTAACAATGGATTGGTGGTTTGGAGTTGGACTGTGAATACCCTGGGATGCAGGGCTAAGAGGTTAGATTTCAATTCGACAACCAGCAGGAAGCCAGAGAGGCTTTGGCCTGTGAGGGTGAGTTCATCCTGAGTGTTGATCACACAAGTACGTCGAGGTGATGAAAGAAGAGGGACACTGGAGAGAGAGACCAATTAGGGGTCCTGAAATAATTCTGCTGAAAGATGCTTATAAGCTGAGCTAGGGCACTGGGAGTGCACAAAGGGAATGTCAGCTCCTGACATCTACGGAGAGATGAGGACCCATGTATGCCCTTTCTTCACCTTCTTTATTCAGTGGATTGCATGCGCTGCACTGAGCTAGAGAGAAGCTCTGAGGCTGGGAGGGTACTCTGCAATCTCCTGGGACTCTGAAGTTAAGGGCAGCCATGTGGGAATTTATGGCCTGAGCCAGCAGTTCCCTTCAGAACTGCCAAACACAGGTTAGCTCAGCAGAGCTCCTAGCTCAGAGACAGGCAGAGATCCCAGCCTCCATTCTCAGCTACTTGCTTATGTCTTAATTCTCTGTTGTGTTCCACAGTGGCGGTCCATAGAAACTCTGCTGCCCTCTCCCAACCCTTTCTCTTTTGTTACAGGCAAGAAAATTGTCAATGCTGTTTGCAACCCATGCAGAAAACGTATTTCCCAGCAGGTGTTTCTGAGTATTAAGCGGGTTCTGCCACTGTCCCTTCCACACATCACTTTAACAGCCACTCCAGCAAATTGCTTAGTCCATGATTTTTCATCTCCCTTGCTGCCTGCATTAAACTAGGAAAAAAGTAAAGATCATTAAGGGCTCCTTTCCTTGTTATTTTTTTTTTTAAAGGGCCTAGTGCATTTGGAGGGAAAGAGAGCAAACTGAAACTCTGCTATAACTATTATGCAAATGATACTTCCTTTCTTAGAAGTGCTCATATGCAGGTAGCCTGGGAAGCCCAACCTATATTCTGGGAGAAAGATGATCACTTAAGTTTTTCATTTGTTCTCTGTCTGTCTCTCTCTCTCTCTATCTAACATCTAATATCTGTGGTGGTTTGAATGAAAATATCGCTGGACCGGAGGTGAGTGCCTGGGTTATAGTCAGAGAGGCAACTGCACCTGGGTCCCATCACTGGACACAGGCCACCCTGGGAGGACATGACCAACTTGGTCCCAGTTTCCTGCCAATCGGCAGGCCTGCGGGAAGGCTCCCCTTTTCCAAGACTGCAGGCAGACACTGCAGTCTCCACACCCTGCCCCCACACCCATCTGCTGGAGACCCCAGCCACTTCCTGAGAATCAGAGACCAGCCCCCAGCTTCCATCCTGCCCTGGACCTCCCATCTGGACCAGAGGTGAGTGACTGGGGTTATAGCCAGAGAGGCAACTGCCCCTGGGTCCCACCGCTGGACACAGGCCACTCCCGGAGGATCTGACCAACTTGGCCCCAGTTTCCTGCCAATCTGCGGGCACTGCAAGAAGGCTCCCCTTTTCCAAGACTGCAGGCAGACACTGCAGTCTCCACACCATGCCCCCACACACATCTACTGGAGACCCCAGCCACTTCCTGAGAATCAGAGACCAGCCCCCAGCTTCCATCCTGCCCGGGAACTCCCATCTGGACCAGAGACCAGAGGAACTCCCATCTGGACAAGTGGAGCTCCCATCTGGAAAAAATAAGGAGACTCCTGGGACTTCTCGAGACTCAGAGTCCAGCACCCCAGCTCCAATCTGGTCAGCACTCTCATCTGGACCAGCGCTCCCATCTGGCCCAGAGCATCCATCTGGACCAGAGAGAGGCTCCCTAAATCTGTCAACTCTCTCTGGACCAAGTACATTGAAAAGACCAAGAACAAACATAAGAGGAGATGGGCAGACGTCAAGGCAGAAGTACATACAACAAAATAAAGAGCAATACAGCATCACCAGAACCTAGCCCTTCTCCAACAGCTAGACCTGAACATCATGGAATGGAAGAAGAAGAAGAAAACAACCTTATAAGTAACATCATGAAGAGGCTAGAGCCTTATATAGAAGAAATCAAAAATAAAGTAGAGGAATAGACAAACAAAAAATGGGAAGAATTCTATAAAAAACTAGAGGAAAGGACAATTAAAGCAGAAGAAAAAAATAAATCCTTGAATGAAAATCATGAAAACGCAAGGGAGACAATCCAAGACCTGAAGAGGGAAATAGAAAAAATGAAGAAGACATTAGCAGAAGGAATGTTGGAAAAAGAAAATCTGAGTAAACAAACAGGAACTTCAGAGGCAAGTATAACCAACAGAATGCAAGAGATGGAAGAGAGGATCTCTGGTGTTGAAGATACGGTAGAAGAAATAGATTCATCAGTCAAAGAAAACACTAAAACCAACAAAGTCATGACCTAAAATGTCCAAGAAAATTGGGACACCATGAAAAGACCAAACCTACGAATAATAGGGATAGAGGAAGGAGAATACCAACTCAAAGGCACAGAAAATATATTTAACAAGATCATAGAAAAAAAACTTTCCCAACTTAAAGAAGGAAATGCCTATGAAGATACAAGAAGCTCATAGAACACCAAACAGACTAGACCCCCAAAAGAGTCCCCTCGCCACATAATAATTAAACAACTAAACGTACAGAATAAAGAAAGAATACTAAGGGCAGCAAAGGAAAAAGGCCAAGTGACTTAAAAGGCAAACCCATCAGAATAACACCCGATTTCTCCATGGAGACTTTGAAGGCCAGAAGGACCGGGACAGATATAATGCAGACACTAAGAGACCATGGATGCCAGCCTAGACTAATATACCCAGCAAAACTTTCAATCATCATAGATGGAGTGAACAAGACCTTCCAAGACAAAACCAGATTTAAACAATACTTATCCACAAACCCAGCCCTACAGAAAACACTAGAAGGAAAATTCCAACCTAAGGAAGGCAGATACACCCATGAAAACACAGGCGATAGATAACACCACAGTGGTAAACCCCAAAGAAGAGAAGTACACACACACTACCACCAAAAAATAAAAATAACAACAGGAATGAACAATCACTGGTCATTAATATCCCTTAATATCAATAGACTTAATTCACCTATAAAAAGACACAGACTAACAGAATGGATATGAAAACAGGACCCATCTTTCTGCTGCATACAAGAAACATACCTGAAATTCAAAGACAGACACCTCCTAAGAATAAAAAGCTGGGAAAAGACTTTCCAATCAAATGGTCTTAAGAAGCAAGCTGGTGTAGCCATCCTAATATCCAGCAAAATGGACTTCAAACTAAAATCAATCAAAAGAGATGATGAAGGACATTACATACTCATTACAGCAAAGATCCACCAAGATGAAGTCTCAATTCTGAACATTTATGCCCCAAACACAAGGGCACCAACATATGTAAAAGAAACATTACTAAAGCTTAAATCACATATAAAACCCCACACATTAATCGTGGGAGACTTCAACACCCCACTTTCACCTCTGGACAGATCTGCCAAATTGAAACTTAACAGAGAAATAAGGGACTTAACTGATGTTATGGCTCAAATGGACTTAATTGATATCTACAGAACATTCCACCCAAACAAAAAGAATATACCTTCTTCTCAGCACCTCATGGAACCTTCTCTAAAATCGACCACATACTTGGCCACAAAGCAAATCTCAACAGACACAAAACAATTGGAATAACCTCTTCTGTTTTATCGGACCACCATTGTTTAAAGTTAGATTTCAACAACACAAAAAACTACAGAAAACCTACAATCTCATGGAAGCTGAATAATGCTCAACTGAATCACAAATGGGTTAAGGAAGAAATAAAGAAAGAAATTAAAGACTTCCTAGAGATCAATGAAAATGAGCACACCATACACCCAAACTTATGGGATACTATGAAAGCAGTGCTAAGAGGGAAATTCATAGCACTACATGCTCACATAAAGAAGCTGGAGAAATCTCACTCTAGTGACTTGACAGCACACCTGAAAGCCCTTGAACAGGAAGAAGCAAAGTCTCCCAGGAGGAACAGACACCAGGAAATTATCAAATTGAGAGCTGAAATCAATAAAATAGAAATAAAGAGAACAATACAAAGGAATAATGAAACAAAGAGTTGGATCTTTGAGAAGATCAACAAGATAGACAAGCCCTTATCCAAACTAACCAAAAGACAGAGAGGAGAGCATTCAAATTAACAAAATCAGAAATGAAAAGGGGGACATAAGAACAGACAATGAGGAAATCCAGACAATCATCAGGTCATACTTCAAAAACCTCTACTCCACAAAACTGGAAAATCTAAAAGAAATGGATAATTTTCTGGATAGGTACCACATACCTAAGTTAAATCAAGACCAGATAAACCATTTAAATAGTCCAATAACCCCTAAGGAAATAGAATCAGTCATTAAAAGTCTCCCAACCAAAAACAGCCCTGGACCTGATGGTTTCAGTGCAGAATTCTACCAGATTTTCAAAGAAGACTTAATACCAATACTCTTTAAATTATTCCACACAATAGAAACAGAAGGTATATTACCAAACTCCTTCTATGAGGCTACAATTACCCTGATTCCCAAACCAAACAAAGATGCAAGAAAGAAAGAGAACTACAGACTGATCTCCCTCATGAACATTGATGCAAAAATACTCAATAAAATTCTGGCAAACAGACTCCAAGAACACATCAAAACAATTATCCACCATGATCAAGTAGGCTTCATCCCAGGGATGCAAGGGTGGTTCAACATATGAAAGTCTGTTAATGTAATACACCATATAAACAAACTCAAAGAAAAAAACCACATGATCATCTCAATAGATGCAGAAAAGCCATTTGACAAAATCCAACACCCCTTCATGATAAAGGTCTTGGAGCGATCAGGAATACAGGGAACATTCCTAAACATAATAAAGGCAATCGACAACAAGCCAACAGCCAACATCAATTTAAATGGAGAGAAAGTCAAAGCAATACCACTAAAATCAGGAACAAGGAACGGCTGTCCCCTCTCCCCCACAGGAGGTTATTCAATATAGTACTTGAAGTTCTAGCCAGAGCTATAAGACAACATAAAGAGATTAAGGGGATACCAATTGGAAAGAAAAAAGTCAAGCTTTCCCTATTTGCAGATGACATGTTAGTATACATGAGTGACCCCAAAAATTCAACCAAGGAATGATACAGCTAATAAACACCTTCAGCAACATTGCAGGATACAAGATCAACTCAAAAAAAAAAAAAAAAACAGTAGCCCTCCTATATACAGTAGACAAACAGGCTGAGAAGGAAATCAGAGATACATCACCCTTTACAATAGCCACAAATGATATAAAATACCTTGGGGTTACGCTAACTAAGCATGTGAAGGACCTATATGACAAGAACTTTAAGTCCCTGAAAAAAGAAATTGAAGAAGATGTCAGAAAATGGAAAGATCTCCCATGCTCATGGATAGGCAGGATTAACATAGTAAAAATGGTGATCTTACCAAAAGCAATCTACAGATTCAACGCAATTCCCATCAAATTACCAACACAATTCTTCACAGATCTGGAAAGAATAATACTCAACTTCATATGGAAAAACAAAAACCCCAGGATAGCCAAAAGAATCCTGCACAAGAAAACAACCTCTG
Organism: Onychomys torridus; assembly: GCF_903995425.1. Classification (NCBI taxonomy): domain Eukaryota; kingdom Metazoa; phylum Chordata; class Mammalia; order Rodentia; family Cricetidae; genus Onychomys; species Onychomys torridus. Next base: position 36,789,095 of record NC_050450.1, on the reverse strand, counting down.
GAGGCATCACAATACCCGACCTCAAGCTTTACTATAGAGCAACTGTAATAAAAACAGCTTGGTACTGGTATAAAAACCGACACGTGGGCCAATGGAATCGAATTTAAGACCCTGATATTAACCGGCACACCTATGAACATGTAATTTTTGACAAAGAAGCCAAAAATGTACAATGGAAAAAAGAAAGCATCTTCAACAAATGGTGCTGGCATAACTGGATGTCAATGTGTAGAAAGCTGCAAATAGATCCATATCTGTCACCGTGCACAAAACTTAAATCCAAGTGGATCTAAGACCTCAACATAAATCCAATTACTCTGAACCTGATAGAAGAGAAAGTAGGAAGTAGTCTTGAACGCATTGGCATAGAAAATCACTTCCTAAATATAACACCAGTAGCACAGACACTGAGAGAAACAATCAGTCAATGGGACCTGTTGAAACTGAGAAGCTTTTGTAGAGCAAAGGACACGGTCAACAAGACAAAGAGACAGCCTACAAAATGGGAAAAGGTCTTCACCAACCCTACATCTGACAGAGGGCTGATATCCAGAATATATAAAGAACTCAAGAAATTAGACGTCAAAATGCCCAACAGTCCAATTAAGAAATGGGCTATAGAACTAAACAGAGAATTCTCAACAGAGGAAGTTCAAATGGCTGAAAGACATTTAAGGAATTGTTCAACATCCCTAATTATCTGAGAAATGCAAATCAAAACGACTCTGAGATACCACCTTACACCTGTCAGAGTGGCTAAGATCAAAAGCACATAAGACAGCTTATGCTGGAGAGGATGTGCAGCAAGGGGAACTCTCCTCCACTGCTGGTGGGAATACAAGCTTGTACAGCCACTTTGGAAATTAATATGGTGCTTCCTTAGAAAACTGGGAATCCATCTCCCCCAAGACCCAGCTGTAGCACTTTTGGGCATATACCCAAGGACTTTCAATCATACTACAAGGGCATTTGCTCAGCTATGTTCATATCAGCATTGTTTGTAATAGCCAGAACATGGAAACAACCTAGATGCCCTTCAACTGAAGAATGGATAAAGAAAATGTGGTACATATACACAATGGAGTACTACTCAGCAGAGAAAAAAAATGTCATCATGAGGTTTACATGCAAATGGATGGATCTAGAAAAAATCATCCTGAGTGAGGTATCCCAGACTCAGAAAGACAAACATGGTATGTACTCATTCATAGGAGGATACTAGATGTAAAATAAAGATGGCTAGACTGCTACACAACTCCAGGGAAGCTACCTAGAAAACGGGACCCTAGGAAAGACCCAAGGATCACCCAATGACAGAGAAATGGATGAGATCTACATGAACAACCTGGATGACAGTGGGAGTAATGAAGGGCAAGATTTGAGGGAAAGAAAGCTTAGGGGAGCAGGAGATCCCAGCTGGATCAAGAACAGAGAGGGAGAACAAGGAATAATAGACCATGATAAATGAAGAGCACATGAGAACAGGAATAGGCAGAGTGCTGGAGAGGTCTCCAAAAATCCACAATGATACGTCCTCTGTAGACTGCTGGCAATGGTCGAGAGAAGGCCTGATCTGACCTAGTGCGGTGATTAGATGGCCAAACACCCTAACTGTCATGCTGGAGCTCTCATCCAATAACTGATGGAAGTGGATGCAGAGATCCTCGGTCAGGCCCCAGGTGGAGCTCCAGGAGTCCAATTGTTGAGAAAGAGGAGGGTCTGCAAGAGCGTGAATTGTTGAATCCAAGATTGCAAAAACACAGGGACAAATAGCCAAATGAATGGAAGCACATGAATTATGAACCAAAGGCTGTGGAGCTCCCAGCTGGATCAGGCCCTCTGGATAAGTGAGACAATTGAATTGCTTGATCTGCTTGGGAGGCACCCAGTCTATGGGACCAGGATCTGTCCTTAGTGCATGAGCTGGCTGTTTGAAACCTTGGGCTTATACAGGGACAGTTTGCTCAGTCTGGAAGGAGGTGACAGGACCTGCCTGTACTGAATCCACCAGGTTTAAATGAATCCCCAGGGGTGCCTTGATCCTAGAGGACATGGGAATGGAGGGGAGGGGCTGTGGAGAAGGTGGGGGTGGGAGCGGGAGGGGGGAGGACAGGGGAACCCATGGCTGATGTATAAAATTTAAAACACATAATAATAAAGAAAAAAAAAAAGAAAATATCCCCCTTAGGCTCATAGGGCGTGGCACTATTAGGAGGTGTGGCCTTATTAGAGGAAATGTGTCCCTTGGTTGGTGGGCTTTGATGTTTCAGAAGCTCAACCTAGACCCAGTGGCTTACTCTTCTTTTCTACTGCCTAAATATACAGATGTAGAACTCACAGGCCCTCTCAAGCATTATATCTGTGTAGCTGGAGTTATCTCCAGTCCCTCCTGGGCCATAGCCACTCAGACCCTATAAGCGTCTGTGTTTATTTGGGTCTGAGTGGCTGGGGGGACTGGAGATAACTCCAGCAACATATCTGTTTGCACTCCATCATGCTTCCTGCTGTGACAATAATTGACTAAACCTCTGAACTGTAAGCCAGTTCCCAATTAAATGTTTTTCTTTGTAGGGGTTCCTGTGGTCATGGTGTCTCTTCACAGCAGTTGAAACCCAAACTTATATACTTTCTTCTCTCTCTCTCTCTCTCTCTCTCTCTCTCTCTCTCTCTCTCTCTCCCTCTCTCTCTTCTTTCTTTCTTTCTTTCTTTCTTTCTTTCTTTCTTTCTTTCTTTCTTTTCCTTTCTTTCTTCCTTTCTTTCTTCCTTCCTTTCTTTCTTCTTTTCTTTCTTTCTTTCTTTCTTTCTTTCTTTCTTTCTTTCTTTCTTTCTTTCTTTCTTCAATCAGTCAGTCAGTCAGTCAGTCAGTTGTCAGTCAATCAGTCAATCATTGTTGTGTTTCTATGTGCCACAGACACATGTAGTGGTCACAAGACAACTTGCTCAAGTCAGTTTTCTTTTTCCACCATTTGGGAACCAGGGATTGATCTCGGGTTATCAGGCTTGACCCACTGAATCATCTCACCAGCCCAAGATCTTTGAGATGTTTATAAAGTTATGGCCAGGGTTAGAAAAGATAGTTGTAGTAGACACAGCCTTTTTTAAACTGATATTTTCTAGACTTTCACACTCAGATTTCTAACATCACAAGGGTTGAATTCTTTGGGTCGTTAAACCTAGCTGAGGAGAAGAGACATGGGGGCAACACAGTCAACAGGGATTTCACAGAAATGAAATGAAACTCCATTGTTTAGTCTTTCTTCTTGGAGTCAAGAAGCATATTATGGATGTTTTGTAGGATGTTGCAGTAAGTTATTTGTGGCTTTTCACTGTGGTCCTTTACTCCAGTCAGATCGCTCCATATCTGACTCAACTAGAGCTCCTGCCATTACTCTCTGTCTGCCAATCTCATATAATGTTTCCTTTGCTTCAGTGCTTCTGCTCATGGTCTCTGCTGCTTTATATTTCAAATTCCTGAGATCATCTGGATGACTTCATCCTCATGAGAATTCAAGATATCAACAAGCTCATAAGTTTTTTTCCTTGGGTCAATTGTGTTTGACAGTGGTCCAGCTAGAGTCAAGGGAAGATGGTGATGGAGATGTGGCTGTCCATAGCACTATGATTAAGAAAGAAGGTCTTCCCTTCTTAGCAGCTAATTAAAAATGTAAGTGGAAAAATAATATAAGTAGCATTCACTGTTCACTCAGTAAATGCTTTCCTCTGTTGCAAGGAGCTTTAAGACTTATGGGCTAGGGCTCATCATTCCATCAATAGAGATGTGGAAAGTAGTTTAGGGAAATAGAAATGTAGCAGAGATCCCAAAGCCTTATAGATGTGTATTTACTTTTCTTGTCTTTATGACAAAATACAACTTAAATTGAAGGAAGGTTTGTCTTGACTCATGTATCAGAGGGTTTGGTCCATGGTTGCTTGGTTCCATAAGCGTGAACAGAACAACATGGTGATAGTATCATATAGTAGAGGATGTTCTCTAGTTCCTGGCAGTAGAAGAAAAGGGAAGGATGAAGGAAGTAAAAGAAGGTGGGAGAGAAAAATATCAGGGACAAGGTATACCCATGTAAGATGAATCGCTAATTGGTCTTATTACTAAAAATCCTGGAGCCAGATATTGGGGTGAAAACTGAGAGATCAGAGAAGCAGAAAGAAGCCAGCCATGTTCTCACTACTAGGAAACCCTCAGCCAAGAGAGAGCTACTTCCTGTATACTCATGCCTATATACCTTTCTGTGCTCTGCCATCTTACTTCCTTTCTCACACAGCTTCATCACTTCCTCTTTCTGTCCAGCTCTATCACTTCCTGTCTGTCTGTCCAGACCTCCATACCTCTATGGTTAACTAGCACTGGGATTAAAGGTGTATGCTACCATACCTGGCTCTGTTTCCAGAGTGGCCTTGAACTCACAGATATTTGAATGGATCTCTGCCTCCTGAATGCTAGGTTAAGGGCATGTGCTACTACGGCCTGGCTCTATGTTTAATATAGTGGCTGGCATTTTCCTCTGATCCCCAGATAATCTTTATTGAGGTGCAAAAATAAAGTATCACCACATGCCCATGCCCAGTGACCTTCTCTGTACAGTTAGGGCCTACCTCTAAATGTTTGTGAATCTCACAAGGTAGTGTCACCAGGTAGTGAACATTTTATATTTGAACCACAATGAAGTAGGTCTTGAACATGAAACCATCATTTCATTATATCAACAACAATATGCTCCTCTGTGTGGTCTGGGGACTATTTATCATTAGCTCCTTGAGGCTTAGACCCTGTGTGGCTGTTTCCAGGGGAGCATCTCATGTTTCCCATGACCTCACCTTGTCTCCAGCTGCGCTGATCACTAGCTGTTTGAAATTTGCTTTCAATTCACAGAGAAGTCTTTGTATTTAGTGTCACTTTTTTTTTCTTTCATTGAAAGAAAAATTTTGAGTGGTGTCACACATTCTGAGTACTTCACATTTAAAGTGTCGTTGGCCCATAACTCTTAGAGTTTCTCAGAAAAAAAAAGAAAAGAAAAGGAATTCTTAGAATGTCTGGGAGTACCACTTGGAGCCAGCAAGACTTTAATTCTAGCAATGATTGCCAGAATTCTAGGTAGCTTCTAGTTGGGCTTCAGCTATTCTGAGTCATTAACAGGTGCTTGAAGAAGCCTGGCAAAGGGGGGTGCTTCTTAGGGAAGGGAAAGAAATTAAATACAGAAGGAGAGAAGAGGGTAAATAACAGTAAGGATGTCTAAAAAAAGTCTTAAGGAATCATACTGTTAGCTATTTATTTAAAAAGGAAAAATCCTCATGACACATGTAATTCTGCACATAAATATACATATATAGTTTAATAAAAAATTTCTCATCTGGGCTGACAATACTCCCTTCTAAGAGCCAAAGACGCCTGAAAATACTCCAACACCAGGCATGAGAAACCATCTTTTGAGTTGTTTATAGGGTTGTTCAAGGGACTCCCCAATCATACAGCCTATTGCTAAAGCACTTGCAAAGAGGTGGAAAGTATGTCCCTATTGATGAAGACATCATGGGCCGCAGACACAGGGTCCAGAGGCTGGTCTCAGCTGGAACCAACCTTCATGAATGCCTCCTCCCTGAGGACTAGCTTTCATGATACCAGAAGGTGCCATGCAAACCTCCAAAGGAAGGAAGCAACCAATGGTTCTACCCAGCCATGATATATATGAACCACAAAAACCAGCATGGCATGATAACCCTAAGGGTACACTAATGGCATCTATACTTTGGAGACAACCAACAGCTCTCTAGTTGGACTAATACCCACTCAGCAAGAGGAAATCATACCTGTACTGGAAACGTGTGTGTGTAGGAGTGATGTTGATGTTAGTTGTCCTTCTTGATCTCTGTTCACCCTATATATTGAAACAAGATCTCTTGCTTAACCTAGGACTTACCAATTCAATTTGTTTAGCTTAGCCAGCTTGCTCCAGGCATCCCTGTCTCAGTCCCCCAAGTTCAGGGGTTATAGGTGGACCACCATGCCTGCTCAGCACTTACATAGGTGCTAGAAAAACTTCAATCTTCATGATTGGATGGCAAGCACTTTGTCATTGCCTTAGCCCATTGGTTGTTTTGGCTTGGATGTATGTCCTCCAAAGGTCCACCTGTAAAAGCTTTACTCTCAAGGTGATGGCATTGGCAGGTGCTGTGGACCTTTAAGAGGCGGAGCCTAACAGGTAGTCATTAGGTTATTGGAAGTGTGCCCCTGAAAAGCATTGTGCAATGTTGGTCTTTTTTTCTTTTACTCTCCTCTGCTGCCAGGTTCCAGATGTGATGCTTTACTCTGTGACATGTTCCTGTCACAATGTGTCATGTTCACCACAGGCCCACTACATGGTTCTGCCTGATACTGGAACCGAGCCTTGAGAACTTTGAGCCTTTTTCTTAACTTGTTTCAGCTTTGCTGGTAGTCATATGAAATTCACTAACAGACATTTTTTCCAGGCTGCTTGTGCACAGATTTTCATTTTACTATCTATGTGTAGCTTCTGTAGCTTGCTTAGGTCATAGCAGCATGAGCATTGCTTAAGACTTTGTTAAAACTTTAGAATCCCAGGTTCTCTCCTGTACCTGGTAAAATTAGATTCACCTTTTAAAAGGACACCAGGGTAGTTATTTTTCATTTATAGTTTATATTATATTTGTTTTCTATTGCTGCTTTTTGTAACAGGGAATAAAAGAAAGAGGGAGAAAGATTGCTCCAGAAAAGATGCATATTTAATTATGATTTCAGTCACATCTAATACTGATACCAAAGCATTCCTGTAGGACAAGGACTCTTCCTAGTACTTGGCCACATTCCTTAACTGATTATTTTCTTAGTGCCCACTTGAACCCATTGAGTGTTTCAGAATTTAGGTCAGTATCTTTGGACAAGATCTCCCTCTCCTTCATCGCTTGGTAGCTGGCATTTTCAGATCACATTTATTGTGTATGAAGCCTACAAGGATTGCAAAAAACCTCCAGGATTAATTCCAATGTGAGCAGGTATGGCCATCCAGGAAGAGAAAAGCCAGAGAGGGCAGTCTGTGGCATACAGAAAAGGTAGATGTCACAACCAATTAGAAACAACGAGGTTCACAAAACTAGAGGGCACCAACCTGAAAAGCTTCGTGCTCAGGGATTTGAGGATAAATGGCTTTTTCACAATGGGTAATTAACTCATGGAGTGGGTTCCTGGAGGCAGCTGGGAGAGCTGATCGACACTGACAGAGCCTGGGAATTGCTTTCACAGCTCTTTCCCTGTTTGGCTCAAGAATGGAGAGGGAAGTGCAAGTCAACCAGGAGGGTACAGCTCAGGGAGTTGCTGTTAGAAATGTGGGAATAAGTGACTGTGGATCAGGAAGGGCAGGGATGCACCTCCCTGTAGCTCAGGCAGTAAGTGGGAGCTCCCTCCTGTGACATCTGCCTTTGCATTCACATTCTGCAGCTAATAATGTTCCCGCAGACTGGGCTCTACTGCTGGAGCAGCAGAGGTGCTATTACGCTTACAGAAGTGTGCATTCTTCCACTTAGGTTTTGTAGTTGGAAAGATGAGGAAATTATGGGTTAGAGGACGAAGGAAGTTCCTCAAGGGACTGTGTTCTAAGACAGGACTAGGACCCAGGATTTCTGGCCTTTCATCTACACATTGGTTCTCTGTGTCTCTGTTTTTATTGCTGTGTACAGAAAATGGGAGAAAGGATTCACCCTGCAATGTGAGGGAGTCTGTTACCTCTGAGTTTCTTCCTACCCTTAATATTCTGATATATGAATTAAAGGAATATTAAGGGCCTATAATAAAGCCGAGTAACTTCTCTATTGTTATTACTTTATATTAAACAGTGTAGGTATTTTCTCATTTAATCCTCACAAGGACTGAATGAAGTAGATATTCCCCCTATGGATTGTAAGCTGTTGCTGGTGCTGTGGCTTGGGTCTTATTGTCCCTGATACCCGAGTGCAGGGGATGAGTAGACGCAGAGGCAATGACACAGACTTTAGGAGGTGGGAAGCAATCTCGTTTATTAAACAAAAGGCTTTTTGGCGGGCTTTTGCTTCTAGCTGCCATGGTGTTTCTTGGTTGGCTCTGGGCTGCATGTCATCATGTTTTGGTTTGGAGCGTATGGGTCAGGTTTCCTCTGGCCAGAGTGCTCTCTGCACATGTCACAGCTCCGTTTGCTTAAGGTGTGGCCCAGTGCTTCGGCCCTACCTGCCTCAGTAAGCTGTTATTCTTCAAGCCAGAGACACTCAGAATATGGTCAATGGACAGACTAAGGTCCTGGACCTGTTTGTTATCCCCCCCCGCTGATACAGGGATTCTGACTTATTATGCAAATTAACTGTAGCACTAGGTCAGATAGTCAAGTCCCATGACATTTTAGGGTGAAGAAAGGACATTGTCCACAAGGGAGGCTGCATACTGATGTCCATTCTCATCCAAGCTTCTATGTAGGTGGGTTACCAATATTTGGAAAATTGTAGTTTGAATAGCCTTTTCTATCTAGAGTTTTACTCTCCACAGAGTTCCAGGAGGAACTGTTAAAGACACTGTCTTACTTTTCTGTTTTGCAGTGTTGTTTTTCATAGTGATTCAAAAAGAGAATATTAAGAAATAGGCTCAAAATAATTAAAGTTTAATTCAACAAGTTTCTTTAGAATTACTTCTTATGCCAACTGAGCAGCCTACCTGCATTGATTTAAAAATTATTTTCACTTTTGTTTGTTTTTGTTTTCCAAGACAAGTTTCCACTATTGTAGCCCTAGCTGTCCTGGAATTCACTCTGTATACCAGGCTGGCCTCAAACTCACAGAAATTCTCCTGCTTCTGCCTCCCAAGTGCTGTGATTTAAGGCATGCACCACCACCACTTGCCTTACTTTTTCAATTTCTATAGCTTAAAATTTCTTAAATTCTATCTGAGATGTCAGAGATAGTAGGTAAATGAAGGAACTCTATTTCTCTTCATTTTCAGCTTTCCCATGTATGTTTTCTTGGTGGGTGCCCATTAAATTTCATGGATATTGACAGTGAGTGGATAAAAGAATAAAGCTGAGCTACATCAGATTAAATATTTTATGGACAGGAACCAGTATTCCATTTTGGATTGGTCATTTATTATGTCTTTTTTTGTGTGTATGAGTTAGAGTGATATTTAAAGTAATTTCAGATGATCCATAGAGGTCAGATGAGGCGGGGGGGGGTCTCACTTTGAAAGACAAAAAGAAACATTTCTGTAGAAGATTGATGTTTTTGTTATGGAGCCAATAATGATCATTTTTTAGTCTCACAATGAATAAAATTAATAAACCAAAGTTACAGATTGGAACTTGGAGAAAAAGGAAGCCTGAGAGAAGCCCAAGGTCACACAGTGACATTATACTATCTCTTAAATTGAAAGCTTATTCATATAATTTCTAAAAGCAATTTTTATTAATCTATGTGATGATTAATCTTGAATTCTAACTTAGTTGGATTGATAGATGCCCAAAGAAACCAGTCAGCATGCCTCTGGGGGCATTTCTAGAGAGACAACACTCAAGGGGGAAAACTGCCTGGGTCCCCAGTGGAGTGAGAGAGGGAAAGGGGAAAAAGCAGAGTGTGCAGACCTTCTCCCTGCTTCCTGACAATCACAAGATGGCGAGCCTCCTCCCTGCCATGCTCTCATGCTACATTGTTCTGCCTTTTGACCATCCAGAATCGATGGGCAAAGCTCTGTGGGCTGAAACACATCCTTTCTTCCTTAAGTTGTTTGTATCAGCTGTTTAGTCATAGCAATGAAAAGTCTAATGGATTATATAGGAATTCTATGAGACAGTGGCTTTTGTTTCCATTTACATATATGTCTACATCCTTTGGTCATCCACAGAAGCCATTGCTCTCTTTTATCTCACCTTTCCCCCCAACACGTTCATTTCCCTAATAGTCTTCATACATTCATACCCCTGATGATGCCACAAAAGTGTGAAATTCTATTTGTCTTTGGGAGTCTGGATGATTTTGCTACTATTTTGTTCCATTTACTTTCTTACAATGGAAATGATTTTGTTCTCCTTTATGTTTGAATAATTCTCCATCATCTTTATTAGACATTCTTAGTTGTGATAATGCCACAGCAACCATGGGAATTTGGGACACTTGGTGTGCTGACTTTCATTATTTTGAGTAGTCACCCAAGAGTGATATAGCTGGTCATATGTTAAACTTTTTTTAGTTTTAGAAGGAACCTCCGTATCAATTCCCATAGTGATGGGACTAAATTACATTTCCACTAACTGCATGAAAGACTGGTATATAGACAGTAATCACTTGGTATCTGCATAAAGGAAAGGCCAAGATAGGTCTGTTCTAAATAAGGATAAGAAAGGGATTAAGGAGAAGTGCAAATGTATTTGCCCTCTTATCAATAGCTTTAAATGAAAAGCTGCACAAAACAAACCAATGACTCTACCTCATCACACTTGCCCTATTTATTTTCCTTATGTAGCTTCCCCCTCCCTTTCCTGCTCCTTCCCTCTCTACCCCTCAGTCACTCCTTCACCCTTTCCCTCTCTCCCTTTACCCTCCCTCCCTTCTTCCCTTTCCTCTCTCCCTGGCTCCCTTCCTTCATCCCTACATTAGAAAGGGTTTAATTCACCCTAGGAAGGTTTCAATCTTATGATGGAGCCAGGCTGGTCTTGAACTCCTGATCTTCCTGAGTTGTTGGAGTTACAGAAAGCACTGCCGACATCAGCTTGATATTGCCGTCTTGAATATAATCTTCCTAGTTTGGAGGCCAGAGGCTGTCTTTAGAAATGAATGTGCACTTTCTTTCAGAATATTGTGCAGCCTCTCCTGTCATGTGTTTTGGGGATCTTTGTCTGTGCTTGTTCATTTCATTGCTGTCGACCTCCAGTGACCATGCTTATATGACAGAATACCTTGTACCAACCAGGAGTTTCCCTACACTGTCAGAGGCACTGGAGGGAAAGTGGCAAACAGGTCTTCATTTGGTTCAGTGAGCTATTGGCAGACAGTAGAATGTACTATTTCTATGGGTGGAGGCGGAATAAGACACATGCTTTGTGATGGAGAAAGAGTATTTCATATTCCAACAGTGCTGAAAGTTTGGACATTGTGTTATTCTATGACAGTGGCTTTATCCCTAGTCATGTGTATAAATATGGAAGAAATCTCCTTTTCTTATGTCTTAATCCCTTCTCTTCCTTTTCCTTTCTCCTTCTCTTTTCTCCCTTCCTCCATCCTTTCCTTCCTTAGAAAATGGGTCACTGTCCTCAGAGTAGCAGTCAGCATGTGTGCTGCCTGAGGAGACTGCTCATATCCATGATGATCTTCAGGACCTGAACCTTCCATAACAGAGCTTCTCAGAAAAAAGAGTTAATCATATGGGGAAAGACTGAGGCAAAATGGACATGAGGACCAGAAGTCTTAGTTAGTTATAACATACTTAGTTATCAGCATAAAGGGAGGCCTCAGTGAAAGTAAGGGACAGGGGTCTGTAGGTTGGACATTTGACTTGAGGGAGATAACAGGACTCTTTTCCAGGGAACAGGGTGAGATAGCCACAGCAGCCTCTTTTTTTTCTTTTTTCTTTTAATTAAATATGTTTATTTATTAATTTTTTTTCATTTTACATACTAACCCCAGTTTCTCCTCCCTCCCCTTCTCCCACCTCCTCACCTCCCTCCCACTCTACCCCTATCCGCTCCTCAGAGTGGGTAAGGCCTCCCATGGTAGTCAACAAAGTCTGGCATACCAAGTTGAAGGAAAGCCTAGCCCCTCCCCATTGTATCAAGGTTGAGCAAGGTATCCCACCATAGGAATGGGTTCCAAAGTCAGTTCATGCATCTGGGGTAAGTCCTGGTTCTGCTGCCAGGGACCCCACAAACAGATCAAGCCACAAAACTGTTGTCCACATTCAGGGGTCCTAGTTTGGTCCCATGCAGGTTCCTGAGCTGTCAGTCCAGAGTCAGTGAGCTCCAACTAGTACCTGTCAGCTGTCTCTCTGGGTTTCCCTATCATGACCTTGACCCCTTCTTCTTCTTCTTCTTCTTCTTCTTCTTCTTCTTCTTCTTCTTCTTCTTCTTCTTCTTCTTCTTCTTTTTGAATGCCGTTTATTGAAGAAGGGAGGAGGTCTTAAATACAGGCTTACAGCACAATTGGAGAATCCCAGAGGGCAGAAGTTCACTTCTGATTTTTTTTTTTTTGGAGCTGAGGATTGAACCCTGAGCCTTGCACTTGCTCAGCAAGCGCTCTACCACTGAGCTAAATTCCCAACCCGGCTTCTGATGTTTTACAATCTTGTATCTAAGCTGTTAACACCCAATATGCTGGATACACAGACAAGGAGCTTCCCTTAAGCATTCAGGAGGGTGGAATCTCGAAGGGAATTAGCATAGGGAGGATATCAAGGTCAAGGTCTGCAAGCAATGCAACAGTTACCCAAAACAGGGGCCAGGGACCTACAGGTCCCCCCCTTTTACTGAAAAATGATCTGCTGACTTAGGCTGTATGGGACGTCAGCAGGTCACTTTACCCGTCATGGAGACACACAGGCCTTCTGTCTTAGGTTGGTGAGTGCCCCCCAGGAATTACCTGTCTTTGAATACTCATTATCATACAAACTCAACCGTGTGAGAGCTGCAGAGTTAACTGTTGCCAAAGATCTCTAAGTGGCACTGGGCTTGCAATCTGTGTGTTCGACACAGAAAAGACCAACAGAAGTCTTAACCCACCCATAGCTGGTAGGCTAAATGCAACTGAGACATACCCTTCCTTGAGGAGCCTTACTGCAAATTGGAGTCCTTGTAAGATGGTATCCTGAGAGCAAATGGAACTTGAGTTTGTAAATTTATATCTTTCAAAGCCAATAGAATGTATGTAACTATTGATTTAAATTTGTCATACCCAATAGAATGATAAATTAATTAACTGTGGTAGCTACTTTTGCTGCCAGGGTCTCCACTGTGCTAGCTGTAGTAACCAATTATGAAATGGCAATCCCAGAAACAGTAGTAGTGGTGGTCGTCACTGTTATAACAGCAACAACAGCAGCAGTGATGTCAAATTCTCTTCTGGAGCATGTGGGTATCCAATGGCGTGGACATAACTCCAGGTACACGAACCGCCAAGGCCCATTATTGATCCCAGCATGACTTAAGCTGGCAGCTCTGCAAAAGAACAACTAAGAACCATAAAGGAAAAACAGGCATCTTACAGGGAGCAGAACTAATGGTCTCATAATAGCTACATTCAGACTCACAAATTTTAAGGTATCTTCAAAGGGGGCTAAATGAATTCCAGGAGGCCAATAAATGTTGCACAGAGTCACTCCTGAGAAGTAGGTACTGCTCCAGCTTGAATAGGATTGTTAGATTGAAAATACTTAGCTGGCATGCTACTGTTAATAAATGGAGGTCAGTGATCTTCAATGTTATCCTTAATCTCCTAGGTGTCTGGGTGACACTTTCTCAAACATACTTGAAACAGCAGTTACCATACATTACCTTCTGGAGAATCCAACAACATGGTTGCAGTTCCTAGGCTTAAGTTAATGCTTGTCAAAGCACAGCAGCCTCTTTATTTAAACTTGGCCTGTGACTCTGGATGTCTATGTTTCAGCACTATTGCATTGAAGCTTCACTAAGATAGAAACTTTAGTGGTATTTTTTCACCTCTGCACTCCCAAATTTAGCATGTTGCTTGGCATATAGCAGATATTCAGTGAATTTTTGCTGAAGTGAGGTGGAGTCAATGACATCTCTCAACTCCACACTCTACCCCACTCTCCAATTCTCTTAATTATTTCCCATCATTCAAGCCTAGTGACAAGATCCTTGGGAGACACTTCTCAGTATTTTTTGCATTGGTATCAAGTGTGGTCCAACATTCCCTGATTTGACCCATCTAGCTTTTCTCTCAAACCCAGGGTCCTTGTGAGTATTACAAATGTAATAAATCAAGAGGCACAGCTGAGCACAACCTCCTTCAAGTGTGAATTTATGAAAACAGTTCTTGCAGGCATTGCTAGTGTAGTTAAGGAGAAGTAGCAGCAGGTTTTCTGTGATGCATGAACCACTCTGAGCAATCTTAGTGATGAACACAGTTTATATAGCCTGAAACCATTTGTATAGACATCTCATAAGTGTGAGATTTTGATTTTGAGCTAATCTGTAGTTCCAGGTGATGATGCTACCTTGAGGTACCCAACTTTGTGCATGAGTATAAATAACATCCCTAAGCAATAGTATTTACCATTTACCACATACATTTTAGAAGCAGATAATGGATTGGACATTTACTTGAAATATCTTCTTCTATCTTCATAATATTTCTGTTTAATACCACTAACCCCATTTTACAAATGAGTAAATGAGATTCAAGAACATAAAATTGGTGCTCCCAACCAGAGTTTTCACTATTCAGTTTAGCTGTGTGCCAGCTGCTGTTCTGTCCTGTGCATAAACAAAAGTATGTTAAAGTGTGGATTTTAATGACACTCATGGCATAACTGAGAAGACAGACTTTGCATTTATGAGCTGATTATAAATATGATATAAGACATGATGTAATGCAGCCCCTAACTGAATGCAATTAAGCATTCAAGTATTCAGTACAGAGCAGTAGCTCTCAGAATGTGGTCCTCAGGCCAGCAACATCAGCATCCTTTGGTTGCTTGCTAGATAGGCAGACCTCCTGTCTGTACCTCATACCAACTGAATCAGAGACTCTTCCCGGGGTAGGGTCCACTGCTGTATTATAACATGCCTTCCAGGAATTGCTAACACACCAAAATGGAGGAACAACTGGCAGATGGGTGGCCCACAGGTCTAGTATTAATTTGCTACACCGCCATAATAATATGCCACAAAGTGAGAGGCTTGAAGCAACAGAAATTCAGTCTTTTGAGAAAGCCAGACATTTGAGATCAAGGTGATGGGAGAGTTGCTTCTTTCTGGGGTTTTTGAGGAATAGGCATTCCGACAGCTCTTTCTTGGCTTCCATGGTTCCTGGTCATCTCTTGTACTCCTTGGCAGGTAGATACAGCTCTTTCTTCATCGCTGTATGGCTGTCTCTGTGGCTTTATCATTTCTTTAAACAATATTTTTATTAATTCTTTGAGAAGTTTATACCATGTGCTTTGATCATATTCATATACACTCATCCCTAAACCTCCAGATCCATCTGACTTCCTAGCTCCCAATTTCATGTCTTCTTCTTCTTCTTCTTCTTCTTCTTCTCTCTCTCTCTCTCTCTCTCTCTCTCTCTCTCTCTCTTAAATAACCCATTGACTCTAATTTGTGCTGACCACATACTTCTGGATATGGGGCCATCCACTGTAGCATGATCAGTATACCAGGGGCCATACTGTTAGGAAAAATGGATTCTTCTTCCCTGAGCAGCAGCATCAGTTTCCAGTAGCTCCTCAGTTAGCAGTCCGGGTTCATGAGTCCTTCCCTGACTACGTGCTAGAATGTTGACTGACTTGATCTTATAGAGGGAGGCCTTGTGAAGGCTCCTGCTGCTGCAGTGAGTTCATGGGTACAGCAGTCCAGCTGTGGCCAGAAAACACTGCTTTGGTCTGGTCCTCCTTGACCTGTGGGTCTTATCATCTTTCTGTTACCTTTTCCTCTGAGATGGTCTCTGAGCCTTGAGGAGGGTATGTCCTACAGATGCCACATTTGTGGCTGGACACACTGTTGAAACTCATTCTCTGTATTTTGACCAGTTGTGAATTTCTGGGTTGACCACTGTCCACTGCACAAAGGAACCTCCCTGATGGGATATGAGAGCTGCACTGATTTGTGGGTATAGAGATGCTAATATGGAGGGGAGTTTGATAGTATATCCATTTACTAGAATAGTAGTAGTGAGCTTCCCAACCATAAATTCTTATCCAGATTTAAAGTACCAAGTATGTGTTTTTTTCCCTGTGGAATAGGTTTTAAATACAGCCAGAAAGTAATTGGTTACAGTCATAGCATTCATTTCATTGTTGCAACCATTGACGTATCTTGCCATGAAAGTCATTATTGCAGTATACAGGGTTCACAGCTAGATAAGACTGTTGATGACTTTTTCCTGCAGCAGCCAACATAGCACTTTCCAGTATTATTTTCCTGGTCAATATCAACTTGATTTCTACATGTCCTACTGTCTTAGTGACTGTCCTATTGCTGTGAAGAGACACCATGACCAAGGCAACTTATAGAAGAAAGAATTTAATTGGGGGGCTTGCTCAGAGTTTCAGAGGGTGAGTCCATTATCATCATGGTAAGGAGCACAGTGGTGGGCAGGCATGGCACTGGAACAGTTGCTGAGAGCTTACATCCTGGTCCTCAGGCAGGAGGCAGAGAGAAAAAAAGACTGGGCCTGACATGGACTTTTGCAACCTCAAAGCCCACCCTCAGTGACACACCTCCTCCAACAAGGCCATACCTCCTAATCTTTCCAAAACAATTCCACCAACTAGGGACTAAACATTCAAACATATGAGCCTATGGGAGCCATGCTTATTTAAATCACCACATCTATCATTAATACATGTGGTGTCTTCAGAATTTGGGCCTTGTCAGCCAGCTTTGAAATCAATAGCCTGTATATTTTTGGGGTCTTTGGAACACTTCTGAATAACAGCTTGAGGGAAGGCATTCCACACCTAGCATTGGGCTTTTAATGGCTCCTTGGAGGTACATTATAGAATGACTCCAATTAAACACACACACACACACACACACACACAATTTGTAAAACTTACAAAATAGTAGGTTTCCATATGGCTTCTCCAAACATCCTTAAAGTTAATTACTACCATCTAGCATCCTCTGCCCTACCTCACATCACTCTTCTCATCCCCATTATTCCCCTTTCCCTTTGTATCACCCATACTCTACATATTCTACTATCTCCCTTCCCTGAAGAACTTTCTTGCCCCTCTACACCAATGATCCCTTTCTAACTTTCTGGATTCTATAGGTACTCCAAATTAAACACATGAATTTAAAGATTTGGCAATGTATCTACATATGAATGAGAACTTGTGACATTTGTCTAAGTGTGGGTGACTCACTAAGTGTGGTGTTTTCCAGCTCTATCTGTTTACCCAGAAAATTACTAATTTCACTTCTTTTTTCTTTTTCACAGCTGAAGGAAGTTCCATTGTGTAGGGGCACCACATTTTTAGTGTCAGAGCTATTGTGATAAGACCAGTTCTGGAGATGGTATGTGTGTCTCTATACTAGGAAATAGAGTCCTTTGATTATATGCCCAGGAGTAGTATGGCTAGGTCAATTGGTAGATGTGTTTATAATCTTTGAGCTATTGCTACACTGATTTCCAGCGTGGCTCATGCCAGTTTGCCCTCCCTCCAGCAGTCTGCTAACATTTGCCACTCCCCACATCCTCACCAGCATTTATTGTCTATTGTTTTCTGCATCCTAGCCACTCTGACTGTAAGACCACATTCTCGGTGAAGTTGTAATTTCCATTTCCATGATGGCTAACAATGGTAAACACTTTAGGAATATTTCTTAACCATTTGTATTTCTTCTGTGGACTCTCTGTTCAGTTCCATAGCCTGCTTCTTAATTGGGTAGTTTGTATTCTTGATGTGTGTGTGTGTGTGTGTGTGTGTGTGTGTGTGTGTGTGTGTGTATAAATTTCATGTATATTCTAGATGTCAACCACCTGTCAAATGTTCAGCTGGAAAAGATTTTTCCCATTCTGTAGGTTGATCTTCAGCCAGTTAATAATTTCCTTTGAAGTACAGAAGCTTTTAATTTCACAAAGTCCCATTTGTTGCTTGTTCTGTTTTTTTTTTTTTTTTTTTTTAACTGGGTATCTGGCATTCTGTTCAGAGAGTCTATACCCGAGCCTTTGTTCTAAAGTATACTCCCTACCCTTTCTTCTAGAAGTTTCAGATTTAACATTGAGATCTTTGATCCTCTGGAATTTGTGTATGTACAGAGAAAGAATGATTAACTTTCATTCTTCAATATGTTGATATCCAGTTTTCTCAATACTATTTGTTAAAGACACTTTGTTCTTCCCAGGCACATTTTTGGCATCTTTGTAAAAAATCAGATGGATGTAGGTTATCTTTTTTATTAGTTAGATTTATGGACCATCCTAGTGCAATATCATCTTATCTTAACTCATATGCAAAGACCCTATTTTCAAGTAAGGTCATCACATTCTGGGGTTCTAGACAAATATGGATTTTGAGGGAAACTGTTTAACCCAACATGAGCAGCTAAGACAAAAAGGGTGAGGTTGGGTGGAACTCTAGGACCAAATTTCAGGGATGTATTATAAAATGAAATCAATATGAGTGGATGATAGGGTATCTGTCTTAGTTAAGGTTACTATTACTGTGATGAAACACCATGATAAAAGCAACTTGGAGAGGAAAATGTTTATGTAGCTTCCACATTACTGTTCATAATAGAAGGAATTCAAGACAGGAACTCAAACAGGGCAGGGACCTGGAGGCAGGAGCTGATGCAGAGTCCTTGGAGGGATGCCGTTTATTGCCTTGCTCTTCATGGCTTGCTCAGCATGCTTTCTTATAGAATCCAGGACTGCAGCCCAGGGATGGCACCACCCACAATGGCTTAGACCCTTCCCTATCAATCCCCAATTAAGAAAAAACAGCTGGATCTTACAGAGGTATTTTCTCAATTGAGGTTCCCTCCTTTCAGATAACACTACTTTGTATCAAGTTGACACAAGACTAGCCAGCACAGTATCTGATAAGACTGGTAAGGTCTTGACAGGAGGAAGACTAGTGAGCAGACTAGCCCCCTGACCCACCACTTCAGCCAGCCAGTCTAGGATACTTGGCCAACTCCAGGCTAATAAATTACCCTGTGTTAAAAAACAAGGTAGATTACTCCTGAAGAATTATACCTGAGGTTAACCTCTGGCTTCTACACACACACACACACACACACACACACACACACACACACACACACAAGAATCTATTTGGATTCCAACCCCCACATACCCACAAATCCCAAGCACATTTACTAATGCATAATATATTCAAATCTAAAGAAAATTTAGCCACCTATACTTCCTACAGTTTATATGGCTAAAGTGCGTGCCACAGAATTATTTGCTAAATAATTGCATTAAAAGCAATCATGATATTATCATGATATTTTTCATGGCAATGTTTAGTCTTATAAACTGTTGTTCTCTCTGATCTATTGCTAGCTAAATAATGTTCTCATATGAGTCATGATTTGATGTGACAAGCAACATCAGATCTTTCCAGTGAATTTCCCCTCAGTGTTCAAGCCACTAAACCATCCCAGGCTTTGATGAGCTAACATGTGATGTTCAAGATTCCCCAGCACCTACATAAAGCCAGAAATTTGTATTTAGTACATATCTCCATGAGGGAGCAACACAAAACTCTTCTATTAGATCAAACCCTAGTTCTCAGGCCAGCAGACAGGAAACATAGTCCTGATCAATCAAATATTGATCCTGCCACTTAAATGAAGCACAGAAGTATTAAATTTATTTGTCTGTAAAATTAATGTTACTATATTGATATTTATAATATTGTTATATGTTTATATTCCTTCACCATGGTTTCTGCATACATGCAATAATTTTGTTTATAAAAAGAAAAAACAAATATTATCTCAGAAAATGAAGGTGAAATTTAATGACGTGGAAGAAGCCCAAAGCTAGGATTCCACCTGTGCTAAACCACTTCGTTTTATCCTGTGTTTTGTTTATAGTCTTGGCTCTATTGCCCATATGCCCTTGGGGGGTATCAAATGACTCTTTCACAGATGCCACATATTCTGTCCTGTGTATCAGATATTTACATTACTATGCATAAGAGTTGCAAAACTACAGTTGTGAAGTAGCAGTAAAAACAATTTTATGGTTGGGGGTCACCATAAATACATATGTGAGGAACTGTACTAAAGGGCTGCAGCATTGGGAAGGTTGAGAACCACTACTATATACTGAGAAATCCCAACGTGCTTGGCCAGCACCTGTGGTTTACTGCCAGCTGATCTTTCTTTCATTTATCTCCTGTTGAATCCAGAATCTCTTATGGCAGAATTCCCCACAGAATCTCTTAGAGCAGAAGTCCCCCAGAAGTTTGCAGTTACCTCCAGTAGCTACGTGAGATAGACCACAGGGCTTGTGATAGATGGTCCTGGTCTTGTGAGTCAAGGCATCATATACTTTGCACTGGGAAGCCAATGATAAGTGCCAGCATCATGATGCTATTACCTTTGCTGGGTTTCTCAATTTACTCTGGCAAAGGTC
Organism: Onychomys torridus; assembly: GCF_903995425.1. Lineage (NCBI taxonomy): Eukaryota > Metazoa > Chordata > Mammalia > Rodentia > Cricetidae > Onychomys > Onychomys torridus. The sequence goes on along the minus strand of NC_050450.1, from coordinate 36,768,779 downwards.
TCACAAGAGGCATGAGTTTTAGATGATTGGCAGAAAGGCTGATGACCAAGCATTTATGTTGGCAGAGGCCCCAAAACATGTCTCTGGAGATCTCATGGTTGTGCTAAGCATTTAACTCACTGGTTCCTAGGTAGTGAGTGGGCAGTGGAGGAGTGGGACTTGGGAAGAGGGTTATTTACCTTATTCCTAAACATTGCAATGTATTGATAAGTTGTGTTGTGGTGCCTGTGAGTACCAAGAATCTTAGCCCTGGGTGTGAAGATACAGCCACACTGATAAGACAAAATCAGTCTCTAAAGGCTTCGGTGCTCTGGCTTGTGGGGTTGGACTGCCTCCAGCAAGCACTAGGCAGCCCACTCTACTCCTAGATTCAAACAAAACAGTTCTAAGCCAGAACTTAACTAAAATAAAAGAGATGCAACCACTTTTCCAAGGAAGGATTTTGATTTAGAATGTTTTGTTTGGCATCCCCCTATTTGTCTGTTGGCATCACCCCTTTGGAAGTTCATGTAAGTTCTAGAGAGGAGAGTGGATCACAGTGTTTAAGCCTTTGTAGATGCAAGTCTTGTTCCGATAATGATTTGGGATTTAATAAGTCATTAAAATTCTCCAACAAATGCTTTCCAGGTGGCTTATGTAAAAAGAATTTTTTAAAGAAAGGCAAAGGGAAAAAAGTCAGAATGATCTTAGGTAAATATCTTCTCAAATGTGGGAGAGACACAGCTGTTAGTTGATACTGCTAATTGTCCCCTATGTTGAAAATGCTGGCTCCTCATTTGGACACTGAGCATCAACATAAACACAAAACGCTGCCTGACTGGCATCAGCTCCCCTGCCTGTCAGCAGTGTTTGGCTATGCCAGAGTTTTATGAAGGGCTTATTCACTAAAGTCCAGTGCAAGCCTGTATGAAGTCTTCATTGGGAGTAATTTTTATTCTCCCAAGATCCATCAAATAACTGATGGAATGTTGGGGAGACAGTGTACTGTAGAAACAGAGTTTATGGGTCTCTGAACCAACCTGGGGTTGAATCACAAACTTAAGACAAAAGCTTAAAAAAAGTCAGAATAATCATTAATCTTACGTGGAAATATGTGTCACCACTCTCTCAGCATTCCATATGGCAGTGAGACCTGAGGTAAGAAATTTAATCTGTCAACATGTCAGTTCCCCATCTATGTAATGGGGATAAAATATTAATCTTACATGTCCACTATCAGAATTAAGACAAGTAATACAATAATCTCCAGTTCAGAAAAATGTTGATTTATTTTTAAGGATTGTGTTCTAGGGACATTAAAATTATTTATGCAAATTTTACATCTTTTGGACACTGTTGAGTGTGCGTATATGTGCGTGTGCACATGGACAATGATGTATTAATTGAGAAACAACCAAGAGAGAACAGTTATATATTAACTTGAAAAAAAAAAAGACTAATACGAAGTTATTCAGCACAGAGATACCTTGGGTAGGTGATGCTTCTTGAAGCCAAAGGTTATTAAATGAAAAACTCAGTGCCAGGTAAGGATACTTCTCTATAAATTGTCAGGTAAGACAAGAGGCCTCAATATAATATAGGCAATTGACTTTGCTTTCCACAAAAAGTTGATAGTAAGACCCTATGGCTGAAGATATCAACCCTATACTTTGGATACAGCACACAGAGAAATCAACCTGAAACTGAGCTGGAAGCTTCTTTCCTGCTGGCTAGTTTCCATAGCATCAGAAGGTGCTATGCAGGCAGATGGGAGAGAAAGCCATCAACAGTTTTACTGGACTGTGAGCCCTGCAAGTTACCATACTGACCTACTATTGGAGGCTTTATTAAGGCAACTTCACATAGTTAAAAGGGAGGTTTATTTTGGAGTAACTTACAACAAGTAAAGGGATAGGTTACAGGATCTGGGAGAGGTGAAGTGCAGTCCAGTGGTGTTCTCTGGAGAACTCTGCTCATCTACCATCCAGCATCCAGGATCACCAGGAAACAAGAGAGCCGGCACATCTAGATCTTAGGTCTTAAGGGCTCCTGTCTTGGCCCCGCCTCAGGGGCAGGCCATAGGTAAGTGTGACAGTTACCAGAAGTCTCACTGAGGGTGGTACTTCCAGGTCAAACCTGGAACAGCTACCCACTACAACCTACAAGGCAAGATGTTCCCACCAGTATGCAATAGTGGCATGATTATTATGGGAGCAACCAACCACTTTCTCTTTGGACCTGAGGCTGCTCCATAGGAAGAAACCCTTGCTTGGTACTGTAAAACTAGTCAAGAGTCCATGGCTGGGGAAGTCATAGGCAGCTTAACAACATGTACAGTCAACAAAACACTACATATGTTAAGTTGCCTTATAATGGTCATATGTGTACCCATAGATTAGTGCTTCTCTTGGCCCTTGTCAGAGAAGCTTCTTCTAGCTGCAAGTGGTGGTTAACTCAGAGTTTCATAATTTGTCAGAGTGTTAACAATAAGTGACTGTTGAGTGCTTAGCATTAAATAGAACATCTATATCACTTCCTTACAAGGCTCAGGGAACATCCCAGAAAAAGGTGGGGAAAAATGCAAGAGATAGAAGATGAGGTAGAGTGTTGTAGAAAGGTATATCCTGGGTGCAACATGGTTTTGCCCTCTTGAATTCACAGCATCTGTGGTTACTTACATAAGACCTGCCTGAAATTGGCCTGCTAACATTTCATCATAGGGAAGGTCTCATGAGGTCTTATCCCTTCCTGAGGATCTAGTTGTAATAAGTGGGGGAGAGAATGCCATTTTCATCAGTGATGTCGCCACTGAAAAGTATCTTATAAACCTGAAGCACTTCCCACCCATGCTCATATAAGCAACCTTAAGTAAATTTATGAAGTTTCTGTCTCTGTCATTGGTCTCTCATAAACACAAGTATGTAGACACCACACACACACACACACACACACACACACACACACACACACCCCTGAAAGTTAGGATTTCATTGGTTGAGGGTGCAAGTATGAGAGAGGGTAATAGAAGAGGAAATGTCTAAAATATACTATATATACACACAAAACTATCAAACAATAAGTACATTTCATAAAAGAATTATTCACCATTTTAGGGGATTGTAGCATTGATTGGTCAAAAGTAAAGAGAACTCTTCGGAAGACTGGGATATCAGGTATGAGCAGCAGCTACCCCTACAGCTGAGCTTAAGTGTTCTGGGATGGACCCCTTCTACTTCCAGCTGACCATGTTGGGGAGAACGTAGCTATCACCGAATGCCAAGGAAGCTGTTGTAATGATGTGCTGTTAGAATTTGCTAAAAGTCTGAGCTCTGGCACTTGGAGACAGTGTACCCACCACTGTGCTGGGGAAAGCAGTCATGAAGTTTCCCTGTGAGGCATTCTGCTGTATACCTCTCAAGAATCGCTAAGCACTCTGTGCATCAGCAGCTTGATGCTTAGGATTCTTTGATGCTGGGAGTATCGTGAAGGCCACAAATAGGATCAACTTTTTTCACAGAAACCTGGCACAGGAAACCATCTATGTGCCAACTCCTGCTTAGAGAATGCACTACAACCAGGAAGAAAAAAAATATTTTCTAGGGCAGAGTCTTCAGTGCCCTGGACTGACAAAGTGTAACAACATCCCAGTTTAATAATGAAAAGTATGGAAAGGTTTCAGGGTTTTTTTTGTTTTGTTTTTTACAGAGTAGACAATGAGGGGTGATTTGGGACCTGAAAAATAGTCCGTTGACAACTGGTACAAATGGTGAAGAAATCAAGCCTTGCTTCTTAGGGTCTGAATTTATGCTCAGTTTCACAGTCTTCTGTCACAAGGCTTCTTTGAGAAATCTACAACCATGACTGGTGTTGAGCTTCTCTTGGTATTGCAGGTGACAACTCTAAGTACCATCTCACTTCTGCTAGATAATTTATAGGGGAGACTACTTGTTGAATGCCATTTTAATGAACCCCAGTGATGATAAAATGTGATTCAGGCTGCAATCAACAAACTAAATCAAGGTCTTCTCCCCATTGTATTTAGTTACAGAAGACATTAAGAGGGACTTTTGAAAAATGTGAAATAATAAAATACTCTTGACCTAAAGGTGTTTTTAAAAATTTGATAGTAGTTTATTAACCAAATATATCCTCCTTTAAATATTTTTTTTTGTTTTTTTTCCCCCCTGGACTAGTAATTGAATGAGGAATAGGGAAAATTAATTACTATTCTTATGGACATTGTAGAAATAGTGAGGATTTGATTGAAGAATTGTGTGTAATTTAAATTTTGTAAGAAGGGTCAGCATGATGTGTGCCACATAGTGCTTAATAGATGGCATATAAGACACTGTTGTTGATGTGGCTTTCTCTGTCTGAGTGATGAGTTGTCAACTTCTCTGTGAGAGGTCACCAAAGGTTCCAGAAAAATAATCAGAAACAAAATCAGCTTAATTATTTTTTTGCTGCATCAACTAAATATGAGGAGTAGAAAGGAGAACGACATGGAGACTTTGGCACAGGCTCTGCCTCACTCCTCTGGAGCTCATTTAGGAGTCTAATTAGACCATAGTGACCTTGTCTATTGACCCAGGAGTAGAGAGGTGAGAAGGGAGGGCATGATTAATTGAATGCCTGGCAATCAGGTGAGGCATAAGCCAGAGCTTTTCAAGGCCAGGGAGCAGCTGTAAGCATCTTTCTCTGCCTTACCACCAACTTTAGGATACTTCCAAAAGAAGCTGTAAAAATGGGATACCAGTTTGCATGAATTTTCTACAACTGTTTTCTTTTCATCTCGTTTCATTTTTTCTGTATGTGTGTTTGCATGTGTGTGTATACACGTGGGAGGCTTGAGAATGTGGAGGCCAGTAATTGACATCAGATGGCTTCTTTGATTGCTGTCCACTTTATTTAGCAGATCAGGGTCTCTTGCTTTTCCCAGAGATCACCAATTCTGTTGAGTCTAGTTAGCCAGTTTGCAAGGGCAGTTTTGTCACATGGCTTCGTGGCGTTACCTGTTCTCTCACATCTTGCTTCCCTTGGTGGTGTCTTACAGGGTTTCCCCTGACCCTTCCTTTCTTCTCTTTCTATCTCTCTTGATTTCCTGCCTTGCTCCATTCTGTCCTGCCATAGGCTAATGTGGCTTTATTTATTAACCATATTCACAGCATACAGAAAGACATCCCACAGCAGTGTGTTTTCCTCTCCAGTAGCTCTCAGTGTTCTCAGGAGCATGTCTTACCTCTTTCCTGTGGGATGCAAGCATGTGTTTTAGGAGGATTTGGTTCCCCTTCAGACTCTTCTTTCAGAACTCCAGCATCTCTCTGAAGTCTCTGATCTAGCTATACACACTACTTGTGCATCTAGGAGTATAGAATTTTCTTTATACCAAATGACCTCTCATCTACCTCTTCATTAACTCTTTCTTCTCCTAAAGGACTCAAATTAGATCCTCATCCCTATGCAAAAGGGGTGGGTAAAGTTACACATGTGGATCCCATAATAGCCCATATTGAGCCCCATATTCCTTACTATGATATTACAAGTGTATATTTATTGTTAACTCTATCACAACACTACCTTCAGTTTTAATTTTTGTTCAGGGTCTTGGTATATAGCCCACCTGAACTCATTTTTTATCCCAAACACATAATCCCTCTACCTCCACTTACACAGATCTATAACTAGAATGTTCTACCATGCCTGGTTTCTCTTTGTTATGTCTTTGACCCTCATACACAGCATCATGTCTAGCACATTTGTTCTCTCTGACATATGTTACTTCTTAGGTGGTAAAGTGAATTCAGACTTTATAAAAAATAATTTTAGTACGTGAACTTGTTAGGGAAGAACTACCCTTGATTTTCTTGGGTGATAGACTGTTGGACTAATCACAGGCTGTGAAAATAACCCCTTTCCCTAGAGAGGTAGGGAGGTTTTTATGAGGAGGAGGAGGAGGAGGGGGGGGGGGAGGGGGAGGGGGGGGGGGGGGGGGAGGGGGAGGAGGAGGAGCATTAGGACCACAGTGTGAAGACAGTTACTTTGAGTTAGTGGGCAGAATAGCATTAGAATTGCATCTCATTCTTTGTTAATTTTACCATTTCTTCATAGATTTACTTCTCTCTTAAAAGGAATAAATAGAAAGCACATGATTGGCCCAATTAAATGATTGGAGAAAGACTAGAATCTTACAGTTAGAAGCACTAGTTAAACCTACTTTCCCCATCTGCTTTTCCCTTCTAGTCATCCACTCCACTTTTTTTTTTTCTTCGAGACACGGTTTCTCTGTGTAGCTTTGCACCTTTCCTGGAGCTCATTTGATAGCCCAGGCTGGCCTTGAACTCACAGAGATCCGCCTGGCTCTGCCTCCCTAGTGCTGGGATTAAAGTTGTGCGCCGCCACCACTGCCCGGCCCACTCCACCTTTTAAAGAAAATTGGCTAACTTCTCCTTAGAAGAATGATATTTTTCCATTATATGTGATTGAGTGTCATATTCTTTCTTAAGGGAATACAGAAGTGAAATGCCGATTGTGCTCAAGGCAAAGAAACCACCACAAGTGTCTACGTGGAACATGGCAGGTTATAGTCTCAGCAGCGTGAGTAGTGAGCTGGGGTAACCTGCTTTGAAGTGTCTTTCAGGTTTACTTTTGTTCAAGGAGAGTTCGTGCTGACCCCTCTTTTTCCTAGTCATGAGGGCTGGAAATGATGAGAGGGAATGAGAAGAGGCAACAGATGAGCAATGCTTCAGTCTCCAAGCCTTTGGAGGCAAGAGCTATTCATGGACAGTGATGGAAGGCTGCGGAGTTTGAAGGCACGGTGCAGGTTCCACCCGCAGTGCTTGACAAGTTATTTTATACTCTGTTGGTTCCCTGTGCCTGTAAGAGATGCAGCGACTCATTAGTTCTAATGTTGATAATGCAGTTCAAGCTTCCTAGATGAACATCACATTGGTGACACTTAGTACAACTAGAACAAATGAAAATGACTTAATTAGAGTTGACTGTAGGTTACTTGGAACAAACTTTACTGAGATGAAGATCATGGTACTGGTGATTGGCAGTGATGGTGACTTTGATCGTTGCTATGGAAATGAACAACACTTTTATTCTCTTCCAGAGTGGTGAATAACTTAACAGGCACAATCCCCATGGAAGCCATGAGAATGTACAGCTCAGATCTTTAACTGAAGTGAACATAACTGAGTGATGTCCCCAGTGTCTGTGCTCTGAAATCTGTGAGTGCCATTTTGCCGACAACATGCTTCCCGTAGATAGCTCACAACTTGTGACTGAATACAGGAGGATACTAAGACAACCAGTTCCTGGGAGACAGTGGGTCCCTGATGATCTTAGTGGACTCTCCTTAGAACTTCACTACAACCCAAGACTTTCTCCCTTCCTTCATCTGTTTTCATTTTCTCTCTTCTGCACTTAGGGTCAGACTCATATCACAGTTTGATGATGCTCCCAGCTAACCCTAGATCCTTGACCCTTTGTATCTTTGTATTTTCCCTTGATAAATTCTTGACATAAATTATGATAAAGTGTGACACAAATATTTTCATTTTCAACTATTTTAAGTGCATAACACAGGACATTGATCATATTCACAATATTATATAACCATTAGAACTACTTATTTCTGATTTTTGTATAGCCTCAAACAAACATTGTGCACATTAAGCAATTATTCCTAATCCTAATATATAACCTGTACTTTAATTCTGACTTGGAGTCTGCTTCTCAGATGACATTGACAATACACTCCCATTTAGTTTTCTTAGCAGTTGTTCAAGTAGATAAAAATCCCTTTATCCAGGTACAGGAAACTGAGTCTCTGAATTATTAATTAATTTACACCAAATCTCACAAAAAGGCATGTTTGACTTTAAAATTCTACCCCAGATCCCTGTGACTCCAGAGAATCTGTTCTTCAATACAGACTTTGGATGTCATGTGATGAGTCCAAATGTGAGCATCAGAAAAGGCCAAAGGTGATCTGCCATATCAAGGGAGATGCTGAAAAGGAGGTAAGGAGGGCCAGGCAGGAATAAGAGGCTCAGTGCAGGAGGAATTCTCCAGAAAAAAAAAGACCCACAACTACTTCTATCATAGCTCATTATTATATTTATTTTATTATTTTTAATTATGTGTCTGTGTGGGGGTATGTGTATATGAGTGCAGCCACCTAGAGAGTCCAAAAGAGGGCATCAGGTCTTTGATGTTGGAGTTATGAATGGTTGTGAACCACCATTTGGGTGCTGGGAACCAAACCCACATCATCTGTAAGAACAGGTGCTCTTAACTGCTGAACTATCTCTCCAGCTCTGCCTTATGTTCTTAAGCTCAAGGCTGTGATTACCTCATGGGGGAGATGTGTGCATCTGATAGCCTCCTTTTTAGTCAGGAGTTTCTTGAGCTGATGTTTAACATAAAAAATCAGTAGTTTTATGCATGACTTCAAAGAAAGTATTATTTACAGATCAAGAAACCACGGTAAACCAGGCAGTGGTGGCGCACACCTTTAATCCCAGCGCTCAGGAGGCAGAGGCAGGCAGATCTCAGTGGAGTTCAAGGCCAGCCTGGTTTACAAAGTGAGTTCCAGGACAGCCAGGACTGTTACACAGAGAAGAAACCCTGACTTGAAAAACCAAGGGGCGGGGGGGAGAAACCAAAGGTAAGATGGAGAATTTCTGTTTTGATGAAGGAAGTGATTTAAGGGTGTATTTGCTGACACTGGAAGGCCAGCAGAGAGTTAAGCAATGAATTACTTTGTTCTCTTATTTTTATCATTATAAAGCCATGGTTTAACCAAACTGTGATTGAAACAACACAAAAAATTAATAAACCAATTGTTTCTGTTGAAAAGCAATATCTACTGCCTAACCCCACTGTTATGCTTTTGAAGACATACAAAGCATTGCTAATCTTTTCTTCTTTCCCTAGTGTTATTTACTGATGACACTTAAACATCACAGCTAACTCATCCAGAACAGGCTTTGGGGGGCCCTTGACTGACTTTTTACTCAATGGCCACAAAACAATACAGTGACTTCTCATTATTGAGATAGTTAATGTGCTATGAAATTTCCATGCATGCTGAATCATTGTTCCTAGGGGAAAATGTAGAGTTAGATTCTTGGGAGCTTCCCATCACAATATTTTTATAAACTGAAGAACATGTAACCTCATTTTATGTGTTCTTGCTTAAATGATGTCTTATTTAATATATACTATCGATTCCTTAATGTTAAACCTCATGGCCAGGAAAATATAATTCATGTCTAAACAAAGACATACATATTCACAATGAGACAATCACAGTTTTGTTGAGCTTAGGAACACAAGACAGCATTTTCAGGACTGTTTTGGGGCTATTTTAAACAACAGAATCATCAGAAAGGCACCAAAATGCAGAAGTATGCATGTACTTACCACCAGTGTGGAGCTAAAATAAGAAAACAGAGCCTACTTAGCTTCTCTAAACATCAATGATGACTCTGGAGTCAACATTAGACTGAGTTCAGGGCTACAAATGCAGTTTAGTGACAAATTTGCCAGACTCAATCCAGAATAACAAACTTTAATTGTCTATCATTAAAAGGCAAATTGTCGGGTTGGGGATTTAGCTCAGTGGTAGAGCACTTGCCTAGCAAGCACAAGGCCCTGGGTTCAATCCTCAGCTAAAAAAAAAAAAAAAAAAAAAAAAAGGCATATTGTCTATTATTGAAGAGAGTCCCTTTTTCCTTGATTGTTCCAAGCCAAATATTATCCAATCTCCCAGATCCTTGAAAATTAAAAAGAAAATACTCAATGGGAAAAAAAAAAAAAACTTAACAGGTAATTCTCATGGGAGGTCAATCTGCAAGTTCATTGGTGGCCAGTGTCTTATTTTATACATGAGCTGATGGAATAGTCCTTATTGGATGTCACACAACTTGTCACTGGAAGTGAGAGGGAAACCTTGGCACCTTTGCCTGTGGGGTTGTAGCTCAGTACTTCTTTGAGCCAAATGACCACTGAACACATATGTGGCTGAGGCTACCAGTAGTTCCATGCCTAGGATCTCCTGCAGGGGAGGCTTTTCTGGTATGTTATCTCACTCCCAGGATCCAGCACAGTCTGTGGCAGATAAATGGCCAATAAACTTTGGGCATAGAGAGAAGCTGTGAAATTGAGGTCCTTTTAAGATTTCTATCATTAGACAAAGATCAAGTACATGGTAGTATAAAGTTCTTTGAAAGACCAGAAGAGCCAAGAGATGGTCATTATAATAGTTAAAGATGTAGCATCTTGAGATACTTGGGCATGGACATGTGCTTGGTGATGTAACCTTAATAGAAGGCACAAGACACAGAATCTCTTTGTACCTCAGTTACCTTCATCTGTAACCTGGAGGTGAGAGCAGGTGTCACTAGATGGTTGTATGTGAGAACTAGGTATGGCAGGAAGCCATCAATGAACAGAGGAGCCCATCATAATTGTTAGGGCTGGTCTGATAACTCAGAGTGGGAACAGACAGGTGGAGGCATTTGAAAAAGCTTCTGGGGGAGAAAGCCCCTAGTGTGGTTGTGAGGGAAAGCCAAAGTTTCCTGGAATGGAGTGCTATCTAGCAGATTAAAAGGTCAAGGTTGGAGGCATGTCTGGCATGTTCATGAAGGACATTTAGAGAAATGTGCCTGGCCAGGTAGCTGAGACTTTGTTAGAGACTTAAAATCCAGTTGTGGCTATGCTTGGGGTTACAGATTGTGCCCCACAAAGTGAAACTTAGCCTTAAGAAGTCAATTAAATCAGCTGAATTAGTGGTAAAAAGAAAGAAAAAAAATGTGTTCAATGTGGCCATACTGCGAAGAAGGACAAAAACCAGTGATTCCTCCAATTTGCAATTTGTCTTCAGGGTCCTGAAGTAAGGTTAAAATATATATTGAGGGAGGATATGTACAGCTAAGCAGTCTGCAGTGGAGGATGAACTCAGCTGCCATTGACCCACCACTGTCTGTATATATAAGGTTGTAAAAAAGAAGAGTTCTCACTCAAGATTGACCCAGCCTTTCTTCTTCCAGCATGAGATTCCTTCCCAGGAATCTGGGGATACTTTCAGTGTCCTCTGTTTTGACAGTCAGACAGCTGACATGTCTCTTTAGAATATATTCATCTCTGTCAGGCTGGTTACACATTTACTGGGTGGAGGGAGGCACTCCTGCTTCTGAGCCTCCCTAGGTACCATGAGGGAAGCTTACAAATTGTCTCCTCTGGGGGAAAAGTATCTGGGGGAAAAGTACAGCATGAATTTTATCTCTTTTGGGATGCAAAGAAGACTTTTCCTTAAAATGCCCTTGATTTTGAAGTTGCCGTTTGTGTGAGGAGTGACCTGGCCATTTCAAAAGGAATATTCAACTATTAGGGATTTCTGTTCTTTTCCTATCTCCCCCCTTTTACCCCCCTGTAATGCTTCATTGTAGGCTTAGGAGGAGGTTCAGAAATAGGGTCATAGTGCAAGGCATATGAAATTGAGGTCCTTTTAAGATTAAAAGATTGACTAAAAGATCCTATTTAGCTTATTTCTCCAACTCAGTGTAGGATAAGCTAGAGGGCAGAAACTCTTCCCCCAGTAGATGCTCTGATTCTCAAGGATATTTCTGAGTTGCAGAGATATTTTCTCACCTGCTGAGTTTGTAAACTCAACCCTTGGTTCCAAGTATTCACACATGTACAGTCAAAGCATTGGTATGCATGGATCAGCCCTCTTGATAAAAATTCCCCTGCATCTCTGCAGCTGGGAGTACACTGGGGATAGTATCTTTGAAATGGGCAAATCCATCAATGTTTCTGGAATGTTCTTTCCTATTCCTCTGTGTGCTTTCTGTATGGATCCTTTCTCATTGTGGCTCATGCAGCTGCTCATCAGGTTTCTGATGGTGTCATCTGTCACTGCAGAAGGCTGGTGTGTTATATGAGCCTTTTAAAATTCGTCATTTATTTTTTATTTTTGGTTTGTTTCTTTCAGGTTAGTGAGAAGGAGTGTAGGCCTGAGGAGTGAATACCTCATGTTGTCACTTATATCCATCTCTCCCCTGGATCATGGCATGTTAAGCCTTAAAAAGAAGTGAAAAGATCCTATTTAGTTTATTTCTCCAACTCTGTGTAGGATAAGCTAGAGGGAAACCATCAAGCAAGGCTGGGATGAGCATCTGCTACACTCAACACAGGGTTCTACACACAGAGCAAGATTCTCCAACTGAGCACTCAGCTCCCAGGGGAGTGGTGGAGAGTTTGTAAACCACCTAAACATTCACAGCAGGGGACACTGAATACTTTAATACAAGCCAGCTGAACAGCAGAGGCAGGCAGCCCCATTCACATTTCATTGATGTATTTATTAATTGTCTTATTTGTTTTGGGTATGATGGTATTACCAAAACATTTTTTTAATACAACTTTTTCATGTAGCTGTGGATGCCTCTAGTTTTCATATTGTAATACTCATGAGCTGGAATGCATCTGTTTTCTTCCCTTCTAATGCTTTAGCATCAAAGCATGAATGAAAACTGGGTCATTTTAGAATTTCTCACTAATAACAATTCCCTGAATTGGGATGGAATTCTATCACCTCCCACCTTAAGTCATTTTTCTTTCTTTTTTTTTTTTTCCTGTGAAATCTCCATATAAGTTATTGGAATAGTGTTTACTTTGTGAGGAGGAAGGAAAAGGACAGAGATACTTGCCTTTAGCCGAGTGCTCTGCCTAGCTCATCAGGCCAATTGGGCAAGACTTGCTCTTAAGTAAGTTTTGATGGGAGAGGTGGTTGTATAGTGCATAACCCAGTGAGGCAGAGTGGGATGTCTCTTTTGATTCTTGCCATTCCTAAGGCATTTGACCTATTTCTCCAACTTTTGTACAATTCCATGCTTTCATCGATAAAGTAGAACATCGAACTCTCCCTTGTACATGTCCTCTAAGGATTTAACATGCAGAGAGTTTAATACAGACAAGACTCAGGCAAGTCTCCATTGATAGCCATAGGAAAATGGGCCATCTGATGCTGGATGAAGTGACTGGCTCTGGAGCTGCTGTGGTTTCTTTTCTCACTGTGACACAGAGAAGACTTTCATGTCTGCCATCAGGTCAGAGGGAGGAGCACAGGGTTTGGAGTACCAGCTAGTTTCCTTTCTGTAGCTGTGATAAGCACCATGACCAACAGCAACTCAAGGAATTGAGTTACACTTCTGGGTCACAGTCCATCATTTCAGGAAGTCAAGTTCAGAAACTCAGCAGGAGCTGGAGCAAAAATCACAGAGAAATCCTGCTTGCTGATTACTAGCTCACTCAGCTAGCTTTCTTATTCACCCCTGGCCCAGCTAGAGTGTGCCTTCCACAGTAGGCTGGGCCCTTTCACATCAATCATCAATCCTGACAGTCTCTCACAGACATGGTCACAGGCCAATTTGATCAAGGCAATGCTTCATTTGAGGTTTCTGCTTCTCAGGTCACTTTAGGTTGTATCAAGTCGACAATAAAAACTAACCAAGTCAGGGTACCTTATACTTTTCTTTCCTTCCTTCCTTCCTTCCTTCCTTCCTTCCTTCCTTCCTTCCTCCCTCCCTCCCTCCCTCTTTCCCTCCCTCCCTCTCTTTCTCTCTTTTTCTCTCTCTCTCTCTTTCTCCCTTTCTCTTTCTCTCTCTCTCTCTCTCTCTCTCTCTCTCTCTCTCTTTCTTTCTTTCTTTCTTTCTTTCTTTCTTTCTTTCTTTCTTTCTAATTGAAAATAGATTCTTTGCCGGGTGGTGGTGGTGCACACCTTTAATCCCCGCACTTGGGAGGCAGAGGCAGGAGGATCTCTAAGAGTTCAAGGCCAGTCTGGTCTAGAAAGCAAGTTCCAGGACAGTCAGAGCTATACAGACAAATCTGGTCTCAGAACCAAACCAAACCAAACCAAACCAATCCAAACCAAAACAGCCCCCCTCAAACATTCCCCCCCAAAGAAAATAGAGTCTTCTCTCATACAACACATTTCAACCACAGTTTCCCTTCCCTCCACTGCTCCTAGCTCCCCCTCCACCCCTCCCTCTTCCTTCTCCATTTCCTCTTCAGAAAATACCAGGCCTCCAAGAGACCACAACAGAACAGGGCAAAACAAGATACAGTAAGACAAGGTGAATGCCCTCATATCAGGGTTGGACAAGACAACCCAAATGGAGGAAAAGAGTCCTAAGAGCAAGCAAAAGAATCAGAGATACACCCACTCCCATAGTTAGGAGTCTCACAAAAGCACCAAGTTAACAGCCACAACATATACGCAGAGGACCTGGTGTAGACCCGTGCTAGTTCTGTGTTTACCATTTCTTTGAGCCCATGGGAGCCCTGGTAAAAGCTGGTGACAATGAGATTGCACTCTGGGGTTCAGCTGACCTACTATTTATTCTCTTGGAAAAATGTTTGTCAGGTCAACACCCTTGAAATTTATATTCATCGGATAAAGAAGCAATGGTTGCCTCACTGGGTGTGCTGGCTAGTCTTAAGTCAGTTTGACATAAGCTAGAGTCATCTGAAAGGAGGGAGCCTCAACTGAGAAAATGCCTCCATAAGATCTGGCTGTAAGGCATTTTCTTAATTAGTGATTTATGGGGGAGGGCCCAGCCCACTGTGGCTGGTGCCATCCCTGGGGTGGTGGTCCTGGGTTCTGTAAGAAATTAGGCTGAGCAAGTCATGGGGAGCTAATCAGTAAGCAGTACCCCCCACCATGGCCTCTGAATCAGCCCCGGCCTCCAGGTTTCTGCCCTGTATGCATTCCTGCCCTCACTGCTTTTGATAATGAACTGACTGTTACCCAGAGCTGTGAGAGAACTAAATCCTTTCCTCTCCAAGTTGCTTTTTGGTCAACACATTTCAACACAGCAATAGAAACCCTAACTATGACACTGGCCTCTGCAAGGATGAATTGAGATGGAGATCTTGGGAGCTGGTACCGGGTTAGCTATACCTCCTGTGCTCAGTGAAAGTGATAGTGGTAGGTATCACCACAGTCATTCATCACTTCTAAGATGCTGCCTTTTCTTGGCTGTCACAGTAAGCATCAACAATACCTTCCAGGCCTATGTAAAGCAAGGACTCAGTGTTGGACCATTTCTCAGGGGGTGATGATAAGGGATGTGGCTCAGATTTCAAGTTGAGAAATCCCTGAATTATCTATTCAGTACCTCCTGCTGCTCTCCTCCTGGGCCCAGACAGGCCTTCCCTCTTGAGGAGGAACATTTTGTACAAAATCCTACAACATCACATTCTGCAGTCCTGTGGCATTTTCACCTGGTGCCAGGTGCTACCTGGCAGGTGGCTTTGATTGACAAGATTACTAATCCACTGTAATCATATTTTCATAATTAGTCCCTGCGAGGCCATGCTGACTGCTCTTGCCCAAGTAAACTCCTGCCTGCCTCAGACTGTTTCCACCAGCTGTCACCTCCCCAGGGGCGACCTATCAGTCTAGCACCCACGGCTGTTCAGAATTGCTTAGGAATTCTTCCTGGCATCCCCCTTCCCTGGCTTGACTGCTAGGAATCCTTGCTTGATTAAAAGTTACAATTATTGACTAAAGATCAGACTGAGTAGCAGGAACGGCTTTGTATTTTCTGTTTTCTTGATCACGCACTGCCTGTCCTTTTCTGCACTTTCCTTCTCTCGTATCCTCCCCTTCCCCCAAATCCCTGTGGCCAGGGCGAGGGAAAACTTCAAAGGCATTTCTGAATAAAAGAACACACGGTGGATATTAATAATTTAGCGGGCCAAGTTTGGGCAGGCGCAGGGCCTTCCCCTGTCTGCCATGCTATAGACTGCAAGAATAGCAAGTGTGGAGGCTGCACCTGCCTGCCCACACCAACCACTTTGACCGCTGGTGGTTTTCGAACCCTGGGTCCTTCTGCACTCAGGCCTGGCGCCAAGCATCTTGGTGACCAGATGACTGCTGCTTGATTGAGCCCTTTATCTTGTTTAATCCTTGCAGCAGTGTTAAGAGCCAGAGCCTAACTGTTTTGCTCCTGTAACAGAGGGAAAGAGCCAATGCATAGAGAAGTTAGATGACTTGTCCAAGGTCTCTAGCATAGAAGGTAGCAGATGTTATACTTGAGCCTGGGTCCTGAATCTAGGGGGCTGGTGGTCCTAATTAACACATGTACTCTGCTGAGTGTGAATTAGAGATTCGAGGAGTTGGTATAAATAAGAGGAGGTGGCCATGCTTTTGATAACACAGTTACCAGCTATCTTCATGGAGGAAAAGGTCTTAGAGATAGGGCGCATGGGATGTTTCTATTCCTTTTGATAAACAGAGATGGGGACATGCATTTTCTTTGAGCCCTAACCAGGGCCATGAGTGGAAACTGCTGTAGATCAGAAGTGAAGGGTCAGAAGGAGAATGTTCATATTTTAGAAAATGTCACAAAAGTTTTTTGGTACTATACTTATTTTAAAAATTTTCGTTGGTGTGTATTAATCATACAAAGTAACAGGTTTTATTTTACCATTTTCATATCAGTATAGAATGGACTTCAATCATGTTCATTCACTCTGTCACCCTCTCTTGCTCTCCCCTTCTGCTGGTCTCCTTTCTCTTCTCAAACAGTTTCCCTTTTATTTCATTGTCTTTTAAAAATCTACATTCTGCATATGAGAGAAATATGCAGTATTCATCTTGTTCCAGTTTGCTTTGCTTAACATGGTGATCTCCAGTTCCCATTCATTTTTCTGAAAAATAGAACGTTTTCTCTTGATGTCTGATGGAAACTCCACTGTTTTCTCCATCCTCTGGTAGGCTGACTTGATTCTGTGACCTGACTGCTGTGGACCAGTGCTGCAGTTAGTGCAGGTTACAGACACCTCTATTGTACGCTATCTTTCTTTCTTCTGGGTCATTCAGGAGTGATGGTACTATTATTGTTAGTAAGACCCAGGATTAGACATCATTATTGTTTATTTTCTACAAAGTTTCTATCCAGTCTGTTATGAATTTTAAAAGGAAACTATATAGCTGTGAAACCGTCTCCTAGAAATATCAGAAACTATACCCATAAAATGTCATCCATTTGACTCCAAATATGAGCTGAGCAAGGACTATACAAATGGGCATGCCAGACTGGACAGAAAAAGCCCACAGGGACTTAAACTTACACAAAGAACTATAGGCAACTGAAAAAGGCTTGGAGAGGGAGAGGAGGTCTTCCCCAGGGAAGAGCAAAACAATAGATAGTTCAGTGTCAAATAGGCAGCTCCAAAAACA
This sequence comes from Onychomys torridus, assembly GCF_903995425.1. Taxonomy (NCBI): domain Eukaryota; kingdom Metazoa; phylum Chordata; class Mammalia; order Rodentia; family Cricetidae; genus Onychomys; species Onychomys torridus. The sequence goes on along the minus strand of NC_050450.1, from coordinate 36,751,540 downwards.
TACACACAAGTAACATTATATAGACTCAACAGCTTATATTTGTGAATATATATCTATACATATGTATATGTACATACATTATATATAAATACATATATGCATACAATAAGAATAATAATTAGGCCATGAATTTGAAGGAGAATGAGAAGGGGGGTCAATGGGAGGACTTGGAGGGAGAAACAAGAAGGGAGAAATGTATTTAAATTATAATCTCAAAAATAAATAAAAAGGAAAGAAAAACTATCTAATAACTACCTATATGGACTAACTAGCTTCATTTATATTAGTCAAGCACTTCAGCTGTATTAAGCTACCCCATCATCCTCAAGGAGAATTCACCATAGAGTGATATTCTCATGATGAAATTTGGTTGTTCAAATGAAAAAGTGTGAGTGGCCATCATGTGAAAGGCCTTGAGAAATATGTGGAGGGGTACAAATAAAAGGCACAGTGTTTTTGGTTTGCTTCCCCCCCCCCCCCCAAAGAGATTGCAACTTGGTAGAGATTATTGTAACTTGAACTTCATAGAGTCTTCCAAGGACATTTAGGGTTTAGCCTCAGCCTCACATCTGGGTGAAGTCTGGGTTGGCATCTTTGACATGAATCCAGAGGGAGGAATGTATGTATGCAAATATCTTGTGTTTATATACACCTACCAATCTGTCCATCTGTCCATCCACACATACTCTGAACAAAAATCTCAATTAACAAAGAAAAAGTGTGGGAAAACATGTTTATTCACAGAATAGAGTGTTTTAGTAGTTTGACAAACTAGGACTATTAGAACAGTATCACACTTTTGTATTTTATTGGGAACTATTTATTCAAGAGATCTTATAATCCATCTGTTGCCCCAAGTTGGTTTGTAGAATTCCATTTATTCCCATGTAGAATATATACAGTGGCTTTTTTACACTATTTGAGCTGAGTTGTTCAGTGGGAGGCCCAGTTAGAGCACCTAGAAAATAACCCAACAGTGTTAATTAAAGCTGAATGAAGGCTCCTCGGCTGAGTCCCTTTATCTATAGAGAGAATTCCTAGTTCAAATGGTCAGTGACAAGTATACATAACCATCTCCTCGTAATCAACTCTTGACTTGAGAAAAAGAGTTGGATTTTGAATCAGTTCATGGCTTTCTGGGAGACCCTTAAAATCTATTGTAAGTCTGTGAACTACTTTGAGAAACAGCGATGTTGCAGGATCTTGGAAGATCAAACAACCAGGGGAATTAGAGACCCTTTCATGCAAGACTAAAAGATTGTCCTTAATTTGTTCTTAGTTATCACAAAAGTATTTGTTCAGAGCAATAGAAAATTTGAAGTTTCCTCTTAGGGAGGATAATTTTGGAAGGAATAGAAAACTATTTTTGGGACTAGGTCTTTGGGTGTGTGTGTGTAAAGATTAGAGAAAGGAGAGCTTGGCAACAAGATAACCAAGTAAGACAGAGGTGATGCCTTTGGGGGCTGGAATGAGAAGGGGCAATAGTCAACAAGTAGAGACAGTATCAACTGCCTTGCCCAATTAAATAGATGGACACTGCAGGAGAGCCAGACCAAAAGGCTTGGCTCGGGAGGCTCGTTACTTAACAAAATGGTGCCAAGAACCCAAATTGACAAGTGAAGAGGGAAAAAATGTCTTTGCTTGGGAAACAATGAATTCTTCTAATACATGATTCCTGAAAAATTTGGAATTTAAATAAAGAATTCCAGAAAGTTCCAGACAAAAAGCAGCAAATCTCAAAGGAAGAGTTTCAAAAATAATGTCAACCAGTATATTTGTTAACCATGAGGGGCAGATGTGAAGATTGTAGGCATGTTATGATGAGTGTGGCTCATATTAGGCACTGAAGCCACCAGAAGGTAGCATATCTCAGTACTTCTCCCTTTCCTCCTTGACTGGGTTATATATGGAAGCTTCACATCAACTTTCTTGTGACTTGGTTTGCTTTATCACCAGAGATTGTTAGAAAAATATGATTTTCAGCAGATTCTCTATTGACTTCCAGAATAAGTTTCTCTCTCTCTCTCTCTTTTATATACAAAGGAAGTCCCACCAGCTACTATAGGTTTACCTGTATGCAGGGAGGTAGAATTACTGGTATGTTTTGAAAGAGCCTGTTTTGAGCTATGCTAGGTCCTCCCAAGAGCACCCCTGCTACATTCATCCAGGGACACCATTCACCTGGACAAAGGAGATCCTGTTGAATAATCTCTTCTTTGAGTGGAAGGAATGGGCTTTGCACCTCTTTGCATTTAAAGTAAATGAGAGTTAAGACAACTCATCTGGGCAATCGGTGCTCAAGTCTCTACTCTGTACTGCTTTATCCCTATCATGTCATCTTTATTACAGGAGATTGCAATGTCTGTTTACAGGCTTGTTTCCTCCCAGAATCCTCAGGAGTAGGACACAGTGGTTGGTAATATAGGAAATCCCTTTGTATCTTGGCTGGAAGACACAGGTTGAATGGAAGAAAATGGTTATTGCCTAAAAGCATGGCTGTATTGCTGTTTGGGATGGATAGTTTGGCTTAGGCAATCACAGAGTATTCAGGCCTGTGGAATAGGCACTATCACTTCCATTTTGTACACATAGGAGGGGGCATTTAGAATAACTGTGTGATTCCTCTTAGATGACATAAGTGGGAGCTTGGATTGGAACTCAGCTGACTTGGCTCCATAGCTTGTCCCTCTCATCTGTGTAGTTCCTGGAGTTCTGCTTCTATTCTCCACTAGACTGTAGCCTCTGATCTTGAAAGCCCAGAATCAGTGTAAAGAATATACCTGGAATGTGTACAGGACCAGGCAGCCTGTGCCTCAGGAGCTAACTGCAGTCCCAACTCTGCTTTTTGCCTCTTTGGCTCATTTTATTCCTTTCCTGATTTTTTCATCAGGTTATACTTTCATCACCTATTTCATTTTAATAACCCATTTCCCTGTGAGGTAAGAAAATAAATTCAAGAAAATGAAATTAAATACTAAATTGTAAGTAAGTTGCTCGGTTAACCTTATTTTCTGTAAATGCCAGCTCCAGGATTTTTTTTTTTAAAAGAAGGGGAAAAAAATCTTAAATTTACTTGAAATCAAAACCTCAAACTTGAGAATTAAAGGTATCAGGCATAGGGAAGCATTCTGGTGTGTGATTTGCTCAAAACTTCTGCAGGTTGTTGAGGGGCAGTGCATAGGGGTTCTACTCTTCTCTATACCACAGAGAATAAAATAAGACATTTTTGCTGCATCAGAAAAAAAAATCCCTTGCTGTCCTGCTTTCTGGAGGGCTGAATATTTTACCTTCAGTGACATTCTGAATTCCTTGTGGAGACTCAAAAACAGTAACTAGAAAACTATTTTTGAGTCTTTTAGTCACCCAGAAAAAAAAAAACAAACAAACAAAGAAAAAAACAAAACAAAACTAAGTTGCAGGACTGGCAGGAAGGACTGGAGGTATGTTTCATGGTGGCTCCTCATGCTTGTGAATTGTTGGGGGTGGAGAAATCCCAGAGAACAGGAGCTGCCCTGCTCTCCTATTCCAGGCTCTCCCCTCCTTGGAGAATAATTTAGAGCTTGTTTTCTTCCATTGTTAAGCTTTTCTTCATAAGTCTGTCTGAAATGTCCCTAGTGATGCTCATTTACAGCCGGAAGGAGGGAGGCAAGCATCCATGCTTGTTGGGCTCCAGGAGGAAGTAGATGCTTCCTAGGAGGCAGCTGTTCCCAGAGGTGAGCACTTAGAAAAGGAACCCAAATGCAGAAACAGTCTGTACTCTCCCCTCTAAGAGCTCTTTAAACCTTTTCATCTTCTCTCGCTCTGATTTGATTTCATTGTTCTAGCACTTTCTAAAGTCTTGCAGATGTTTATTTTTATCCGATAACATTTTTTTGAATGGCTGCCATGTTCCCAGCACTGTGTGAGCTCCTGGGGGTACTCAGGAGACTAGGAAAGCTGTTCTGATTGAGTAAGTTCTTCATTTAGGGCATAGATGTTGCTAGTGTTTTGAGCACAGTTGGTTGACAGGGATCAGTAAACACCAGAACAGCTATCCAGAGTCATTTGCATAGGGAATGCACTTGTTATGTATGCATATCTGGGTGAAGAGAGAGGAATATGGTGACCCACTTAAAGTTGTTCTCCATACTTGTGCTTTAAAAGACTCAACTTAAAATATATTGCTCTGTGTGTTTAGTCTTAGGCAGAATAAAAGTGTCATAAAATTAACAGTTAACTAAGAGGCAGGTGGAATTTCTGTCTGTGCAGGGGCCATGTAGGTTGGCACATCTCTCCATGCAGTTTTGTTCATCTGTATGCAATTTTCCAAGTTCTTTCTGTTTTTCATTAGTTTTCTATTTCATAGTTCTGGTCTCCCCCACCCCATCTCCATATCCTTGGCAATAGGCAGGTCTTTTAAGTGTGTCCTCTTCTTTTCAGCTCCCTGTGCTGAGTAGAGATAATCCTTCATGTGAAAGACATGAACCTGAGCAATGCTTATCAGTCATTCAGACTGCCCATTTTATATTCAGACCTGTGAAGGATGTTTTTGGTTCGGACAGAGAGGAATTAAAAGGTAGCATTGGGGAAACACCTGTCCTAGGAAGCCCAAACCAAAAGAGCATTAGTGCATGTTGAATTGCAGGTGGAGGGTTGTAAAAGTCTATTCTTCCCAAGGGCATTGTTTAAACTGTTAACAAGAATATTTGTATAAGCTTGAATCAGCCTGCAACCCAGATGTAAGGCTCACTGCTAGGCTGCTACCAGCAGTGTGCTGCAGAGTTGAACAGAGGGAGAGAGAAGGGAACTAACATTGGCTACAGGAGCACTCCAGGGTTAAGCCACATAGCTCTGAAAATTTGAGAGGAAGAAGGGGTTGCTGGAACCTAGAGAAAGTAGACAGTCTCACAGGATGCATGGCCTTTGATAGATCCTGCAAGAAGGACTCCAGAAAATACTCTTACCTTGCTCTGTGTCATTTCTTTACGTTGCCCTTTTATCTCTCTGCAGCACAGAGCAAGCTGGAGAAGGTACTAGAACAGTAGCTACTAAGGGAAACATGGAGACACTAGTAGTTTAATCTGGAAGCAGACTAAGAGATGACAAACCCACTGGATCATAAGAGTAAAGATGTATGTTGTGTGTTTTGATATTGCATCATCAGTTACTGGTCAAGTGACTGTGGGAAACCAATTTCACCCTTCTGAGCCTGACTATTGTCAGATGTAACAGGGAAAGAGATAATTTTTAGCTTGTTTGACCAAATGATCTGTGGTGCTTTTTTGTTTTAGACAAGGTCTTGCTACATAGGCAGGGATGGCCTTGAATCCCTGGTCCTTCAGCCTCAGCCTTCCAATTACCAGATTACAGATGTATGCCACCATGCCTAGTTAGGAAGTAATACTTTGAGAAGAAGGTTCTTTGATGGAAAGGGTCACTGTGAGTAACCCATAAGTAGCACAGCTGGCATTTAGCTAAACTCACTTGTGTTGTGTGGGTGTGACTTCAGTCATGGGGACACCTTCAGATTCTATCCTTGGCTTTTGAACTAAGCAGAAATAGCAAGCCTACTCTGACCTTAGATGAATATGTGTTTCACAGGCTTGTCTTCTTGTTCTGGACAGGTGGAAAGAAATAAGAAGGATAAACAGAGAAGAATCTATCTGGGCCATGGTGGCACTCACCTTTAATCCCAGTGCTGGGAGGCAGAGGCAGGTGGATCTCTGAGTTGGAGGCCAGCCTGGTCTACAGAGCAAGTTCCAGGACAACCAGGGCTAAATAGAGAAACCTATGTCAAACACCAAACCAAACCAAACCAAACCAAACCAAACCAAACCAAACCAAACCAAACCAAACTGGAGAATCTGGGGATAAATCCAGCCATGCCTCTTTGTTTTTCTCTAAGTATACCTGGGAGACATCTTTTGAATCAGAGTCAACATACACCCCTTGACTCCATGAGGGAAGAAGAGAAAGTAAACCATGTTTGTTAACATTTTAGCCAATGTTTGGTCTAGTCTATAGGAATTAAAATCTATCCTTATGACCCCAGGACCCTGGTCCAATAGACACACAGTACAACACCTATGCAGCCTGTGACCACTCTCTGATGACAGCTCAGGAGGCCCTGACAGTTACATTGTCATCAAGTGACGAGATAGGCAAGGATGACAGACCCCGGACCCTGTGGCCATGTACTTGTGAAGTGACTTCTAGGTTGCTTTATTTAAGCTTAAGTCAGTGAATTGAGAATCTGGGTGCCAGCATGTTTTGCCCCATTCAGGAAGGAGTAAAGGAGTCAGTTTAGTGAGAAAGGTTGGAGCAGATGCACAGGAAACAAGGAGGGAGACACTAGGAAAGTGTGAGGACAGTAGATGAAGTTTATGCAAAGGGATAATGAGGCCAATACCTTGCTTGAGCCTTGAAGGATTTCAGGGTTTAACTTACTGTTTCTTAACACAGTGAAATTATTTCTTTCCTCAACTTGGCCTGAGGGAGCTTCATACCAGTTGCCCAGAGAGCCCTAGGAAGCATAGGCCTGAGTTACAGGTGCATGGGGACTGGGAAACCCATGAAGGGCTCGATTACCTTTTGAAGAGCTCTCCCATCTCTTAGCTCCTTCAGAGAAAATCTTCACCCCACAAATAGAAGGTTACAATGGGTGTTTCCAGAGGGGGTCTTAAAGGTGGAAAGCAGTTGAAGCTCCTAGCTGGAAATAAAGAAAACCTCCAGCCTTGCTGTGCTTCCAATCTCACAATTACATGAAATTGCCAATAAAAAGCCCTCCTGCCATAAAACAGTGTGAACTTATCTCCCTCCTGTGCACATTTGTAATCAAGCTCATTGACTATCAGCTGAGTTCTCTGCACCTTCAGCCTGTCTTCTAAACACCCATACTTCATGACTTTGCACAGCTAAACCACCGACAGAAATTATCCATTTAACCAACCAACTGCACAGTCTTCTCAACTGCTTGTGAATGAGCACATGGAAGGTCCTGTGTGGTTTGTGTTTGCTCAGATATAAATCCTTTATCCAGTTTGTCCTTAGAATTCCTGAGGATCACAACAGAATTCTAGTTTCAGTCTGTTGCTGTAGCAAAGTACTCTAACTTATAGGAGAAAAAATTTTTTTATTTGACTGACACTTCTACATCAGAGCCCATTGTTGGGAGAAGTCAGGACAGAACTCAGGTAGGAGCTTGAGGCAGAAACTAAGGAGGATTGCTCCTTGCTGGCTCATTTTCAGGCTCCATGCTTTGCTAGCTTCCTTCAATAGTCCAGGACCACTTGCCTAAGGCATGGTGGCGCCCATAGTGGGTACCCTCCTACATTAATTAGCAATCAAGGCACCCCCCCCCCAGACATTCCCTCAGGTGAATCTGATCTAGGCACGTCCTCAGTGGAGGCCTCTCCTCTATGATGTCTATAGGTGGTGTCAAGTTGGCAGCTAAGGCTGGCCAGGACAAATAATTTAATATTCTCTTTTTTTTCTCCTGGAGTCAAAACACTTTATTCAGAGGTTTGGGAGAAGGCTGGGGAGCTCCACACTATTTACTACCTTCCATAGGGCAGATCTTGGAGATCTACCCATTGCTAAGAGCTAGTGTTAATATTCTTACATGTTTTCATACTTTCTAGCTATAAAACTCCTTCTTAGTTGGCCTTTGCAATGATGCCTTGATTAAGAGCTTTCACCATTTTTATATCTACTCATCTTGATATTGGTACCTCCTATTGATACAGAATATACACAACAATACACCCGAATTAAGCCTTTCCCTTTAATATCTGTAAGCTCAGATGAAGTGGGAACCATTTCTGACATTTACAGATTAGGTGATAAGCAATTTATCATAGGTCACATAGCATATTAGTGTTGTGATTAGAGCCTGAAGCCGGAACTAAGACATTTCTCTTCCAACCACTTTTCAGCAGGAAGAACTTTCTTTCCTTCAACTTGTCATAAACAAATCCTGGGTAAGCAAAATTTTGCAGAAAATAACAATTATCTTCTAAGTAACAGTCACTCATTCATCTATGGTGTTTTGAACAAAATTTAGCTGCCTTTTATTGTTTTGCATTGTGTAAGGTATTTTTCCTGCTTAAATAATTCTTATAATGAATCCTCAAGGTAGTCTTGTTTGATAGGAGGGACTGGCCCTAAGAGAGATTGTCCTGATCACAACTGCTAGGCAATGAGGAATGCTGAATTTGAACCCAGATACCAAACCTCAAAGTGTCGGATGCTCTACCATAATATGAAAGAAAAGAAAACCAGAAATGGTCCACTGGCTCAACTGGGCTTTACTAGATGAAACTAGCTTTTCCTTAGTTCTCTTTCTACTGACTACAGGGCTTCCTGGTTCTTACTTGTTAAGAGTAAAGTTGTAGCCTGGGTAAAGCTGGAGGTGGCACTGTAGACCTAGAAGGTCTTACCTCTGTGTCAGTGGAAGATGATGGCCTAAGTGTGGGCCTCTGTCCCCTTCATTCATGATAAAAGGGCCCAAGGATGTTTTTGGAGAGATGGAAAGGGAAAATTGGGAGAGACGGATAATGAGGTGAAAAAAGTGTTAAAAACTATCGAAGACAAAGGTGGGAATAAAGTGTCATAAAATGTGCAGGTTGGTGACCCACAGGGAGTTGGAGGAATCAAGGAGGAGGACTCAGGGTGTGAGGGGTCAGGCCAAGGAGGCAATTGCCTTCATGGTCTCCTTGGGGACTGGAAATAATCTTGTCATTATCCAAACACAACAATAACATGAAGAGGTGAAATAATTTATCCTGAAATAACAGCCTGACCTATTCAGAATTGTAATTTTAATGTAAGACTAACCTTTGAAAATAGATCAAGTGATATAAATTATTAAGGAGGAGACATTCATCAGATAGATGGTGTCTATTAGTAATTTTATGCATGAAGAGTTAGCTCCTGAAATACAGTTGCAGCTACCTCTGTACAGCTAGTAAAAAAAAAAAAAAAATAACCCAGTTACCCTTTTGTGACATGTTCAGCTGATTTTAATAATTATTTCTTCATGTCAAATGAAATGAAAAGCTTGAAATATGATCTCTCCTGTGGATGTATACTCACTTCCTCTCACCTCCCTCGAAGTAGATGTTCCTGGAGCTTTCTTGAGACAGTGAGAGAGAGAGAGAGAGAGAGAGAGAGAGAGAGAGAGAGAGAGAGAGAGAGAGATATCAAGCTTTCTTTTTTCCTATGGAAGAAAAGAAAATATCTAAATCAGCTGGTCGAAGTACAAAATTCTTACCAAGACTTGTCCAGCACCAAGCTCAGTGTTCCCCAGGGGAAGGTGGAGGCAGAGGAGTGTAGGACTTTTCTCGTCTTCAAAAAGTTTACCATTAAAACATGACAGACATGAATGAGTGCCACCGTGTCCCATTTGCAGTGAAAGAAGTTTGGGTAAGTTGCTGTGCTCCTTCCAGCCTCAGTTACTTTTCAGATAAAATGGGGATAACTGTTTCTTAGCTCAAGGAGTTGTAAATGAGTTGTGTCTAGAAAGGACAGTACACAGTGCTTGGAACATACTTGCCTGTGGAGTTATAAAATAGTTAATCGCTGTCTCAATTCTGTTTTCCTATGGTCTTCGTTTGGAGTAGGAGTGCTTTTTCCCACCATTCCCCCCCCCCCACTCCCGCACCGTTTCTCTTGGTATTTAGTCTTAATGTGGGTTAATGACGATTGTGTCACACTATTGAAGGAATGGCTTCATGTTGTGAGTTGGATGGAGATGGAACAAAGGTATGGGATGAACTGCTTCTCTTGCTCACACAGCAGACATGATTTCAGGAAGATGCATGGTACTGGTCATGGGTGCCTGTCTGATTCTTTCAAGGTCTCAGGGGCTGAGTGAAGGTTGTTACTTTCTCATGCAAAGTCAGGTGACTCATCCTCATGACAACGACACTGCCCATCACCCTTAAGTGGTTCCTCTAGGCCTAGTCCTTGCAAAGTGCCAGGCTCATGCTCCCTCTGCCCTCCATCTGCATCCCCCCCCATCTCAGCCCATGCCATTCTTATTTAGGAGATCCTTAGTTATAGTAGTTTCTCTTTAAACTTTTAGGTCATAAACTTTGTTTCTAGTAGTTCAGAGTTTAGATGTTTGAACAGCAAAACAGCCTGTCTCCTTTTTTTGTTTTTGTTTTTGTTTTTTTTTTGAGACAGGATTTCTCTGTGTAGCTTTGCGCCTTTTCCTGGAACTCACTTGGTAGCCCAGGCTGGCCTTGAACTCACAGAGATCCACCTGGCTCTGCCTCCCAAGTGCTGGGAATAAAGGTGTGCACCACCACTGCCCAGCCAGCCTGTCTCTTTATGACTCAAAAGGTGTGTCATGGAAACTCCATGGTTTCTCCGCTCTTCTGCCCTCTCTCTGTCGCCAGAAGCAAAGACTAGCTGAGAGTGTGTGAGCTATAACTGCAGTGTTGGGGCTGTGTTCAGGGTGGGTGAAGGATCAGGGGAGGGAAGACCTTCTATTGATGTCTTGAATACTCTCCTGGTGTCTCCTCTAGCTTTTGAACCCTTCTTCCCCCACTTTGTGATGATGATGAGGCTACCTGCTTTAACAGAAGCAGGAAGTTAGTTAGGATGCCACAGGAAAGAGATGTTAGGAGCAGAGTTCTGGGAGAGAAGGGAGAGGAAGCAGCACGATGTCAGATCAAGGTCACTAAGGCCTCAGTAAGAAAAGAGGGAAGGAGGAGGTTTTGTAAGTGACATCCTTGGACCTTCTAGTACAATCAACAGAGATGGGACCTCTAGAACAAAGGCTCTGTTAGAGCATCCCAAGCTGAGCAGGAAGGATGAAGCCCTGGAGTCTGTATTACATTTGGTCATTGTTTGAGTTGCATTTGGGAAAACTCAGCTCAAAGCCCAGATGCATGTTGAAGACCCTGGAACTTCTGCACCTGGAATCAGGCTCTCAGCCAATTGCATTCATTGCAGCTAGATGGCAGGTCCTTTTTGGAAAGGGATCATGTGGCACACTGCATGGCTCCTGAACCCCCAGGGCCATGTGAGCATTGCAGAGGGAAAGAACTCTGGGCTGGGGAGGGGACCTGCATGTACTGAAACTTAGTTTCTGGTTCTTTCCATTCTATCCTGAGACCTATGTGACTTTCTGAGACTTCCACCAGATGTACAAGTAAGGGTTGGGGATTTAGCTCAGTGGTAAAGCGCTTGCCTAGCAAGTGTAAAGCCCTGGGTTCGGTCCCCAGCTGAGACTGCCACCAGATGTACAAGTAAGCATTAAGTGTCACTGTTCAGTCATGGAGACCCGTTGCTTGCATTATAGAGATGTAAAGAATTAATATCGGTTATTTAATGAGGAAGAAGAGTCTCCTTTGGAAATCATGCCACACAGAGGTCAAGAAATCATGTAAAAAAAAGAGCCAATTGTTTAATCTTCTGGGAATTTAATACTGTTTGGTAAAAATCAAAGAATTCTGGCCAAGCTGATGTGATTCAGTCTGAGCTTGCTGGAATTATGATTATACTCCAGACCTGTGTGACAATACATTTTATTTGGTCAAGTCAATATGCTAGTGAGTGGTTCTTGAGAGATAGGAGACATGGTTTAGTTTGAAATTGGGGCACATGTTTCTTACAGTTAGAAGAGGTATCATAAAATGGCAAGGCATGGCACCATTGCTAGAATCTCAATGTCACCTGAACATCTGCTGGCACCCACGTTTTCACCTCATTCAAACCAAGAATCCAAGTCTATATTGTTGTGTGCTAGGGAATGTTCATGTATCTTCATAGCCCTTTACTTTTATAAGAGTAGCGAGAACACCATAAAGATTGCTGCTCAATGCCCGATCTGCATTGCCAAGATTTTCCAGGAAGCCTTTTAATGAGGCTTTTTGTGGGAAAGTCTTACATAATTACATAGAAGTTTAGACTTTATTAAGAGTGTGTGTAAAAGCAGAAATGGTCCATCTTTGCCTTTCCTTTTAATTCTGAGCAAGGGAATCAGTGCAGCAGCCTTAGGAAGCAAGCAATAGTTCCTACATTTCCCTATTATTTTTTATTTGTGTATGTGTGTGTGTGTGGGGGGGCATGTGCACATCTATGTGGATACCTATGAAGGCTACAAGAGGGGTTCTGATTCCCCAGATCTGAGCTTACAGATGGTTGTAAGCCACTTGACATGGATGTGGAAAACCAAACTCCAGTCCTCTGAAGAGCCATCAGTACACTTAGCCTCTGAACCATCCCTCCACCCTCTATTTTCTTAACTTTAGATAAATCAAAGAAACTCATAGGGTTCAGTTGCAGCAGTGGCAAACCACAAGGATGGGGCTTGGCTCCCATCCCTCAGCTCCCAACTTACACTCTTTCATTCCTGAACGCTATATGCTTTCTTTACTTTTAAGACTGGATCCAGCCAGGTGTTGGTGGCGCACACCTTTAATCCTAGCACTTGGGAGGCAGAGGCAGGTGGCTCTCTATGAGTTCAAGGCCAGCCTGGGCTACAGAGTGAGATCCAGGAAAGGTGCGAAGCTACACAGAGAAACCCTGTCTCAGGGAAAACAAAACAAAACAACAACAACAACAACCCCCCCCCAAAAAAAAAAACCCAAAAAACAAACAAACAAAAAGACTGGCTCCAACCCAAACCATATAGTTTCGGCATGTCATTTTGTCACAGGCAGGCTGGGACTTAGTTTAATGGCAACTGGAACTAGAAATCCTGGCTCCAGGCTCTTTCCCTCCACCAAATTGGTGAAGCTGAGTAATTTCTGAGGCTGGAGTGAGCTTTCCATGCTCCGTGGGCCTCCGGGGGTCTTGCAGTCCCTGTAGCCTGGCACAGTCTCCTCAGTTCCACTCCACCTCAAGACTGCTGCTACTTAGTTCTTCATCAGCAAGATCACAAGCCTCTGGAAAATTGTAAGGAAGCTGAACAAAGACTGAAAATTGCCCAGATGAGGTGTACATGTCAAACTGTCCTACTAGCCAGTAAGTCATTTTTACTATTTTTTTTTTTTTTTTTTAATTTCCCAAAGCTTTCAAATGGAGCAGCTCTGGTTCACCATGCCACCAGTCTGGGATTGTGTACAATGGGCAAACACATACTCATTCTACCTCCTCATTTGTTTTCTGAAATGACTGAGGTGCTGACCCAAACTTCATGCACAGGCTGGGGATATGTACAGCTTGGGGACAGCATGCTTCCCTAGCATATGAAAGACCACAGCACCACAAAAGACAGAAAACAACAAACACCTATCACATGATGGTACCAGCTCTGTGTATAATTGTGTTTGCTGACCACAGTAGGCACCTGTGTATAAGGTCCTAACACTCAAGAAACTGGGGCAGGGGGATCATGAGTTAGAAGCCTTTCTGAGTCACATAGTATCTTTTTCTCAAGACACCCCCTCCAACAAACAAACATCCATTCTTCTTGAACGTCAACAAAGAAAGCATTTCGTTAGGATCTCCTCTTTCCTTTTTCCTCTTTCCTTACTCATCTTAACAGCCGTGTAATCTTCCCTTTTGTACCTTGTTATTTTTATCTGTAATTCTGGAGAAAGTGAAGTAGCAGCGGTTGAAGGATGACTTGGGGAAAAGACATTTTTATTGCTTAAATTATTCTTTTCAGGGAGACAACTGAAGCCCAAAAGGGCTCATTACCAACCAGAGGGAGCAGAAGAAAATTTACACCCTTTAAGGTATTTTAAGCTTTCAGAAGTATTTTTGAGTGGAAAGACTTATTTTAGGCTCCTGGAAGGTCCTGTTGCGTAAGTTAGAGCTAGACTCCAGCCAGCTGGTGTGGTGTGTGGGCATGAGGGCTCTGCAAAGCGTTCTGTTTGGGTTGGGCAAGTCAATTTCTTATCTAGAAAATCTGACACATGGTATCTTTTGGGAGGATTAACTGATACACTCACACACTTACCTTCATAGGAATGCCCCCAAGTTAAAAATAATTGACAATTGGACCCACACCAGCATAGACAAAAGGCATTTATTTATTGCCCCTCCAAAGGCAAAAACCCAGGAGTAAAGCTGCACCCTGGGCTTAGACAATGTTATCAGCACTCTGTGAATATAAACAGGTGGCAGCTGTTGCCACAACCCTTATTTCTTTTTAAAATTATTATTAATTACATTTATTCATTTAATTTACACCCTGACCACAGTTTCCCCCCCTTCTCTCCTCCTATTCCCTCCCCTTACCTCCCTGAATCCTGTTCCTGCTCCCCAATCCATTCCTCCTCTGTTTCTGTTCAGAAAGGGCAGGCCTCCCATGGGTGTCAACAAAGCAGGGCTGTCAAGTTGAGGCAGGGCTAGGCTCCTCCCCTTGTAGTAAGGCTGGGCAAGGCACCTTAGTATGAGGAGTAGGTTCCTGGAAGCCAGCCAAAGCGTTAGAGATGGGCCCGGCTTCCACCACTAGGAGTCCCACAAGTAGATCAAGCTCCCCAACTGTCACACATAACAGAGGCCCTAGGTCAGTCCCATGCAGGCTCCCTAGCTGTCCAGAGCCTGTGAGCTCCTATGAGCCCAGGTAAATTGTTTCTGTAAGTTTCCTTGTGATGACATTGAACCCCCAGCTTGTACAATCCTTCCTCCATCTCTTCAACAGGGTTCCCCAAACTTGGCCTAGTGCTTGGCTATGGGTCTTTGTATCTGCTTCCATCAGTCACTGGATGAAGGCTCTTTGATGATAATTGGAGTAGTTACCACCCTGACTACAGGAGATGGCTAGTTCAGGCTGCCTGTCTACTATCACTAGGAGACTTAGCTGGAGTCATCCTTATAGATTTGTGGGCGTTTCCATTGCACCAGGTTTCTACCTGACCCCCAAATGCTCCCCGAATCAAGACAACTCTTTTATTACTCTCCCCCTCCATCAACCCTCTCAACCCAATCCTTTGTGTGCCCATCCCTGCTGGCCCCAGTCTACCCAGGAGATCTCTTCTATTTCCCCTTTCCTGGAAATCCATGCCTCCCTGTCCCACTTTGGGACCTTATTGTTACTTGCCTCTCTGGGGCTGCCACAACCTTTATTTCTGTCCACGAGAAAGTCATATCAATGGCTCTGGCTGGTCATGTGTCTGTCTCTGAATCAATGTTGAGGTCTGTATTGAGTCAGATATGATACTCCTTTTGGCATAGACCTGGGTCTCATGATACTTTCCAGGAGCTGAGGTTGGATTCCATTTTGAGAGACTATGTAGCCTGAAAATATGTATACCTAGTTACCTAGAAGGGAATCAGGGCTATTACCAGAAAACCCAAAAAATGTGCTAAGTATCATAAGTGCTTAGCACGGCAATTATGTTACCATTAAAATGTCTAGTGAATGGAAGCTAGTGCTGTCACTATCATCGTCATCATCACCATCATTGTCATCATCATCATCATCATTGTCATTATCATCATCATCACCACCACCACCATCATAATCATCATCATTGTCATCATCATCATCATCATCACCACCATCACCATCATCATAATCATTGTCATCATCACCATTATCATCATCATCATCACCACCACCATCACCATCATCATAACCATTGTCATCATCATCATCATCATCATTATATCATCATTATCACCATCATCATCATCATCACCACCACCACCATCATCACCACCACCACCATCATCATCATCATCATCATCATCATCATCATCATCAGTTATCAGCTGCCTACATGGAATGGACCTCAGAACAAGTGTCTTTGTTGTACTTAACAAGGGATTAGATTCCATACATGGAACTAAAAGATCAAAATCCATACAGTACCCCAGACAAATATTGATGAGCTCATATCTAATCTATGCCTTTGCCTTCTTTGCTCCCTCAGTCTTATGCACTCTATTTATTTGCCTTCTATTCATTTCTTAATAACAATCTATCATTCAAAGACTGTCACAGATATGGAGCCCATTGTGCCTAGCCATCGCAAAACAAGTACAGCTGGGGTTGGTGAGATAGCTCAGCTGGCAAAGGCAATTACTGCCATGCCTTCCAATCAGAGTTTGATCCTTGGGACTCACATGGTGAGAAACAGAATGGGCTTTTGCAAGTTTTCCACATGTACATACACAGAAAATTTTTAAAAAATATATTTTTATATATAAAAGAAACACCACAGCTTTCAGTGTGTTTGCTCATACTCAGCATTTCCTGAGTGCAATCTCTGTAAGTGTACAATGTTGGAAAACACTGTGGCTCCATTCACCTTGTGATGGGATTACTTGCTATGTAGTCACTGGATCATACTGTGTGCCAGGGGCATAACACTACTGACTCCATGCACAATGCACTCAGTCATACCGTTAATACTCAGCACTTACAGCCACTCACCCACACTCACATCCACACATTTACTCTAAGTAACTTAAAGGCAGAGAATGTACAACTACCTACCCCATGTTCCTAAACACATGATCTACTCTTATTATAATTTAACTGTAGGAATTGTTATACATCAATATTATAATATTGTAAGTTATAGCAGCAGCCTAGGTGCCCATCAATGGATAGAGAAAAAGGAGGGGTTGGGGAAACAGCATAGTGGGTAAAGTTCTTAGTGCATGAATGTGAGGACTTCAGTTTGGACCTTCAGAACCTGAGCTGGACATGAAAGTGTGTGTCTATAATATATAGAATCCCAGTGAGCCTATGAGATGGGAGGCAGACTAGGAAAGTGTCTGGAAGGTCACTGGCCAAATAACAAGAGATTCTGTCTCAAACAGGGTAGAAGGTGAGTACTGATACCTGAGCTTGTCCTCTGACCTCCATGTGCACATGGGGGCACATGCATGTATGCTCATAGTCACAAACATGTATCCACACATACACAAGGAGAAAAGAAAATATGACATGCATACACAACAGAGTTTTATTCAGCCATATTATGTTATTTGCAGGAAGATGAGTAGTCCTGGAGATTATCATACCTACAAAATAAGTCATTCTCAGAAGGCAAACGATGCTGTTTCCTCTCATATGTGCAACTTCTATTATATATGTTTATGTTACACAAGTATACATCTAAACATGAAAGGAGATCAGGGACTATTTAGAGGAGGAGGGGAATAGCAGGAGGGCAGAGAGGAAGGCAGTAGAGGATAGTAGGATTGAATCTGGTCAAGTGTATGATATACTTGAAAGAAAGCATCTTAGGAAACATCACTTTGTACAATGGATATGTGCCACTTTTTTTCTTTTTAACTTCATAGCTGAGCCAGAGGTTTCAGTCTGACTTTATATTTTCCAAGCCCCATCCAGATCCAGGCTCTGTAGAAGAAGCCCTGGAGATTTTCTACCATGCTGCTTGGCTTTTGTCTGACTGCCTTCCTCCTCTTCCCCCCTCAGAGAACCATACCTCTAATCCCACTCCTGCAAATGGGTGAGAGGAGAGGTGGTGACAGGTCCCAGAGGGAGCCATTTGTCCAGCCTGTGATGTGGAGCAAAGCAGGAAGTGATACGTTATAAGCCACAAATGTTCTCTTTCTGGAAACGGCATAAATACTACATTCTGCTGAAAAATGACACGTGTGCATTGAAGCCCTTAAGAACACTCACAAAGGCAGGAAAGCAGAGAGTCCACCGATGTCCTCTTAAGAAGGCCCGCCCAGTTTCCACTGACAGGACCCAGCATAAATGCCGTGGCTAGACACGCACGGCAGGCTTGGAGAAGCAGTGGTCCATGTACTTAGGAGATGGTAAGACCTCTCCTCCTATGAGGGTGGGATGTGGGGCAGCTAGCCTGGTGGTCCAAAGGATGAGGGACCAAGCCCAGGCCCTGTCTCCTATGAGCTTTGTCGTTTTGTACAATATTCATCAAGGTTTAGTTCCAGAACTTTCAAACCTCCCAGACATGAGACTCCACACACAGCCATCAAGCTCTGCCTGTTTCTCTTTCTCTTTACTCCTTGGGAATGACCATCTTCCAAATTTCTTTGTATTTGCCAATTTTGCTCCTTTCGTGTAAATGAAATCATTTAAGATTGTGTCTGGTGCCTGTCTTCTTTGGCTTAGCATGATGTTATCAATGTTCACCTAAATTGTAGTAGGTGTCAACAGTTCCTTTCTTTTCATGTCTAAGTCATGTTTCATTGTTTTTGTTTGTTTGTTTTTGTTTTTTATTTTTCGAGACAGGGTTTCTCTGTGTAGCTTTGTGCCTTTCTTGGAACTCACTCTGTAGCCCAGGCTGGCCTGAAACTCATAGAGATCCACCTGCCTCTGCCTCCCGAGTGCTGGGATTAAAGGTGTGTGCCACCACTGTCCAGCTCATGTTTCATTGTATATCATGTGTTACGCCTATTTATCAGCTGGTTGTCATGTGGGTCATTTCCATGTTTTGGCTAGTTGTAAGTGAACTACTGAATTTTGTTTCTTTGCCATGTGGGTAAAGTGCTTCGGGGAGCTTTCAGTCCATCCAGTCTGCAGAGATGAGAAGGATCCAGTCTGAGTTCTGTATCTTTGGAGAAGAGACCCAGGTGTGGTCATGTGGTAGAGGTGGTGAGATGGACCCTGGGATGTGGGGGAGGGTCGCCTCTCTAACAAGGACTAGTGAAGGCACAACAGTCACCATACACATTTCTGTTACCAAATACTCGTGTACGCCCATCACCAATGCCCATGTTGTTCCTTATGAGGCAGGAACTTTATATTGTATAAATGAGCACCCAGATAGCAGTGCCCCACCTTGCTCAGTGATGCTGTCTGTGTATCTCAATGGATCTAATGAATATCGCTAGCCTTAGATAGTGCTTACAGCTCATGAGATGCTCACACACTGCAAAGAGCCACAAGATTCCCTGTGTCCCAGTTGTCTGTCTCTGACTCTCCCAGCTGTACTAGTTTTCCCTTTCTCCAGGGTCTCATTCTGCTTGGCTTCTACCGCTGTCATAGTTCCCAATGTGCTGTGTTCTCAGTGGTCCGTTGTGTTGGTTGGTGTGTAAGGTCTTGGATGGGAGGAAGGAAAGCTGTCGTGATATATATTGTGTACCCTAATAAACTTGTCTGGGGATCAGAGGACAGAGCCAGCCACTCGATTAGACATAGAGGCCAGACAGTGGTGGCACACACTGGAAACAGAGCTGATCAGTGGTGGTACACACATGTTTAATCACATGAAGTGACATGGCTGGCTATATAAGGCATGAGGAAACAGGAACTACAGCTGTTAAGCTGAGATCCTTTCCAGTGAGAACTCAGAGGCTTTCAGTCTGAGAAAACAGGATCAGCTGAGGAATTGATGAGGTGAGGTTGGCTGTGGCTTACTCTGCTTCTCTGATCTTTCAGCTTTCACCCCAATATCTGACTCTGGGTTTTTTAATTATAAGACTACCTAACATTCGAACAACAGAAAGCAGCATTTTTTTTCTGAGTGTCCAGAACTCAGCTTAGTGTGCAGCAGTTGCTCAATAAACGGAAATTCAGTAAATGATGGAAGGCCTGTTAGTCTTTTCCTGTCCTCTGAAGAAACATCACACGGATGGACAATCTAATTTCTCAATGCTATGCCATCCAGGCAAAAGGGACTGATGCTGTTCTTTCAGCCTGGAGTTTGTTTTCTCCTCTGTGTGTCATCCCCAAATTAAGCATGAAAAGTTAGAGGCCTCTTTGAAAATAAAATAAATGGGCTGACAAGCACATTTGCCTCATCGTTGAGCAGTGAGGTGCAGGAGATGCTTCGAAGGACAGAAGCAGGTAGGTAGGATGTTTGATTTGCTTTCTTAGCCTGGCTACTACTGCTGGATTCTGAAGCCTCACCCTTCCACGGACCTGCAGATAGGAAACCATGAGGGCACCTTAGGGAAGGGCCATGTTGCTTACCAGAACCTCATCATGGGCCACTCAGGATGACTACATATTGATGTGTGGTGTTTCTCAGAATAATGGGATGCCTCCAGGTTACTCCATAGCTGTCACATTTCCATCAAAAGACTCTCCAGATGCCAGTCTTTCTGAAATTCTGCAGCCTGCTTATTTGGCAAAGCAAAAGAAATCGGGTCAGCCAATTTCTGTCAGGGTTGAGCATGAAGGATCAGGTGTATCTCTGCAAAGCCTAATGGGAGAACTTCTATTAAAAGCTGGTGTTTGGCTGCTGCTGAGCCTGTGGCTTTGTAAGCCCTGTGCTTTGGGCTGCTGCCCATGCGAGTCCTTTTGGCTTAGGGTCTTTGTCTTGAAAAGGCTGCAGCATACATTGCCTGTAGGGCTCCCTCACCACTGGCTTTTCTCCGTCAATGCCGTGTGACATCTAAAAGTAGCCAAGGCAAGCAGAAATGAATAACCCTGGACACTGGGTTTGCCCTTTGAGTATTCTGGAAACTGCATAAGGGAAGCTGCTGGGAGGAGGAAATATGAGGGGAGAGTTTCTTTTGTAGCAAAATCTAAGGAGCAGGCTGGTGCACTGTGCTTTAGAGATGTGCTGCTTTGTGTGGTAGTCTTTGGATACCTGTGGCTACCAAACTCTTGACCCTGGACTCATCTGAACTGAGATGGATAGAAGTGTACCATTCCTCCCAGATTCCTATAGAGAACAATAGCAAAGAAATCTCAAAATTTAAAAATGAATGTTTTTGTGTTGATAGGATAACATATTTGATGCATAGAGGGCATTTGCATGTATTAACTAATTAATTTTAATACATTTTAAGGTGGCTTTTAAATATCTTTATGTGGCTTCTAGGAAAGGGTTAGTTGAACACAGGCTTTGCCTTTTTATTTCCATTGGGCAGCCTGGTGTAGAGGTGGCCTGTAGAGACAAACATCTGGACTCTGGCTCATAATTGCTGGCTGTGTGTCCTCAGGCACATTGGCTTTCAGACTCTCCACAGAGACCTGCCCTAATGATTCTTTTCACAACATACCTTGTGGTGTGCATGCAAACCTGAGAAAAGTGATGGACTATTCTTGTCCCCTGTCACATATACAAATTCTGTCCCCTCCTGCCTGTTCATTTGAAGAAGCACTTGTCACGCTCTTCTTGATGAATTCCACAACCACCAATGAACAATAAACTTTGACTTAATCTTTGCATATCTCGCCATTCTCATCTGCAAAGCAAGGCATGTCACCATAACCTCTCACAATTATTCTGAGGATATGTATTAGCACGGTCTATGTGAGCCACAGCATCTGCTAATAGAACGCTGGTAAGTAGAAGAAAAATCTTATTACAGTGCTTCTCGTTAGCCTGTGGGTGATGTATTCCAAGAACTCCTACAATGCCTGAAACTGCAGAGAGGATACCTTATATAAGTTTTTTCCTATATACACATATTTATGATAAAGAATATTTTTCTTTAATTAATTAATGTGTGTGTGTGTGTGTGTGTGTGTGTGTGTGTGTGTGTGTGTGTGTGTGTTTAGGAAGCACAGCTTAGGGAAAACATTGGAGAAACAAGAACTGTTAACAAGCTATCTTTTTTTCTTCAAGGGAAGAAAATGACTGATGTCTGGTCACCTGGAAGGCTGGAGTGGATGTTGTTTAACAACCTGGTGATCTTTTGCTATTCTATGGGTCCAGTTTTCACCTGAATCCCCTCAAATCCTGAGCATTGTTTAAGCCCTAATTCTGAGCTTTTTTTTTTCTCAGTGAATAGGACCCATCCTCATGGAAGAGGTCCCATGTACTATGCATTCTCCACCAATAGAATCCATTCTTATGATTATTACAGTCTTCCTCCCTAGGCCCTTGGCTTGAGCACTGTTCATCAGTCAATAAAGCTCATCTTATTGTAAAGGTCACAGGTGCTCTGCTATAGATGTGCACTTTGCAAGGGAGTTTTGATGGAGCCATCCCTGAAGCTTTGTTGTGATAACTGTCATGTGGAGACTTTCTCCACAGTTTTACTGTATTGAAATGTGTAAATAAACTGTGAGGTCAGACTCTGGGAGTTTCTGACACAGCACCTACTAAAGTGGTGCTGATCTGAGTTTCATTCTTCACCTCATGTGGATGTCTCTCACTGGTTACGATGCTTAGAGGGATCCAAATGTGTGTGTGTGTGTGTGTGTGTGTGTGTGTGTGTGTGTGTGTGTGTATTTACATGTCCTGAAGAGATGGCTCTTGCTGCTTTTGCAGAGGACCCAGTTCCTAGCATCCATATTTGGCAATTTACCCATGCCTGTAACTCTAGTTCTGGGCTTCAGCAGATACCTGCAGGCATGTGACATGCATACATACACTTAGGCACACATAAAATAAAAATAAATAAATCTTAATTTTTTAGTGTATTGGTGTGAATGAGGGGTATGTGCATGTGTGCATGCATGGGTGACTATGTGCTTGAGTTTGCCTGCACATGTGTGAGTGTGTGCATACATGCATGTGTGTATGCATATGCATGCATGTGTATGCATGTGTGTGCATGTGTATGTGAATGTATGTGTTTATGTCTGTGTTAAGAAGGATATCAGGTATCTCGCTCCATCTCTCCCCATTATTCCTTTGAGACAGGATACTCACTGAACCTAGAATCCGACTGGTATTCAGTAAATCTCGTACATCCTTTAGTTCCACTGACCCTGCTATATGTTAAAAGTGTAATTGTAAATTGTAATTTTGTAACAGTGTAAATTTGTAAGTTGTAAAATCTTACTCTTCTGTATTCTCCCTTCTTGTAATGACGAGAAATGACATAATTTCTATGGATAAGATGAAAGGAGATGGTTTATATAGGCATCATGATTCAACCTCTATGGGACGATCAGTCTGATAACCATGGCAGCTGCTAGCTAACTAGTGGGTAGGTACCAAAACCAGCACAAACACACTGGACACTGAGATGCTTCATTTGGGGTGGGATAGACAGGAGTGATGTGAGATTTCAACACACTACTAAGAACAGTGCACAATTTACAACTTATAAACTGCATATTTCTGAAAATTTCCTTGTAATATTTTGGGACTGCAGTTGTCTTCAGTTAACTGAAATCTGGGAAAGCAAAATTGTAGGTATGAGTGTGAAGGGGACTGCTATATTCCAAAAAACCCTTCAGTGTGTCCTATGAACACTTAGCATCCAGTATATAAGAGCAACAAATAAAATATTAGCTGTTCTCATTGTTGATATTATCTTTAATGGGTCTTTGAGTTACATAAGATATTTTGAGTGAGACACAGAGTATTTCCTTTGTGTGAAAGGTGACTTCCAGGCCACTGCTCTTTATGTGCTAATGTATAAGAGCTCTGAAGTTATTTCTCCCTGTGTGTGTTCTTTGCTCTGAGTAGGCTATAAATTTTCCAGATTCACGGGCTGTCATTCACTGACCTGAATTTACCTTTAATATACATAGGACACAGAGGGGACATTTTTCACAAGAGCTTTGGAGCCACGTTATCTGGCTCTTCACACCTTGAGTTCTACCACTCTTTCTTTTCTCATTGTGGTCTACCTCTTACACCTAGGTCTCTTGGTTGTTGCGTCCTTGCCTGTGATACGGGAACAACAGCACATTGGCTTCAGCTGTACACAGTGTACCATCCACAGAGCAAGATGCAGGGCATGGAGGTTGTGGTGGGTGTTGAGTCATTTTTATGGCACAAGCCTAGTAAATGCTCCAAAGAATGCTAATTCTGTGGCTTCACCCTTGATATGTTGTAATCAGAGCACCTCAGATATAAAGGACACCATGCTGACGCTTTTGACATAGGCTGGCCTTCTTGGAATGTTCTCACTGGACACTACTTCTGACATGACTGGAATCTACACAAAGGCTGTGTGCCCCACACAGCTTCTGTGAGGAGAATTTTCTAACCCATCTGGCCTAATTTTTATGCTTCCCCTTGCTTAGATAGAAAGAAAAGGTGAATGGAAATAGCCTAGGGCAGCTTTCTGGTCTCCCCCATCCCCACCCCCCTGCAAACTTCTGAGCCTCCAAGCAGGGGTACTTGATTTGGCAGTGTGGCCCAGGGAGAGGAGGAGTCTGCCCCTAGGGTTCTTTTCAACCCAGCATGAGCATCTCTGTATTCTCTGAAGACACTGTCCTTCAGCTGACAGTTGGCAAGAAGCAGGCTTGGCAAGTCATGTCAGCTTTCAAACCCAGTGTCCCCATTTGTCAGAACTTCAGGATGTAGTTGTAAGGTTTCAGAGTAGTTTGGTCCCATGTGTTTTTAATGTCCTCACCATGGTTTGGGACTGTGTCAGGCTGCAGAGACAATGAACCAAGTGAGTAGAGTGTTTCACGGGGCTTGTTGACTAGAGTATCTTAATCCCCTCTTTTGTCCTGTTGGTGAAGGGAGGTCTCTCATCTCTGTTTGGAAGGATGACTGAATACATGGACTCTGGACAGGTAATTACCATGACAGTTCACTAGTCACATACTCCTTAAGGAGGTGGAAATTGGAAGCAGGATGAACAACCAAAGTCATGGGAAGCAGGCTTTGTAGTATCAGAAGTGGAATTTTTGGTACCATGGGAGGGTCTGATTGGCTTATTTCTATGGTACTTCACTTGTGCAGAGGCTGGTGACTGCCCTCACTCTGCCTCCTGATAGAACATGTCTTATAATGCAGCTACTCTAGCTGCTCATGAAATATTCTACCTATGCCCTTTTCTCTTTATTGCCAATGCTTCTCACCCTCCACTCACTCCTGTATTCTTCCCCCATTCCATTCTCCTTGGATCAGCTGTTAGAGTGAGATTCTTGGACCTAAAATGCTATCAGAAATGCAGATTCTTGGGCTGCATCTCAGAGCTACTGAATTAAAAACTCTGGGAATGGAGCCTGACAGTCTGAGTTTTGACTAATTCTCTAGACTGTAAAGCCCAAGGACAACTGTGCTGAATGACTCCAAGTGTTTTTAAAGAACTTGACCTCTCCAAATGCTTTCTAACAGATTCAACACCGTTTATATCATTATTCCAGGTCTATATAAATGCCATTTCTCAAGGAAGCTTTTCACAGCGACCCCATAGTTAGAGTCTCTTCTGGTCTTGCAGACTTCTGCAGCTCATAGTGTTCTAGTTATAACATCTTGCATATCTCCTTGTCTTGGTTACGCGTGTTGAACATAGCTGACAAGATCTGTTTGGACTCCGGGTTTGAATCCTCCTTCTGATTCTTACTTTGGCTTGAGTGAGCTGCCTAACTTTCTCGGCTTGGTCATTTACTCATCTGCACAAGGAATACGACAACAGCCACCTCCGAGGTTGTCCTGAGAATGAAATAATGTACGTTGGCATTGCCTGGCATTTTGTGACCAACTAGTGTATGTTAGTAATGATTATTTGGCTTCTAGAATGGGATTCCCAGTTTTGCCAACAGAAAGTAACCTTCTTTGTGCTTCAGGTTCCTCATTGTGAAATGAGGATAATGTCACATTAATACAATTGTCATAAAGAATAAATGAGGCTGTGAATGCTAAGTGCCCACACAAAGGAATTATACAGTAAAGCTCAATGATTACCACTCTCAGCCATCAGACTGTGTGGACTATACTGGTAGTGCCATGTGGGACTCTCATTCAGGTAGTATATCTGAGGTGGAAAGTTGGTCTTAAGTGTGTTGATATAATGTGTACCCTAATAAAATTTGCCTGAAGATCAGAGAACAGAGCAAGCCGTCAGATTAAACATAGAGGCTAGACAGTGGTGGTACACACCTTTAATCCTAGCACTTGGGAGGCAGAGATCCATCTGGATCTCTGAGTTCAAAGCTACTCTGGACTATATGAGACTGACTTGGTCTAGGAGAGTAAAAAGAGCCAGGCAGTGGTGGCCACACACCTTTAATCCCAGTACTGGGAAGACACACACCTTTAATCCCAGGAAGTGATATGGCAGGGCAGAGAAAGGTATATAAGGTATGAGGAGACGGGAACTAAAGGCTTTTTCAGGCTGAAGTCTTTTTGGCTGAGGAAGCTCATTTGGCCAGAGGCTGATTGGGTGAGGCTTTTTCAGGCTGAGGAGTTGGTGAGGTAAGAGGTGGTGGCTGTGGCTTGCTCCTCCTCTCTGATCTTTCAGCTTTCACCCCAATATCTGATATTGGGTTTTTTTAATTATAAGACTGGTTTAAGATTCGAGCAATACATAAGAAATTGGGATTCAGCAGTCCATAAGTGAACCCCACTTCCTTGTGTGGAGTATCTCTAGGCCATGCATTCCTATCTTCTTTTCTCCCCTCCCCTCTTTCATGTCTCTTTGTATCCATGGAGATGACTCCTGCTAGGTAACTCATAATTTTTTTGCTTATATTTTTAGCAATAAGCTCTGTTGTTTGATGTTAAGTAGGAGAGAGGAGTGTATACACTGCTCCTTCCCAGTGCTCTCTTCCCCATCCCACTCGGAGCTTATGAGAGTTTTACTAGAAAAGAGACTGCTTGGTAAAGTGGAGATGTTGGTCCATCATCAGGTACTCTTGAAATGCCTTATTTATGTCTTGACACACAGTGTTGGGGAGGCTCCAACCAGCTGTCTTTCCTTTTTAGAGAAATGATTTTTAAATCAGCCTTCCTATGTCTCTGGGGATGAGTATATGAAATTAGCCTCCACTATTCAAGGTCCAGATTTCTCTCTGAGGGTTTAGCCTGTCATGATCTTATGACTATGACTATAATCTTTTTCCTCAGCTCCCTTTGCATGAAGGAAAGAGAAGGCTGATGGTATTGGCCAAGTGTTTATGATGTGTCCAGCTCAACACTGGTGGATACTTGACCATTGCTGTTGGATGCTATCTTTACCAAATCTTAACAGGTGAGTGACATTATGCCCATTTTGGAAATAGAAAGATTGAGAGGTCCTAAGATGGTGTGATAGGCCAGGTATGCTGTGGGGGAGGACTGTGAAGGTGATGCTTTCTGATTTGTGCCTGTCTCCAAGTTCTCAGTGTCATTCTGTCATCTAAGACTGCTCAAGACAGGCCATCAGAAGTCCCTTGCCCTCAGGCCTGTTCTCTCTAGCAGCAGGCCATCTTTTAGGGTTTTTAAATTTTTTTATATTTTTGTTTTTTTGTTTTTGACTTCTCACTAAAACCAGCTTGATCTTGTGTCTCTTTGTTCACGCCATGGCTAATTGAATAAATGAATTCTAGGCAGTGTGTTGATATCTCAGCATGAATTATCTTGTGTCAACTTATTTTCTCTGTTGAATGTTCTGTACTTGGGTTGTCCCAGTGCACCCTAGCAGGGGTGAAAGTTGAGAAGGTGGGGATGCAAACTGGAAGGGATAGACCTGGGCCATCAGTCACTAGGCATCAGGGCAGGGATGCAATCTTTGTGCTCCAGCTCAGAATGTGGTGGCTTTAATCTATGGCTGAAATATGGCCCCAGTCTGAGACACGGTGGCCAGGGCCATATATATGATGTTTGCAGCTGGTGGGGACAAGAAATGGTGGTAGGGAGACAAGTGTAATAACTATGTGGCTTACCTGGACACTGTGTGGGCCACTATTACTACCTGTAAGCTTTGGTATTCTAGTATGACGATGTGGAGGGACCCACATGGATGAGCTGGGGAGCCCCTTCTCTCCTTCTCCACTGGGGACTGTAAGGCTGTCCTTCTCAGAGCTTCTTGGATATACTTACTGATTTGGAAACTAACTTTACTAAAAAACAACCAATGGTCAAATCCCTGCCACTCATGCCAGTCCCTAATTTCTGATCCCTATGGCCTTTTGGGTTTACATCAGCCTATCATCTGGATTTGACATAGGGGAGGTGGATGTCTTCCAAGACTGGAGGGAGTGAATCATGGCTTCACTGTATCCCCTTACGCTGGTTTCTTTTTACAGATTTCTTTTGAGTTAGTACGGGTTACTGAGAGCTGCATGGCATGCAAGCTGCTAATGAGAATCCAATGCTAGTGTAGAATCATTTGGCTTTCTGAGCTGAGAGCCCAGGCTGAACTCTTTGAGTTGTAATTTTATGTATGTGCAGTGGATTTTATGAAGGTATTTTGTTTAAGTGTCACGACCCAGCCAGGTCTATCGTGCAATTTTGGTCCTCAGTATTTTCAATAAGCTAAATCATAGGAGGGTGCTGACAGCTGAAAGTTACTTTTATTTCCTGAATCCTGATTTGGCTGCAGCTTGGGAAGAGCAGTGACAGCCACTAAGATCACACAGAAATGGCAAAGTTCCCTTGTGCTGTTTGCACAGAAAGCTTATCACTGGGTGCCTGAGCTAACCCTTACTTCCTCTATGAGGGTCCATCCACCAAGAGGCTCACTGATTATTTGCCAGCCCAACCCTAGGGGACTTCCTTCTGAATAGTTCATATTTACTCATTTGTTTGAGTTTTCTCTCTCTTCCCCAAGACTGTGCACTCCAGTCAAAAAACATTTGCGAAGCTTATACTGTGGGCCACACACCATTCTTGGAGCTATAGGTACAAACAGAGATAAGTTAGAGGAGTTCTCAGTCTTCACTGAACTTATGGTGGTGGGACAAAGGAAACAGGAATGGGAGCATGTGAGAATGGAGGAAGTAAGATGGACCAGGAGACAGGCTATGACTGGGATGAGGCTGCCCTGGTGGAGAGTATGGCTGCTCAGGGAGCTTCTTTACTGAGATCAGTAGAGACTTACAAGAAAGGAGAGCGAAGGCCACCTGGAGTTCTTGGCTTCTTTTCTGTTCCAGGCTTGTAAATATTTGTGAAGGAGTGAATGGAGGTAGAGAAAAGACTAGACCCCAAGTCTGCAACTTTTCTTGTGGCCTCCTAGCTCTCTCAAGGTGGGCAGCTGACCAACACTGAGCATCTCCTCTTGTTTTGTGGACATCAAGGCAACCTTTGGAGACGGAGGATGGTGGGGAATGGAGCTTTGGGCTTGTAGATGAATGGCTTGCACTTTGTTACCATGGTTACCTACCAAACTTTTGCCTTAGTGGTCACATCTGTGAACTGGAAGTAGCTGTTTGACCAATGACTTTCATGTGCACTGATGGTGATAGAAATAAATTGCTGAATCACCACATAGGTATAGAGATATGTGAGTTACATGTTGTGACCCTGCACTGTAACAGGTACCTTGATACAAATTTTTAGAGCATCTTCTTGGTACTGGGACCATTAGAAGACCCATGATGCCAATGAGAAAATGACAACTCTGCATAGTTCAGTAACTTGGTCAAGTCAATAAGTTAGTCAGCATAAGGGATGAGTATTCAAATACAGTCATGTCTGAATCTTGTGTCAGACAATCTAGGATCCTTAGAGTTTTGCCTCCCACTTTCAAATCATCTCCATGTTGTCTTACCTTTTGCAGTTCAAACACAGAGATACTCTTTAAGTAGAACTCACCAGTAGTGGCAGTTAATAATTTATTAATAACATCAATGAAGTGAAACAAAACTGGAGTGATTTCTCCCCCTGGCATGATGCCCAAGTGCTTTTCCAGCTTATTTGATTTGCTAAAGTAGGTATTTACTGCATGGGAAAGGCTTTCTGTGGCACATTCAAAAAATAGAGGACAGATCACGTACCTTCACACTGCTTAAAACACTTTAAGGCTTTGAAAGGATGAAGAACATCAAACCCACTCTTTACTCCCTTTGGCCAACTTTTCTAATGCAATCTCTGATGAAAGGATCGCATCTCCCAAATCTCCCTTTGCTTAAATGCAAAGGCTTAGTGAATGCCTGATTCTGACCCCATTACTCTAAGTATGCACTCAATATTTAGGTAGCATATTCTAGACAACTTAAGAGTTAGATCTCAAGGATAACACAGATCTAAACCTACATCAGCAAAAGAACAAACAAAAGCAGGTGATGTTTCATGAGCATATCTTGGAGAGTGCTCTGGGAACTTCCCATAGACATGTATCTTGATCCCTTTGTCAAAATGTAGATTTCTAGATCCCACAGTCCACTTACTACTCAATAGAACTTCTGTGAAAAAGGAGCGCTTAAACTCCCTGGGTGATTTTAAAGTTCAGAAAAGTTTAAGAATTCTATTCTAGAACTTATACCAAGTTCTACTTACATAATTTTTTTTAAAAGACAAAATATCATTGTTATAGGCCAGGCTAGCCTCAAACTCTGAGATCTTCTTACCTCAGTCTGTTAAGCTCTGGAATTATGGGCATGTAAGACTATGCCTAACAATTTGCACAGCTGCTAATCCATGGCTCTGAACACATGCCCCAGAAGAATGAGCATTGCTGAGAATGGAACTCAGGGCTCACATGTTTGAAGGTCAGTTTAAAGCATTTGTGGTGCTTACTCTGAATAAGGGAAGTCTTGGATTTTCAGATTCTTGGAGGTTGCCTTATGGGAAGGACAAGGCTTGTTCTGTATAGTTGTAGGGAACAGGGCTACAATCAGTGTGTTGGCAGAAACTGTCGCTAGACAAATTTCAGCTGTTGTTAGCAAGAATTAGACCATACTGAGTATCCACCAAATATCCAAGGTTGCTTCTAGTGGTGTGAGTATTCCCACGGTGACTGGAAATGTACAGGTGGCACAGGACTTGGGTAGATACAAAAGGTATTTATGTATAGAAAAAGGCTATCCTTTAACAAGGTCCAGTTTTGCTAGAATCTTACTAATTTTTAAAAAGTTATAGTAATCTCTGTCTCTACCTCTCCCTGTACATGACCATTTGTAAGCATATGCATACACCTTTGAGTATACTATAGAGGAAATTATGATTCACTTTGTGAAAAATTAAAGGTTTATTTATTATTTAACACATATGTTTAACATGCCTTCTCCATGTCAGTTGCTGTACCAGATGTGTGATTCAGAGCTACATGACACAGTGTTTGTCCTATGGGTCTTAGGCTAGTGATGCAGGAAAAACAGAAGCTTAAAATGACCTGTGGTAAATACAAGAACAGCAGGGTTGGGATGTTATGGAGCAGGGAGGAGGGGAGCTTCCCACAGCTGTGGATGTGTGGGGAGGAGATAAGCATTGGGAAGGATGTCTGGGCTAGACAGGTGTGGTGCTGACCACTGAAGGTCATCTGAACAGGCTGTGCAAAGAGAAGACAATGGCAAAGTTACCAGAGCTGGAACTGTAGAGATGAGGAGTCTGTGCTTCAGGGAAGAAAAGGGCAAGGCTCTGTAGACCTAAAAATCATGGCTGAGAATAAAAGTTTCACCTCATGAAGACCCTTGTATTCTATACTGAAAGACATGGCTTAGGGAATCTTTGAAAATGAGTAGCAGACTTATGCAGACAGATCTGCTGATGTGTAAAATCACTCTGCTGATGTTTTTGAGTTGCTGTATTAAAATGTTACCTGGTTTTGAGCAGGTGTTGGCATGTACTTGTGATCTCATTGGCTGACAATTATGAACACAATACAACAACAAACAACAACAACAAAAAGAAACAACAGCAACAACAGGCCTCCAGACTGAGTGGCATAAGTACCATCGCTTCAAGGAGCTCCTAGTCAGAGGTGCCTGCTCCCATTGCTAGTCTCAGAGGCCTGCTCTGCCTTTCCAACATGGCCACCATCAGTCCAATGTTTTATTAGGAGAGGCCATTTGGAATCTTGGCCTCAGGCCTCAAAAACTGGGGCCATCCTCAGAATGTTTTGCAATTCTAAGTATATTTTGGGATATCCATCATGTACACCTGTGCATAGAACTTTTTACTTTGGTTTTCTATTCCTTCTTGGGAAGGTACAGGAAAAAAACCATATTTTAAATTTTATTTAAGATATTTTCTTTCTTAACTCTCCAGTGTTATATGTGGTTAGAGTGGGAATGAAAAATTAATGGGAGAATTTAGACAGATTGCAGAATTTCCAGGATCACTTGAGTAGGCAGACTCCCTTAGCTTGACTGGTGTACCCACATCTCTGTTGACACCAAGTGGGGGGAAAGGGAGTGATGGAAATTCTCTGTTTATTTCACTTATCAGTAAGTAACATAGTTGTTACAGGTAAATAAGCATGACAAAGGACCAAGTCTTCCCTGTTCCTCCTGCTTTGTGGAGGTGTTCTGTCATGTTGCTAGGTTACCAGACTGAAGGATTCTACTTTGGGGGAAGGAAGTTATTTTAAAACATCCAATGAACATCTTCCCTCAAAACTTCTTTGCTGTTCAGAAAAGGTTCTCAGTTTGCAGAAGAATGTGAATGAAGAAAGAACCGCAAAAGTCTTAGAGATAAACTCTACAGAAATAGTAAAAGCATCTTAACCATAATGTATTACCCAAAGCTGAAATGAATCACCAATAACTGATCAGGTTAGGAACTCTGAGTGTTTGATTAATGGCTTGCCAGCCTCGCACAGTAGATTAGAATAAAGAGATGGCATTCACACACTTCCTTGAAGAATGCATAGTGATCTCTCAGATCCTTCAGATCCCGTGGGGCTTCTCTCCTGAACAGATTCTGTAGAGGTGTTTGGAGACACTAGGAGATCCATTGTTATGGTTATCCATATCAAGTGATTATCAAGCTGCATGCTAAAGACACAGCAGCTGGACAGATCTGGTCTGTATCCTCCTGGAGGTTACATTCTGTTCTTATTAGAACTGCTGTCTTCTGCTTACCAGGATTCTCCTATGCGGCAGATACCTAGGTTGAAGTATTGTGAATGAAGGCAGCAACTGGGAGGTCCACAGATAGAGCTGAGGTCAGTCATCCCTCAACTCAGCATCTGAAATGAGGTTAGGGAGCTGTCTTTCACCCTTCACCCTTCTTGGCTTTGCTTTCCTTGGGAGCTCACTCTATCACAATACAAACAGGATTCTTCTATGTAGCTGGGCACATGGTTGCTAACTGATCAAGGATCAAATAGTTCCAATTTGAGACTCACATGGAAGAAGATGAACATGGCCTTTTAAAATGCATACTCATTAAACTTAGCGAAAGACTGATTGGTTCTGTTTGGATCATGTGCTCATTTCTGAACAATGAGAGGCCGGGCCTATTGCTTGAACTAGGATGTGATGGATGGCTGGAGCAGCTGGTACCCTGGCAGGTAGAGAAGCTGTAGAGAGAAATTAATGAACTACTACTAACAACACTACAACTTGACACCCAAGTTACTTGAATTATTCAGTGTAGAAGCTTCCAGAGTCCTCTAAACTTTGTTCTTGGTAGACCTACATAGCACCTGCCATACCCAGCCTTCTGCTTATTCTTTTTTCTTCCCCACTCAAGTTATTTCTCAGGAGCAGGGGCTTCTGGCTTATTGTAGGAAGAGAAGTAACTATTTTTTTTCCTGCTAGACGTTCCAACCTAAATGTAATCATTGCATTATATTTCATTGATTAATGGTTAATAAAGCTACCCTACATGTGTCACGGTCATCTTCAATTTAAAGAGAAAAGATACAAAAGTCAATCATTGATAAATATGGCAAACACATATTTAGTATGTAACAACCACAAAATAAAGCATTGAATTACTATCACTATCATAAAAATTGAATAGCAAAGAACAGGGTCACTGAGACCTATTTTGAAGAATTTCTGTGTCTTAATCTGGCTAGTGTTCTATCTGGGGTTATGAAGAAACTTGGGTTGGGTCTTAAAGGATGAATTGAATAGGCTACCTGCAGAGGATGGAATTCATGCCTTCTGTGCTAATATCCTGTTATAATGCTACTGCCTCTTACTATTAAGAAAAGTCACTCAGGAAACTTGAAAGAACTTGGCCTCTTCTAAGTATGTGAGGAGGGAATTTACAAATGTTGAAGGCTAGAGAGATATTACTATATCTCACAGCATAAATGCATGATATCCAAACATAAAGATTATTAAAGAAAACCATGATCTTTGTTGGGGGGGTCACAATTTTGGTCTTTGAGGTTGATATTAACTAGAAAATGATTTCCTTCTAAGTTTGTAAAATAAGGGTTGCCATAGCTACTACCTATAAGGACAATGGACATGTATACATGGCAGTTGACCAGTTAGAAAGAATTGGACTGCCTCACAGTGATTTCTAGTCATCCAAAAGGTAAAAGAGCCTGTAAGAAAACTAGACTCTGATTGAAGCATCCAAGGCTGATTGCTACCCTTTTACATTTGTTATTTTTTTCTTGCAAAAAATCCCACACTTTCAAAATCAGATTGTGATTATTTCTGGACAGTCAGACATTTTTGCCACATCTTTCTGAAATGGGAACTCAGGCTGTGTTGGGAAAGACCTTCCCCTTGAGTGATATTATGATGGAGCTATGGGATCTAGTATTGGGTGGACACTGGTGACTAGGGTAAAGGATTCCTCCTACAGCCAAGGAGTGGCCCTGCTCATGGGAGATGCCACAGTGCCTGATGTCTTATGTTCATAAGGGGTAAACCATTGTCCTGTTCAAATTTCAATGTATGCCGAGCCTCTTGAAGAGAGGTTTTTCTGGGCAGAACATCCAAGGAAAATCTCAATGAAAGCTACTTGTCTCTTTCAGAATGATGACCAGCCAGACATTTTGTAACTATTTCCTTCAAATTGAAAAGCTCCGCTCTAGAAGGCAAAGGGAGGCTTATAAGACACAGGAGGCTAATGAACCCTAAAAGCCATAGGAAGGCCACCCACCAAGGTTCTATAAATAGTAAACATTTGCTATGGAAGAGGAAACTCTTCAGTGAAGCTGCCTGCAAATTGTGCAGGTAGTTTTAGGGATGTTGCTTTTGCTGGGCTTCAGCTTTTGAGTGATGTTTCCCATGTTTTTGATGTAATGCTCTGGAACTAATTGGTTTACCAGGCTGAGCTTACATGTAATCATTTTTTTTTTTTTTTTTTGGTCTGTCATCAATGCCCTATTTGAGTATAGCGATTTTTGTCACATCTTCCCAGGAAAGCTCACACAACATCCAGAGAAACAATGTTCAGTGGAGGAGATTTCTTAGTTTGGACACCATCCATCAAGTTGATCCAAAGATCTGGTGCTTCAGTGATGAGCAATATACCCCAAGTGGTAAATAATGTCATCTCTTTGAGACTTTGTTTCTTCAAATGGATTATTAATTTCTATCTAATAGACATCAACAAATCACTATAATAGTAATCAAAATTGTGCCAACTTATCACCAAGAGTCTTTGGTACTGTAATCCACCTGTCTGTAAGGACATTACTCTTCTAGTCATTTTCTTGGTGATGAAAAAGATGCAGAGCAGTTGGAATATCTTGCTAATGGTCACATAGATAATAAAAAGAAAAATCAGTCAGAGAAATGAGTGGGTTTTGGTACCAAGACATAACATCAGCAGGAAGACCCTCCATCAGCTTCCCTATTCTAGTCAGACCTTGTTGCCATGACTGGCTCTTAGCCTCAATACTGGTTTAAGATGAAGGACAAAGGACTGCCTGCTATTTCCTTTTTGCTAGAGTCATTATAATTGTGCATATTTATAGGACATTATAGGATAGTTTGATACATGTGTACAATATATAATGACCAAATCTGGGTAATTAGCATTCCATGTTTATAAGCATTTAGACTATCTTTGTGTTGGGAATCTTTGAAATCCTCCCTGCCTATTCTTTGTAAAAATATGGATTACTGAAAACTCTCATTGTCCTGCTGTGCTGAAGGATGTTAGAACTTATTCCTCCTCTCTCACTCAATTCTGGTACCTGTTATCCCAACTTTCCTTTACTCCCGAGTCCTTCCTAGCTTCTAGTGACCACTTTTATCCTCTCTACTTTCTTTATATCAAGTCTATTTGGCTTCCATTGATGAGTGAGACCATGCAATATATATTTTACTGTGAATGGCTTATTTTACTTAATAGGATGCTCTCTAGTCCCATCCATGTTCGGGGCTACTTTCCCTAAAGGCTTTAGATCTCATTACAGCTTTGTTTGGCTGAGATAAACACAGGGGTTTTCTGCAGAGGAATCTGTCAAAGGGGAGTTGGTTTCTACGGAATTAATTGGAGTTCTTCTAACGCTCCCTTGACACTGACCCGAGCACTGTGCTCATCTCCAGTAGATTATCATTATTTGGGTGAGCAGGGTGACAGAGCAGCCTCTGCAGAGTGAATTTATTAACTTCTCCAAGATGAAGGGGTGAGAGACGGCTGGGATACTTGGATTTATTTTGAGGCATTTGGAGTAGAAAGCTCAATGGTTGATGGTTTGCAACCCTGATCTAAATAGAAAGATTAATGGTTTCTCTGGGCTTCATGAAAGGTTAGGATTAGAATATTTTGTCTTCATTTCTAACAGGTTTATTGAGGTGAACTTGAAATACAGAGAGATATATATATTTAGCTAAATATGGTGGCACACTTTAGTAATTCTAGGACTGCAGAGCCTTGAAAGAGGAAGCCTCAAGTAAGAGGCCCAGTCACTCCATGGTGAGTGAGCTTTAATTTTCAACTTGACAGGATCTAGGGTTGCTTGGGAAAAACAGTATTAATGAAGAATTGTTTAGATCAGACTACTGTAGGCATGACTGGGGATTGGCTTAAATATTAATTAATATGGGAAGACCCACTGGGAATGTAGGAAGTTCCATTTTAATGGATTGGGTCCTGACTTGAGTCAGAGTAGAGAAAGCTAGCTAAGTAGAGAGCAAACAAGCAAGGACCCAGGCATTTATTCTTTCTCTATTCTTGACTATGGATAGTCTATGACTAGTTGCCTGAGTTCTTGCCCTGCATCCCCCAATGATGCACTGTGACCTGGGATTGGAAACCAGAAGAACACTTCCTCTAATAAGTTGCTTTTGGTCAGAGTGTTTCTTTTTCTTCCTTCCTTCCTTCCTTCCTTCCTTCCTTCCTTCCTTCCTTCCTTCCTTCCTTCCTCCAGGCTGGGCAACAATACAAGATCCTGTTTCAAAATTTAAAAAAAAAATGTAGAAAACGGTCTATAGATTTAATGGCCAAGGGGGTCCTGTGAAAATTTCAAAACAACCCAGGCTGTTGTTAAGACAAAGGGTTACTCTCTGCAAATTGACAGTGGGGCCCCATTGCCAAGGACAATACCCACACAACTTATTGAGCATGAAGAAGAAGTTTAGCTGGTGCCTACATGTAGCCTCCATCCCCTATGTTCTAGTCTCTTTTGTGTGGAAAGGTACTCTGCAGGCTACTGAAAGAGAAACGTGGACACCAACCTGTAGCAAGTCTTTCTTTGTACCACCAGCACCCACTAATGACACTGAGACTTATTATTGATTATGAAAGCTTGGCCTTAGCTTAGGCTTGTCCCACCACCTCTTATAACTTAAATTAACCCATTTATCTGAATCTATGTTCTGTCCTGTGGCTCAATTACCTCGTCTCTTCATACTGCCCATGCTGCTTTTCTCTGCGTCTGGTGGTGACCTCATCTTTCTTCTTCCCCAAGTCTTCTCTGTCCCCAGAAGTTCTGCTTAACCTCCTCCTGCCCAGCTCTTGTCTATTCAGCTCTTTATTTAGCAGTCATAGTGACACATCTTCACACAGTGTAAAGAAATATTCTGCAACATTTCCCCTTTTGTCTAAATAAAAAGGTTTTAACTCTAACAGAATAAAACTATAAACAATAAGAATAATTGTCAAGTAAAAATTACATTCATAATGTCCAGTTCATTTGTATTTGGAGAAAATATTCTATCTTATTTTGATGAATTTAAAGTTTTATACCTAAACAATTTTCTATCATAACTTGTATTACCATCTTAAAGCTATCTTTTTAGACTTCAGAACGTTTTCTTAGATAAACAATTTAAGCTTTGATGTCCCTCAACCTTACACATTTTATACCTCTTTTGTTTTATTTAGACGAAAGCGGAAAATGTTGTAGGATATTTATACACCATGTGACAATGTATTGCTGTGATTGGTGTAACAAAAAGATGAATGGTTAATAGCTAGACAGGAGCTATAGGCAGGACTTCCAGGCAGAGAGAGAACTCTGGGAAGAAGAAAAGCAGAGTTGCCAGCCAGATGTAGAGGAAGCAGGGCATGCAAGAGGAGAGGGAAAAGCCATGAGTAATGAGGCAGCATGTAGATGAATAGAAATGGGTTAATTTAAATTATAAGAGCTAGTTAGGATATGTCCATCCTGCACCAATTGGAAACAGCCAGTGCAGCCCCAGAGACCAGGCAGCAACTTCTTCCTCCAACCCCCACCAAACCCACCATCTCCTGGGGCACCAGTGAACACTGAAGCCATATGCCCACCCTGCACCTATTGGGAACAGGTAAGGAAGGCCCCGATTTTGAGACTTGGCAGACCAGTTCTCTAGCCCCTAGACCATGGGGGCACAGAATGTGCCCCCCAGCCATTGGAGCCCCAGAGATGGGGCAGCTGCTTCTTCTCTCACCCCCATGCCAAACCAACCATCTCCTGCATCACCACTGACCACCAGAGCCATACGTCCACCCTGCACTGATTGGGAACAGATAAGACTCTGATCTCTGGACTGGGCAAACCAGTTCTCTAGCCCCCTAGGCGCCAGGGGCACATTCTGTGCCCCTCCCTCCCCTCCAGCTAGTACAGCCCCAAGGACTCGGCAGCAGTTTTCTTACCTACCCCCTCAATAAACCAATCATCCCCTGTGGCACCAGTGACCTCCAGAGCCATATGCCCACCCTGCACCCATTGGGAATAGTGACCACCTGAACCATATACCTACCCTGCACCAATTGGGAACAGAGACCACCAGAGCTATAAGCCCCCTCCTGACCAATTGGAAAGAAGAACAACCACAGGAGCCAGAGGCCCCACCTGCACCAATTGGAAGAAGAATGACCTGAAGCCTCACCTGTTTGGATTAAAGGAATAAATGGGTAGACACAGTGTAAGAACACATTAAACAACATAAAGAGCAACACAGTACCACCAGAGCCTAGTGATCCTACAATAGCAAGACCTGAACATCCCAAAGCAGATGACCCAACAGAAAATGAATTTAAAAACAACTTTATGAAGATGATAGAAGACTTAAAAGAGGAAGTGAAAAATTCACTTAAAGAAATGGAGGAAAAGACAAACAAAAAATTGGAGGAAATCAAGAAATCTCTTAAATCAAGTCAAGAAACCCAAGAAAAAACAAACAGGTAAAGGAAACAAGACCTGAAAATTTAAATAGAAGCAATAAAGAAAACACAAACTGAGGAAATTCAGGAAAAGGAAAACCTGAGTAAATGAACAGAAACCACAGAGGCAAGCATAACCAGCAGAATACAAAAAAATGGAATCTCAGGCATTGAGGATATGATAGAGGAAATAGACTCAATGGTCAAAGAAATTAATAAATCCAGTGAAAATTTTAACAAAAAACATCCAGGAAATATGGGACACCATAAAAAGATCAAACCTAAGAATATAGGGATAGAAGAAGGAGATGAATTCTAGCTCAAAGGCACAGAAAATATATTCAACAAAATTAAAGAGGAAAATTTTCCCAACCTAAAGTAAGACATACCTATGGAGGTACAAGAAGCATACAGAACACCAAATAGACTGGGCCACAAAAAAGTCCTCTTGTCACATAAGAGTCAAAACACTAAATATACAGAGTTAAGAAAGACTATTAAGAGCAACAAAGGAAAAAGGTCAAGTAACATGTAAACATCAGAATAACACCTGACTTCTCAGTAGAGACTCTGAAAGCCAGGAGGTCTTGGACATTCTGCAGATACTAAGAGACCACAGATGCTAGTCCAGACTACTATACCCAGTGAAGCTTTCAATCACTGTAAATGGAGAAAACTAGATATTTCATGACAAAACCAGATTAAACATTACATATCCACATATCCAGTCCTATAAAAAGTACTAGAAGGAAAATTCCAACCCAAGGAAACTAACTGCAACCACCAAAACATAGGCAACAGATAACCTCACTTCAACAAATCCCAAAGAAAGGAAACACATCTACACTACCACCAAAAAATAATTGGAATTAACAAACACTGGTCATTCACATCCCTTAATATTAATGGACTCAATTCACCTAAAAAAGACACAGGCTAACAGAATGGATATGAAAACAGGATCTATCTATCTGCTGCATACAAGAAACACACTTCAACCTGAAAGACAGACATTACCTCAGAGTAAAGAGTTGGGAAAAATCTTTCCAATCAAATGGATCTAAGATACAAGCTGGTGTAGCCAACCTAATAGTGCTGTGGGATGTTCTATATGTCAAATGTGTTGCTCTGATTGGCTAATAAATAAAACACTGATTGGCCAGTAACTAGGCAAGAAGTATAGGTGAGACAAGCAGAGAATAGAATTCTGGGAAGAGGAAGGCTGGGGCAGAGAGACACTGCCAGCCACTGCCATGACAAGGAAGATCTGAAGTACTGGCAAGCCACGAGCCACGTGGCAAAGTATAGATTAATAGAAACAGGTCAATTTAATATGTAAGAACTAGATTGGTAGAAGCCTGAGCCATTAGGCCAAACAGTTTAAATAATATAAATGTCTGTGTGTTTATTTTATAAGTGGGCTGTCATACCACTGGGGCTTGGCGGGACCCAGAGATAAAACTCCAGCTACAAATATCTAACAAAATAGACTTCAAACTAAAATCAGTCAAAAGAGATGAAGAAAGGCATTTCATATTCATCACATGGACAATCCATCAAGTTGAAATCTCAACTCAGAACATTTATGGCCCAAATACAAGGGCACCTACGTTTGTAAAAGAAACATTACTAAAGATCAAATCATTCATCAAACCCCACACACTAGGACTTCAAGACCCTACTCTCACCATTGGACAGATCTTCCAGACAGAAACTTAACAGAAATAAGGG
Organism: Onychomys torridus; assembly: GCF_903995425.1. Taxonomy (NCBI): domain Eukaryota; kingdom Metazoa; phylum Chordata; class Mammalia; order Rodentia; family Cricetidae; genus Onychomys; species Onychomys torridus. Next base: position 36,710,963 of record NC_050450.1, on the reverse strand, counting down.
AACTAACATGTTATGACTCAAATGGGCCTAACAGACCTTTATAGAATTTTTCACCAAAACACAAATGAATATACATTCTTTTCGGCATCCCATGGAACCATCTCCAAAACTGACCACATATTCAGTGACAAAACAAATCTCAGTAGATACAAAAAAAATTGGAATAACCCCAGGTGTCTTATTGGACTGTCATGGCTTAAAACTAGAATTCAACAACAACACAAAAGGCAGAAAGCCTGCAAACTCATAGAAACTGAACAATGTTCAACTGAATCACCACAGGGTCAAGGAAGAAATAAAGAAAGAAATTAAAAATTCCCTAGAATTCAACAAAAATGAATGTACAACATACCCAGACTTATGGGACACTATGAAAGCAGTGCTAAGAGGAAAGTTCATAGCACTAAGTGCCTATGTAAAGAAGTTGGAGAAATCTCACACTAGTGACTTAACAGCACACCTGAAAGCTCTAGACAAAAAGAGGCAAACTCACCCAGGAGGAATAGACTCCAGGAAATAATCAAACTGAGAGCTGAAATCAATAAAATGAAAACAAAGAGAACAATACAAAGAATCAATGGAGCAAAGAGTTGGGTCTTTGAGAAAATCAACAAGATAGACAAATCCTTATCTAAACTAACCAAAAAGCAGAGAGAGAGAACATTCAAGTTAACAAAATCAGAAATGAAAAGGGAGATATAATAACAGACATTGAGGAAATCCAGAGAATCTTAGGTCATACTTTGAAAACCTATATTCCATAAAATTGGAAAATACAAAAGAAATAAAAAAAAAATGGACAATTTTTTTGGATAGGTACCACATACCAAAATTAAATCAAGATCAGATAAACAATTTAAGTAGACCTATATCCCCTAAGGAAATAGAGGCAGTCATCAAAAATCTCCCAACCAAAAAAAAGCCCAGGGCCAGATGGTTTCAGAGCAGAAATCTACCAGAATTTGAAAGAAGAGCTAATACCAACACTCCTGAAATTGTTCTGAACAATAGGAACAGAAGGAACATTGCAAAACTCTTTATGAGGCTATAGTTACCCTGATACCCAAACCACAGAAAGACACAACTAGGAAAGAGAATTATAGACCAATCTCCCTCATGAACATTGATGCAAAAATTATCAATAAAATACTAGCAAACTGAATCTAAGAACACATCAAAAAATCATCCACAATAATCAAGTAGGCTTCATCCCAGAGATGCAGGGATAGTTCAACATATGTCAATGTAATCCACCATATAAATAAATTGAAAGAAAAAAACCACATAATTATCTTATTAAATACTGAAAAACCCTGTGGCAAAATCCATCAACCCTTCAGGATAAACGTCTTGGAGAGATCAGGAATACAAGGAACATGCCCAAACATAATAAAGGCAATATACAGCAAGCCAACAGTCAACATCAAACTAAATTGTGAGAAACTCAATGCAATTCCTCTAAAATCAGGAACAAGACAAGCCTGTCCATTCTCTCCATAGCTATTCAATATGCTACTTGAAGTTCTAGCTAGAGCAACAAGACAACAAAAGGAGATCAAAGGGATATAAATTGGAAAGGAAGAAGTCAAACTTTCACTATTTGCAGATGATATGATAATATATATAACTGATCCCCAAAATTCTACCAAGGAACTCCTACAGCTGATAAACTCCTTTAGTAATATGGCAGAATACATGATTAACTAAAACAAAAAATTAGTAGCACTCCTATATACAAATGATAAATGGGCTGAGAAAGAAATTAGAGAAACATCACCCTACAAATAGCTACAAATAACATAAAATATCTTGGGGGTAAGTCTAACCAAACAAGTGAAAGACCTGTATGACAAGAACTTTAAATCTTTGAAGAAAGAAATTGAAGAACATATCAGAAAATGGAAAGATCTCCCATGCTCATGGATAGGTAGGATCAACATAGTAAAAACACAATCTTACCAAACACAATCTACAGATTCAATGCAATCCCCATCAAAATCCCAATACAATTCTTCACAGAACTTGAAAGAATAATACTCAACTTCATATGGAAAAATGAAAGACCCAGGATAGCCAAAACAATCCTATACAATAAAGGAACTTCTGGAGGTATCACCATCTCTGATTTCAAGCTCCACTATAGAGCTATAATAATAAAAACAGCTTGGTATTGGCATAAAAACAGACACATTGATTAATGGAATCAAATTGAAGACCCTGACATTAATCCACAAACCTACAAATACCTGATTTTTGAAAAAAGCCAAAATTATACAATGTAAAAACTAAAGCATCTTCAACAAATGGTGCTTGCATAACTGGATATCTACATGTAGAAGAATGCAAATAGATCCATATCTATCACCATGCACAAAACTCAAGTCCAAATGGATCAAGGACTTCAACATAAATCCAGTTACATTGAACCTGATAGAAGAGAAAGTGGCAAGTATCCTTGAATGCATTGTCCCATGAGACCACTTCCTAAATATAATACCAGTAGCACAGACACTGAGAGCAACAATTAATAAATGGGACCTTATGAAATGGAGAAGCTTCTGTAAGGAAAAGCATACTGTCAATAAGACAAAAAGGCAGCTTACAGGATAGGAAAAGATCTCCATCAACCCTACATCTGATAGCCAGCTGATCTCTAAAATATATAAGGAACTCAAGAAACTAGACAGCAAAATATCAAATAATTCCATTTTAAAATGGGCTTCAGAGCTAAACAGAGAATTCTCAACAGAAGAATCTCAAATGGCTGAAAGACAATTAAGGAAATGTTCAACATCCTTAGCCATCAGGGAAATGTAAATCAAAACAACTCTGAGATACCATCTCACGCCTGTCAGAATGGCTAAGATCAAAAACATAGATGAGAGCTTATGTTGGAGAGGATGTGGAGAAAGGGGAACACTTCTTCACTGCTGGTGGGAGTGAAATCTTGTACAGCCACTCTGGAAATCAATATGGCAGTATCTCAGAAAATTGGGAATCAACCTACCTCAGGACCCAGCAATACCACTCCTGGGCATATACCCAAAAGATGCTCAACCATACCACAAGGACATTTGCTCAACCATGTTCATAGCAGCATTATTTGTAATAGCCAGAACCTGGAAACAACCTAGAGGCCCTTCAACTGAAGAATGGATAAAGAAAATGTCATACATTTACACAACGGAATATTACAGAATGGTAAAAAAACAAACAAACAACCCCCCCCCAAAAAAAACCAAAATAAACCCAAAACAAAACAAAAAAAACCTATGTCATCATGAAATTGTAGGCAAATGAATGGAACTAGAAAAAATCATCTGAGTGAGTTAACCAGACCTAGAAAGACAAACATGGTATGTACTCACTTATAAGTGAATGTTAGATGCAAAGCAAAACATAACCAGGCTACAATTTACAACCCCAGAGAAGCTAGGTAAATAGGAGGACACTAAAAGGGACATACATGGATTGCACTAGGAAGGGGAAAGGGTTAAAATCTCCTGAGTAAACTGAGAGGGGGGAATAGAGGGGAGGGGATGGGAGGTGGGAACATGGGGGAGAGACAGAGAAGTAGAGCAATGAAAGAGATATCTTGACAGAGTGTACCATTAAGGGGATGGGGAGAAAGCTGCAGCTAGGGAAAACCCCAGGAACTCACAAGATTGCCCCCAGCTAAGACTCATAGAGTGGTAGAGAGGGTGCTTGAACTAGCCTTCCCCTGCACTCAGACTGGTGTCTACCCTAATTGAACATGGAACCTACATCCAGTAACTGATGGAAGCAGATGCAGAGACCCAAGCCAAGCACTTGGCCAGGGTCCTGGAGTTGAGTTGAAGAGAGGGAGAAAGGGTTGTAAGAGTGGGTCAGGGTAGTGGTGGTGGTAGTGGTGGTGGTGGTGGAGGAGGAGGAGGTGGTGGTGGTCAGAATCATGATGGGAAAACCACAAAAATAGTTGACCCAAGCTAATGGGAGCTCATGGCCTCTGGAGTGACAGCTGGGGAGCCTGCATGGGACCAAACTAGGCCCTCTGAATGTAGGTGAAAGTTGCATGGCTTGATGTGTTTGTGGGTCCCCTGGCAACGGGGCCAGGACTTATTCTGGGTACGTTAACTGGCTTTTTAGACCCCATTCCCTATGGTGCGCCAATGCCTTTCTCAGCCTTGATGCAGGGGGAGAGGAGCTAGGTCCACCCCTAACATGGTATGACAGCCTTTGTTGACTACCCAAGGGAGGCTTTACCCTCTGTGAGGGTGTCATGGGTGTGGTATGGGGTTAGGTGGAGGGGGAGAGTGGGAGAAGAGAAGGGAGGGGGAACAGGGGTTGGTATGTAAAGGGAAAGAAATTTTAAAAAATTATATATATATATTATATATTAGTTAGAAACAAGCCTAAGCTAAGACTAAGCTTCCATAATTAATAAGAAGTCTCTCTGTCATTATTTGGGAGCTGGCTGGTGGACAGAGAAAGACTTGTTACAAAATATGCTAGGATAATAGTGGCACAGAACTTGTGGGAGTAGCCAACCATTATCTTATTTGCCTTTAAACCCACTCCATGAGAGTGAGACCATGCCTAATCCTGGTTGGGTAATCAAGAACCAGAGACTAGATCACAGTGTGTAGCATTTGAGCATACAGAAAACACTTGTGATATTCCATCACCAAAACTGAGGTAATAGATGTGCCAAACAATTTCCAACCAATGTTTCCTAATGTCTTATTTATATGATAAGAGCACAAAATAGTCTTAAGAAATTTACAGCTAACAATACTGCACACCTCATCATTTATTAAGTAGGTTGGGAGTTTGTGGACTTATGATCTGTGTTACATGTTTCCTTTGTTTTGAACTCTGTGTTTCTTTTCATCTTCTTTCATAATTCTTCTCTTATATCAAAATCTCCCACGTGTATGTTTGCTCTTTCCCAGTTGGTGTGCTTTGAAGACATCAAATTTCCAACATCTGGAAGCCTTTGGTTGATGTGATACCTGATGTGTGCACCTGTTGTTTTTCCTTTCAAAACTACTGTCCCACTCTTTCTTGTTATTTACCTTCTCCTGGTCAACTTAGACTGCCTAGAGATCGTTTTGAAACCAAACAGGACACTTATGAAAGTTCAGCAATGGTGGACTTAGATTTGCATGCCAGTCTGCCCACCTTTTGACTATGCAAATATATGAAAATTACAGATAGACTCTGCCTTACAATGCTTTAATTCGGGCTTTTTTTCTTTTTTAAACTCTATGATGATAGAAAAGTCATCTGCATTCAGTAGAAACTCTACTTTGAGTTTTGATCTTTTTTTGATCTTTAGGCTTGTGATAAGTGCCCATTAATCTTTGGCCACACTTAATCATGAGGGAAAATAATGAATCCCCATGGTGTACTTTTGCTAAAGCTACAGTGTATGGTGTGTTAGATGTCTTAAGAACATTAACCTCATCATAAAACAAGGAACATTTGTGTTTAGCCCCCCTGAGAAGGGACGATTTTATTGGCACCTCTGAGGAGGGATGTCCGTGGTGAGTGGATAATCTTTGCTATACAGGGCCTATAGGGAGGACTAGATAAGTACCCAAGGATTGTGTCTACATCACAGAAGGTGCTTCATGCTTGTTTGTTTCTTCTTCCTCTTCAGAGAACAGGAAGGAAGGGCTTCCATGGCAGGAGGGAGCAGGAGTCCTGGCTGTGACCAACTGTGAATATTGGGCATACAGAACGGACGCAAGGTAGAATCTAGTGCTCTTCTTTTGTGGGCACTCTTCAGTGCCTTAGTTGTCTAGATGTGCTTTGCCACTGCAGCTGTGGATAATGGGACCCAGATGTCAAAGTATCTTCTTATATCCCAGTTGGCAAGGACTTTCAGAGCTTCCCTACCTCACATGGCTTCTTGAGATGTGGCCACCACTGTCTCTTTTCATGCCTCTTCTCTGCTTCTTTTCTCTCCATGTAAACCTTGTCCTTTTCCACACTGCTTTGTGGATAAATACTCACCTAGGGCCACTTTGGTGTTCCTTTGCTTCACTCCCATGTGACTTTCACCTTGCATAAAAATATGATAGGCTGATGTCATGAATGGTGGATTCTACACTGATTGGATGTGAGTTTTTATATCTTAAAACTATCATAGTACATGGCTTATTTTACAAATTTTGTCACTTAAATTTAAAAATTTTATTTATTATTTTTATTTATTACTTATTTATTGTGTGCGTGTATGTATGTATGTATGTATGTATGTATGTATGTATGTATATATGTATGTAGATGTGTACATGCACAAGTGTATGTACAACATGGCATGTGTTAGAGAACAACTTTTAGGAGTTAGTTCTCTCCTTCCACTGTGAGTCCCAGGATCGAACTGTCTTTGTTACCTTTTTATTGCTGTGAAGAGACAGCACAACCAAGAGAGCTTATGAATGAGTTGATTGGGGTTCATAGTTTCGTGATTATCAAGGTAGGGAGCATGGCAGCAGACAGGTAGGTGTGTTGCTGGAGCAGAAGTGGAGAGCTGACATCTGACCTACAATCATGAGGGAGGGAGGGAGGGAGGGAGGGAGAGAGAGAGAGAGAGAGAGAGAGAGAGAGAGAGAGAGAGAGAGAGAGAGAGAGAGAGAGACACAGACTGGGAATGACATGAGCTTTTGAAACCTTAAATCCCATCCACAGTGACTCACCTCCTTCAACAAGGCCAATCTTTCCCAAACATTTCCACCAACCATGGAGCAAGCATTCAAAAATTTGAGCCTATGGGGACTATTTTCATTCTAATCGCCACACTGGCTCCGTTAGTTCACCAGGCTTGTGTGGCAAGCTGTTTTACCTGCGGAGCCATCTTGCTGGCCCCAAATCTTTATTTCTTTTGGTATGATGTTTCTGAAGCTCTTCATGTTGTGTCTTATTGCTCTTTATTCACCCACTGTAGAACATCATAGGGTATGATTGCACCACATGGACACAGCTCTTCAGCAGATGTTTTATTCTGTCTGAATTCTTCATTGCTATCAATAGCGTTGCTCTAAATCCCATCTAACACTGGTTCAAATTCACAAGTGCTTCCCAGGGATATATACCTGGAGTAGAAATTTGGAACTTGTTGGTCATGGAGTATGAATACTTTCAGATTTATTTTATAGTGTCAAATAATATTGTAAAATAACAAAAGCTATTTCCACTAATGTTGAGTAAATATTTTCTTGTTTCATGTTATTGTTGTAACTTTATACTGTTATATTCTTTCTTTTTAATAACCAACATATGACACAGTATCTTGATTTAAGTTTGTATTCTCAAATTTCTAATGTGCATTAATACCTTTTATATATTTATTAGACACTTGGATTTTTCTCTTTACAAGACTATTCAATATTCTTCTCTAAGTTATATTTGAATGCCCATCTTCACCTTATTTATCTGCAGAAGAACTTTACATATTCTGAAAATATGTACATTTGTGCTTTGTCTTTCTACTCCACTGATGGTGCTTCCTGAGAGTTCTTAATTCCAGTGCACTTTACTTTGTAAGAATTGAGGAAACAGAAGCTGTCTTAGTATCCTGTTGCTGTGAAGAGACACTATGGGCATAGCAACTCTTATAAAGGAAAACATTTAATTGGTTCTGGCTTACAGTGTCAGAGGTTTAGTCCATTATCAGCATGGAGGGAAGCATGGCAGTATACAGGTAGACATAGTGCTGAAGAGGTAGCTGAATTCTACATCTGGATCTGTAGGAAGCAGGAAGAGAGAGACACTGGGCCTGGCTTGAGCATCTGAAACCTTAAATCCCACCTCCAGTGGTACACTTCCTCCAACAAGGCCACACCTGCTTCAACAAGGCCACACATCTTAATTCCCATCAAGTAGCATTACTCCCCAATGACCAAGTCCATAATATCATCAATTATGAATCCATGAAGGACTGACATATTTTATGGATTACATTTTGGCCCTCAGGATCCAGTCACTTTTCAAAGGGCAATAAGCTAACAACCAAGCATCCCATCCCATGAGCCTTCAGAAGCCATGACAGATCCAAACCATGTCATCTAGGGATGGTCAGATAAAGAATAGAAATTAACAGAAGTTTTGTTACATTACATCTTTAAAAATAAATTCAAGGGTACTTTATTCTCTGTCCATGCTAATGTGGTTGTCCAAGTAAGTTATGGAGTCTTTATGACAGTAGAATTTAGACATCCTCCTTTCTAGTTCCTCTGTTGTCTAACTCTTCCATTTTCCCATGGCAGTGGATTTTTGTTAAGTCTCTGTTTATAGAGCTCATAAAGAAACAATTTCAACAAAATCCAGTTAGAATCACTTGTGTGTCTCTGTGTCTGTTTGTAATCCTGGCTGATAACACCCCAGATAAAGAAAAATCAGATTGTCTCTCTAAATGAGCACACGGAGATTTGGGCATCTGCTCCTTCTCAACTAAGCATATTTTCAGTGTCATAAGCATTTGATGCTGTGCAGTGAATGGCAATACAAAGGACTTAGGAGTGCAGTGTTTCATTGAGTATCTGCTTAATCATAGGCAGTACGACTGCCTCATTTAAATTCCTGATTAGTCATGTTGGGAACAGACAGCACCACTCGGATCTTATTAGCCCAAGTGATAATGTGCACTAATTACCCCGTTTCCAAAATCAGGGGCTCATTTCTTACCTACATGACAAAAGGTTTCTCCATCCTCAGCGTCAGAGTAAAAAATGAACTTGAAGAAGTGATAGAGGTAGTAAAGCTGTAGAGGAGGAAGAGGCACGAGTGGAAAGACTTCACATTCCAGGGAAAGTCACCGACCCAGCCATTGTGTACAAGATGAGACAGTCACTTCTTCCCTTTACACTGTACCCATGGCCTAGGATAGTTTCTTGACCAGTTGACATAAAAACAAAACAGTCAATGACACACCCAAGGTTTGGGGCAATATTGATATTAGTGCCCCTCAACTTGGGGATACCCTGACTTGTTCTACTTACCCTCTAACCTTACTTTCTGGGGTGGCTAATCTTGGTTGTCAACTTGGTACACCTGGGAAGACTGAATCTCAGTTGGTGGATTGTTTCTATCAGATTGGCCCCAATGGCAATCCATGTCTATAAGGCAATTTTTATTTTATTGCTGATTGATGTTGGGAGTGCCTAGCCCACTGTGGGTGGTGCCATGCCTAGGCAGGTGTGCCTGGGCTGTATAGCAAGCCAGTGAAAATGAACTAGTCAGTGCTATTTTCTGTGGTCCCTGCCTCCAGGTTCCTGCTTTTGACTTCCTGCCCCAATTCCATGATGGGCTGTGACATAAAAATGTAAGCTAAAACAAATCCTTCCTCCCTTAAGCTGCTTTGGGTCATGGTGTTTCACAACAACAGAAATTCCATTAACACCTGATTTTTACATTTGAAATTGGAGGCTTATTATTCTATGTAAGAAAGGCTATGTGGGCTTGAGAAGAGTACAAAGTAGGAACAGAAATCACTCATCCTCCTCCATGTGGAGAAACCTTGGGAGTTTACACAAATTGTTTCAGAACAGTGGTGTTCTGACCATAAGAATGATTTCCAAGCTGGTTTTCCATCAACTCTCTATACAGACCTAGACTCCTCTCAAAGACATTTTCATTTTATTACAAAGGAAATCAGAGCTCCTAGGATAGAAGTCCTATGCCTGGGTCAGACTCCCAAACATTCTATCATGTGTAATACATGAAGGGAGTGTGTATTAGCAACTCCTTCCAGAGCAATCTAACATTAAGAAAGTGCACATCTGCAGAACCAGGACTCAGCCTAGAAATCTATACTTAAAAAATATTTGCATGAAATGCAAAAGAAGCAGCTATACCATCTATATCCTTAGGTTTGCATATAGAATACCTGTGTCTACATCTTGTCATTATCTACATCATCATGTATGTCTCTAGAGAAATTGTCATTGCAGACTTTTCACTATGTAAAAAAATTTATTACATTTATGCATGCACGCAGAAGACAATCTTCAGGAATCAGCTCTTTTTTTCCACTATGTTTGTCTCAGGGGTTGACTTCAGATTGTCAGGCTTGGCATTAAGTGGCTTCTAAGCTGTCTCATTACACTCCCAGCCTTATTTTTAATGAAAAGAAAAAGAAGAAACAGCTCTAATATCAATAAGTATGTGTTTATTAACTAAACTATGTTATATCTCTGTATGAGAATACTACTCAGATACTAAAAGGAATGAAAAAATATGAAACAGTATAAGAAGGACTGCATGTGTGTATGTTACGTTAGCATATAAGCCAATGGTTCTTTGTGTCTTTCTCCAAGGGATGGTTAGAAATGGAAGCAGGAAGGAGAAGCAGCAGAGCCTTTTATATTTTACAAGGTATATGTTTTCGCACCATTTGAAGATCTTGCAATGTGCTGACTTTACTTTGGCAATCAACAAAAGGAATAAAGGTTAGAGCTTTTGCTGTACAGAGCTGTTAAAGGTGGGGACTGCTACTCTGAGGCCTACCTGATGGGCTGTTCCAATTGCAATGCAGTTGGAAACTGTTGCCCTTAGCCTACAGAGTGGTTCTGGTTACAGGGACTGTTAAAATATAGCCTTTCTTATTCAGCAGACAGATTGTCTGTCCCCACAGTTAGAAAATGCCCTTGAAAGAGTTGCATCCATTGAAGATAGAAGACAATGTGCACCAGACACTACTGCAGGCAGGTGTAATCCTGCTGCTGTATTTGCACTTTACAGCCCTCATTTATCTTCTTGTGTTAGTCTCTGCATGCCCACTGCAGATCGACAGGACATGGGTTTGATTTCTTTGGATTAACTCTACTTACATGCACCTTGTTGTAGGTCTATTATTCTTTATCTTATTGCTCATCACATTGCTCCTTTTTTTCTTTCCCCAGAGCTGAGGACCAAACCCACTGAGCTAAATCCCCAACCCCCACATCCCTCCTTTTAACCCCTAATGTAGAGGTTCAAATCCATTGCTTCCTCCATGCTAGACCAGCACCCCCTGATGCGCTACATCCAATCATCATTCTAGTCCTTCTTTGTCTCCTGGCTCCATTCTGTTCTCTATTCACTCCAAAAAACATCTTGACCAAGTCTGTGCACTTATTGGCTTGAGTGCAATGGGAAATGAAGTAACATTAGCATTTCTGTTCCAAACTATGTTCTGTTCATAGTTTGCCATAGAATCATGAAAGTAGTAGATGATAAGAAAAAGGGCCCGTGAGCCAGAATGGAATAGCTGGACAATAGGAAAGAGTTTTAGTTCTGTTCCACAGTTACCCCAGCACCTCAGACATATTGCTGTTGCCAAGCTGTGTTTTCATCTGTAATTTGGAGATAATCATGTATAGCTACCCAGAGCATCAACACACAACCGAGCATGTGTGCCTTTCCTCATCTTCTCTCTTGCTTCCTCTTTTTTGCCTCCCATTTTTATTAATTTAAATCATGATAGTAGAAAGATGTGGACAATGCTATGGGGATGGGAAAGCTAGGTGGAGATGTGAAGAAAGACATATAACATCATGCAGGTCTTTGGAGAGTGAGGAGGAGAGTTTTGTATGGTGAAGATGAAAGACCACAGGTAGAAAAAGTACTTTAGAAAGACTTCAGGGAAAGCACAAAGCCATGAGGATGAGAAGATTCTTGCTTGATGCTTTATCCGTAAAATGGGTGGTGTCTTCTCCATCTTACCTTACCTTTATTGGGCAGGAGCTCCATTTTTCCACATACTTTTCATGTGTTTGGATTCTCAGAAAGTACTTTCATATTAGCTCTCTCCAATTTAACATTAATAGAGCCTACTATATTCCTTCTCTTTCAGGCTTTGCCTACAAGTCTTATGTATATTCCACTGTGGAATGAAAGTTGCTTTGTCATTTAGAGGGTTTTCAGGCTTCTTAGAGCAGGAAAACAAAAAAATTGTTTTTTTTTTCTTTCTGTTTTCCTTTTTTTCAGGGAAGAGACTTCCCCAACCACTGAATATCAACTTGTAGGCAACTATGTAGACTGTCGTGTAGATAAACTGGACTCTGACTCTGAACTTCCAAGCTCAGGACAAGCCATTTCTTTCTTTTTTTTTCATGAAAAAAATTTATTTAAATAACATTTTTTTTTTTACATTTATTTTACATACTGTCCGAAGGTTCCTCTCCCTCCTCTCCTCCCATCTACCCCACCCCTTCCACTCCTCCTCCTTCTCCATTCAGAGAGGGGAAGGGCTCCCATGGGCTTGAGCAAAGCATGGCACATCAAGTTGAGGCAAGACTGAGCTCCTCCTCTTGCATCAAGGCTGGGCAAGGTAATCCAGCATGGGGAACAGGTTCCCAAAAGCCAGCTAAGCACCTGGGACAGGTCCTGATCTCACTGCTAGATACCTTAGAAAGAGACCAAGCCACACAACTATCATACCTATGTAGAGGGTTAGTTCCATGGACGGTCCCCAACTGTTGGTCCAGAGTCCATGAGCTCTCACAAGCTCAAGTCAGCTATCCCCCCAGCTCATAGAATCCCTCCTGCCTTTCTTCAGCAAGACTCCTGGAGCTCAACCCAGTGCTTGGCTGTGGATTTCTGCATCTGCTTCCATCAGTTACTGGATAGAGTATCTCTGATGACAATTAGAGTAGTCACCAATCTGATTACAACAGATAGCCAGTTCAGGTACCCTCTCCACCATTGCTAGGAATCTTAGCTGGGGTCATTCTGTGGATTTCTGGTGCCAGGTTTCTCCCTAACCCCCAAATGGCCTCCCCTATCAAGACATCTCTTTCTTTGAGAAGCCATTTCTTACAGACCAGTCTCCAAAAGAAAAGACATATGTGTAACAACTGTACTAAATCATGGCTCAAATCAACCCTTTCTCTAACATGTAAAGGTGAATAAGCACTCACCTAAAAAATGATGAGCACTTACAAGAAGAGGCAGGTGAGAGATTCACAAGGCAGCTGGTGTTACTCATTGTGGCTCGCTTCATTTCTAACAACCCACAATCCATCACTCACCATTGGCAGCACTTCTCCCTTCTTCTCGGAATCTAGTTTTATGGTTGAGGGTCAGCAGAACTCCTCCCAACAAGTCATCACTTATGGGGTCACCACTCTGATTTATTCTAAGAAGACAGAAGACACACAGTTACTTCTCCAGTCAAGGCCTAAAGTCCAGCTGATGGATGTCTGTGATGAAATTGTGGAGGACAGCAATGTGTTCAGAGGTAGGGTGAGTGCAGGCTGCCTCTGCCATTTTCTTTAGTCCTTTTGTGCCTCAGTTTTCTGTCATGAAGATGCAAATAGAAGAGTAATCTAATCATGGCTTTTTGTGAGAATTAAAGGAGTTAATATGCTGAGCACGCTACAGAATGCTGGGAATATGGTAAGCACTCATGAAGAACAAACCATTTCTCTCATTAAAAACAAATGCTTAACCTTTGACAAAATTTTAGGGTCTGTAGGGTGGAAGTAAGGCCTGGAAGCAATCGTGGAAAATATACAACTCTCAGTTATTCTAAGAAAGGGAGGGAATAAAGTATGTAACTCTAAATAATGCTTACTATGAATCCTAATAATTTACTTCATACACTCAACACATAGCTTCTTGTTGCTGCTACATGTACAAGCATGCTGTCACATGAAAGATGGTGTTCCCTGAAATCCTTGGAACTTAGTGCCCAGTGTAATAGCATGAAGGATTGGTGGTCTTTGGTAAGTGGTTAAGGCATGCCCCTGAATAGGTTTCATGCATCTATGAAAAGAGCTTGAGTGAAGTCTGTTGTCTACTCTGTATACAGCAACAGGGTCTTTTGACAAACAGAAAGCAAGCCATTACCAGACATTGACTCTTCTGGAAGCTTACCCTTGGACTTCTCAGGCTCTAGAACTATTAGCAACAAATTTCTGTTGTTAATTTATCCAGCCTAATGTGTTTCACTCCAAGGGCCCAGACAGAGTAAGGTATCACTAAGCCAGACAGACTAGAGTTGTGTGAACTCTCAAACAAGTTCCTCTTTCCATGGACTAGCTATGATTTTGAGAGTTTTACTTGTGCCTCTGAGCTTAACCTTGTATACATGTGAAATGAGACTTTTAATAACAGCTTCATAGTGTTAACAGTCACCCATTAGTTGGAAAATTGGGTAAGCAAAGATCTTCTATTACTCCAATTAACTATATGAGCAAACAAACAAGCAAACACACTGTATATGTTATATAGTCTTTCTAACTCTCAAGATTCCACAGACCAATAGTATGACAACAAGCATAGTTTATTAATTAATTAATTATGTGGCATAATTATTTTCTTGACTCTGAAAACCACTAGGGTCCTTCTTGTTACTCTGTGGGGTCACAGTGTTACCCAAACTCTTTTGCCAACTATGATTTTTATGACTTTTCTGATGCAAGTGAAATTTTATTTTGAAAATTCAAAAATGGCATTGGGTTTGGTCATGGGTCCCAGGAAAAGGAAGAAGCCAGAACTTTCTCTTCTTCTAGCTGTTTTATTATCATTACAAGATGTTGGCTTTACTTCTCCTGCCCCTGTGCTCTCTTACCATTTCACTCTTATCTTTTCTATAACACTAACTCCATCTTGTCCTTCATAAGAGTAACCTGCTTAGTGTATCTGTATGTGTGTTTTCATCTCACTTGTGTGTGATTCCTATTTAATGAGAATTCCCTGTGTCTGAGACACTATACAACATGCTTTACATATGTTTTTGTCTCTTATTATTGCCATGTTTCACAGATGAAAAAACTGTAACTTGGCTAAACCCACAAAACTGGTGTGGGGTGAAGTCAGGAAAGAATACAAAACTTATGCAATGGGTAACTCTTCTGTACAATGAACCCTGGTATACAGATCATGCTGTACCTCTGATAGCTTTCATAGCTTTGAATATAAGCACTTTCACAATTTAGACATTCAATTAACTTTACAGAATGAAGGTGATCTGCAGCTCATGTAATATAATGATGAATATCTCTGTAGCCAATCTTGTTTGGGGCTGGACCTCCTTAAGACTCTACAGAAGATTGAAGGCCCTTCTCTCTGTGGTGACATTCCTATTATTTGAGGTTATAGTATTTTTATAGCTGAACCTTCATTCCATGGAAAAGATGAAATGTTCCTAATTTGAGCTTTATTGTTCCAAAGATACTGATTGTAGATGTTCTAGGTTTTGAATGAAAGTTCATTTTCCACACAAAGGCAGTGGTTGTGTTTATAGAAGTAAGAATATCTATTTCACAAATGAGTGCTAATTATGTAGAATGAGGACATTAGAAGTAGAAGGAATCATTTAAGTTTTTAGGATACTAGCATATTCATGTTCATTGTTGCACTGTTCACAGTAGCAAGGAATGGGAACCAGCCTAGATGTCCATCAAGAGATAACTGTATAGTGGAAATATATATATATATATACACACTGTGGGATTTTACTCAGTTATAAAGAAAAATGAAACTATGAAACTTTTAGGAAAAGTGGATGATCTGAAAGTATTGTATTAAGTGAGGTGATCTAGACTCAGAAAGACAAAATCATATGTTGACCCTAACTTTAACTACTTATATGCAAGTGTATAAGAGGGTGTGGGTGTAGCTATAGACTATGAAACTAGAAAGGAGATCACTGGGGGTGTGGGGAAAGAGATGTTAAAGAAGGTTGGAGAGGGCAAAGAAGACATGTAATATGAAAGAGGAAAGAGGTGGTAGGGAGAGGCTGGGCAAGGAAGGACACAAGGGGGAGGGAGATGGAGAAGAAAGACGGGGGAGAATCACCAAAATCAAATTTTGTTTGAAAATGCCTCAATGAAACCTAGCATTTATATGATAACTATGCACTAAATAAATACATAAATAAAAACATGTAAAGGCTGTTAGCATCTTATGTATCACTCAGTCCTTTCATTGGTCACATGTGAGAACAAAGGCCCAGAGAAAGAATATGGAAGTCCCTGAGATCATGGAAATACTCTAGTTCATCTTAGGTGAATCCAGCTAGTCAAGTTTGATTCTGACATGAAAGCTTGATGCTTCATGGGTTGTGGTAGAGAATCACTGTAAGTCATGACTTTGACTAATGGGGAGGTTTCACAGAGAGTGGGGGAAGAGAGGGAGGGAGGGAGGGAGGGAAAGAGAGAGAGAGAGAGAGAGAGAGAGAGAGAGAGAGAGAGAGAGAGAGAAGAAGAAGAAGAAGAAGAAGAAGAAGAAGAAGAAGAAGAAGAAGAAGAAGAAGAAGAAAAGAGAAGAAAAGAAAAGAGAGGAAGGAAGGAAAGAAAGAAGAAAGACAGAAACATAGCCTTCCATGTTTCTCTGTACCTTTCCTTTTTAGTTAACAAGTTGTGTTCATCTCAACTATAGTCTGAAAGACTCTGAATCTTGATTATTCAAGCAGTGGCTTGAATGGCTATAAGTGAATATCTTAAAGTTTTTCAAATGGATAAAAACTTTTATTCTACAGATTTGATTGCGAGAAGGACTCTGAACCTAATACCAGAGTCTGGTAAAAACATCTTTTCTTAAAATTTCATTTGTAAGTTGTGGTGGCTAGTTTTATGTCAGCCTGATACAGCTAGAGTTATCTGAAAGGAGGGAACATCAATTGAGAAAATGACCTAGCTATAGGTCAGTTTCTTAATTAGTGATTTATGGGGGAGGGCCTCACTTATTTTGGGTGGGTGGTACCATTCCTGGGCTTATGGTCTTGGGTTCTATAAGAAAGCAGTTTGAGCAGGACACGAGGAGCAAACCAGCAAGCAGCACCCCTCCATGGCCTTTGAATCAGTTCCTGCCTCTAGGATTCTTGCCCTGTTTGAGTTCCTGTCTTGACTTCTTGATGAACCGTGATATGGAAATGTAAACCAAATACCCCCCTGCCCAAGTTGCTTGGTCATGGTGTTTCATCACAGTAAGAGCAACCCTGATTAAGATGAGTCTTCAGACTTTTGTGTTTGTGGTATTGATCTTGCACATTTTATGTCTTGCTCTTGAATTGTGCATAGAACACTCACTCCCCTTGCTGTTATAGTTACTGAAAGTACTGAATCCCAGGTCAGGGTATCCACATACTACAGTCCAGTCCTGCAGCTTTTCTATCTTCCTACATCTTTCCACCTGGCTGAGGGTGGAGAGCTACATCTCAGAATTCTCATCTGACTCTAATGTAGTGCTTATGGCTACTTCTTTTTTTAAAGTAATGGTAATGAAAAAATATAAATTTGTCAGGTAAGCTTTGTGGTAGGATAATCAGTTGCCTATTGGAAAGAAGTTTCAGACACAGGGAGGTGTAGCTTGTCTGAGAGCTCATTGCTTAATGCTTAAAGCTCCACTCTGGAGACTCCATTTCCTTGAATTTTGCTGTCTCTTTTCTTGCTTCCTTTAAAAATATCCTGGTATTCTCACCAGTCAGCCTATTCTCAGATGTTTCCTTCAATTTCTCTTCTTTCAATTTTGGAGTAGAGAAGATTATGAGGAACTGTCAGTCCAAGGCTTTGCTCCCTCTCCATTCTTCCCTCCCCACTCTCCCCTCCCCACTCTCCCCTCCCCACTCTTCCCTCCTCACTCTCCCCTATGTTGATATTTTATTTGTACTGAAATGTGATTTTATTTATATGTTAATAAATAAAGTTGCCTGGGGGTCAGAGCTAATAGCAAGGCATAGCAGAAGCCAGGCGTTGGTGGCATCCACCTTTAATCCAGATCACATGACAGGCAGATCTCTGTGTGTTCAAGGATACAGCCAGCATGGAGACACACACCTTTAATCTCAATACCAACCATAGAAGACCTGGAGGTCTGTACAGACAGGCAATGATGAGGAGGTCACGTGGTTGCGTTTACAACCAATGAGAAGGCAGAACAGAAAGTCTATAAAAAGACAGACACACAGGAAGTAGCTCTCTTGCAGAAAGGAAGGACTGCAGTGGCAGGAAGGATAAGGAGGTTTTAAGTCTCGACTCTCAGCTACTGCTCTGACCTCTTGGCTTTTAACTCTGCAATTGGCTGTGTGTTTCTTATTTAATAAGACCGTCCATCTACACTCCCCTCTTCCTCATCACTTGTTTATATCTTCTTGCACTCAAGAAACATTTCAAAGTATGATTCTTTGCTCCCTTTCTTTTCCTGTTGTAAGTTGTGACTTACTTTAGTTTTCAATGCTGGGGACTGAACCCAGGGCCTTTTGCTCATACTCTCTACCACTGAACTGCATTCTCAGCCCTATGATTTTTAATTTTCTCTCCACCATTTTAACATCTTTGGATGGGGAAACAATAACAATAAATAAATTTGTTAGTAGCCAAGAAATCTTTGTGCTTAGAAAAGCAAAACAAAACAAAATAAAACTACAAAACACTGATTTATAGTTGATGTGAAACCTGATTTTTGAGTTTTATCAACTTAACTACCAATATTCTTGTGCCTTCTAAATATTTGTACAATGCTTACAGAATTGATAGACTGAGACTTTTTAATTTAATAAGACATATCTTCCCCAAATTCAGATATTGCTTAAAAAAAATGGAATACATTCTTTTCTAATTACAAGGTTAATGCATCTGGCAGACAGGTCCAACCTTTGGACATTGAAACATGATGTTGTCATCTACAGAGTTCACTCTCTCATGCAAAAATTTTTAGTTTTAAGTAAATTCATGGTTTAATGTTGGGCCATGTTCATAGCCATCCTGAGGTGCATGTGGCCCCTGGGTGGCATGTTTGACATGCCTGAACTATTGCATACCCAAATGATGGAAGGCAATATACATATACATGTTAATTATCACTAGACAAATTTTTACAATCTGATTGAAAATTCAGTTTAAGGTGTAGTTATCAATGATGACCTTTTTATCTAAAGAGAATTTCTTCCACTTCCTGTACTGTTTGTAGTCATTTAACCAGATTGTTTTATGTTCTTTTAGGGTTATAATCATTCCTATTATACTCAAAGAAAAAAATACAGTTTCAGATAAGGGGAAGTTTTAGGTTCTCTATTGGTATCCTAACTGGTTAGGTCCTGGGCCTTGGTAATAAAGTCAAAGCTGATACAAAATGCAAGCTTCTTGTTGTTAGATTAGACATCCACCCCTGGCTTTGCCAGGGTGACATTACTGATTTTATTGTTTTGGCATTATGATATGGTGATAAGTGCAAATGATTGGACATTTATGTGTGCCTTACCAGGATTTCATTATAACTAACAAGATCAGCATGAGGTTTACTCTTCCAAAAGTTGAGAGGTCAGACTCACTTAGTTCCCCTTACTCTTCAGAGCACAGGGGATTTCTCACCCTGGAGCATCTGCTGGAGCCTCATTTTAATGGGTCATTGTTTGTGATGTCTGGTGCTAATGACAGTAGGGCTCTCCTTCCACTTGTCTGTTATGACCTGTGCCAGCAGCTGGTCAGCCTTCCTGAAACAGACTGTGAGGACCATTTTTTTCTTCATATTTTAAAGGTGTTCATAATTTTAATAATATGTATGTATACATGTATATACATTATTTGTGCTTTTACATACATACATCTATATGTTTTTGGTCCAAGTTTACTTTGAAATACTCAAAAAATCTAACAAGATGGCTGCCTATTAGAATAAATAAGAACATGTCATTTTCTTGTTTCATAGAAGTACCTCTTGGTACACATTATAGTCTCTTGTATACCATTATAGTCATGGCCGTATGAAAATTTTCAATTAGTTTCAATTATTGCTCCCTTTCTGATAATCATACTACATGGAGCAGCTTCCTTGAAGCAGCCGTCTTTGCTTTTTGCTGTATCTGTTTTCTAGTGGGAGCATATGACAGATCTGTTCGGATTTGTGTGTTAGTCCCAGATACAAGAAACTGCCCTTTAAGGAGTGAGTGATGTAAGGTCTCTGGCTTCCTCTAAATGAATAATAGCATGGGGATCTGGACTGTGTTGAGGCCTTCTGAGAAATGCTTGTAAATAAAACTATCACACAGGCTTTTGGCTATATTGTGATGGGGCTTGAAGATGCTATTTGTCCATATCCTTTTAAATTCATATTGAACTTTTTTGATTTAACATATGTAGCTCCCAGCTAATTTTTATTTTTGTATACTAAATATATCCTTTCTGGCAAAAATAATGATGCATATTCAGACTGCTATTTTAAGCTGGAAAATCCTCTATATGCAGTTTTAAATTTGTGCTGTTGTGATTATTCTGATAGGAAGTTTTGTATCTTTTAATTTCACTAAAACTTTGAGGCATGAACATTAATGCAACAATACTCTATAAAATACTTGCAAATTGAATCTAAGAATGCATCAAAAAGATCATCCACCATGATCAAGTGGGCTTCATCCTAGAGATGCAGGGATGGTTCAATATATGAAAATCTGTCAATGCAATCCACAATATAAACAAACTGAAAGAAAAAAATTATCATTTCAGTAGATGTGGAAAAAGCCTTTGACAAAATCCAACACCCCTTCATGATAAAAGTCTTGGAGAGATTGGGGATACAAAGGACATACCTAAACATAAAAAAAAGGCAACATACAGCAAGTTGACAGGCAACATCAAATTAAATGGAGAGAAACTCAAAACAATTCCATAAAATTAGGTATAAGACAAGATTGTCCACTCTCTCCAAATCTATTCAATATAGTACTTGGTTTTACCTAGAACAATAAGACAACAAAAGGAGATCAAAGGGATACAAATTGGAAAGGAAGAAGCCAAACTTTTGCTATTTGCAGATGATATGATAGTATACATAAGCAACTCCAAAAATTCTACCAGGGAATTCCTACAGCTGATAAGCACCTTTAGTGAAGTGATCAGATACAAGATTAACTAAAAACAAAAAACAAAAAAAAACAAAACAACAACAAAAAAAACCATTAGTAGCCTTCTTATATACAAATGATCAAAGGCCTGAGGAGAAAAATCAGGGAAACAACACCCTTCACTATAGCCAGACACAATATAAAATATATTGGGGTAATTCTAATCAAGCAAGCAAAAGACCTGTATGTCTTTGAGGAAAGAAATTAGAGAAGATATTAGAAGATAGAAAGATCCCTCATGCTCACAGATCAGTTAGGATTAATATAGTAAAAATGGTCATCTTCCTAAAAGCAATCTACAGATTCAAAATTCCAATACAATTCTTTAAAGATCTTAAAAGAACAACATTCAACTTCATATGGAAAAACAAAAAACCCAAGATAGCTAACACAATCCTATAAAATAAAAGAATCACTGGATGTATCACCATGCCTGATCTCACGCTCTACTATAGAGCTATAGTAATTAAAACAGCATAATATTGGTATAACAACAAACACATTGATCAATGGAATTGAATCAAAGACCTACACATAAACCCATACACTTGTGGACACTCTATTTTTGACAAAGAGGACAAAATTATACAATGGAGAAAAGAAAGCATCTTCATCAAATGGTGCTGGCATAACTGGATGTTGGCATGTAGAAGAATGCAACAGATCCATATCTATTACATTGCATAAAACTCAAGTCCAAGTGGATCAAAGACCTCACTATAAATCCAGTTACACTGAACCTGATAAAAGAGAAAGTGAGGAATAGCCTTGAACACATTGGCACAGGAGATGACTTTCTGGATAGAACCTCAGTAGTGCAGACACTAAGATCGACAATTAATAAATAGGACCTCATAAAACTGAAAAGCTTCTGTAAGGTAAAGGACATGGTCAAGAGGACAGAACTGCAGCCTATAGAATGGGAAAAGATCTCCATCAACCCCACATCTGTTAGAGGGCTGATCTCTAAAATATATAAAGAACACAAGAAACTAGACATCAAAAAAAAGAAAGAAAGAAAGAAAGAAAGAAAGAAAGAAAGAAAGAAAGAAAAAACAACAAACAATAATCCAATTAAAAAGTGGGGTACAGACCTAAACAGAGGATCCTCAACAGAATAATCTCAAATGACAGAGAAACATTTAAAAAATATTCAACATCCTTAGCCATCAGTGAAATGAAAATAAAAACAACTCTGAGATACCATCTTACGCCTGTCAGAATGGCTAAGATCAAAAACACAAATGACAGCTTATACCGGAGAGCATGTGGAACAAGGGGAACACTCCTCCATTACTCATGGGAGTGCAAAGTTGTACATCCATTTTGGAAATCAATATGGTGGTTTCTCAGAAAATTGAGAATCATCTACTTCAAGACCCAGCCACTCCTGGACATATACACAAAGGATGCTCAATCACACCACAATGACACTTGCTTAGCTATGTTCATAGCAGCTTTATTCTTAATAGCCAGAACCTGGAAACAACCTAGATGCCCCTAAACTGAAGAATAAGTAAAGAAAATTTGGTACATATACACAATGGATTATTATTTACCTGTTAAAAACAAGGACACCAGGGAATTTGAAGGCAAATGGATGAAACTAGAAAAAAATCATCCTGAGTGAAGTAACCCAGACCCAGAAAGACAAACATGGTATTTACTCATTCATAATTGGATATTAACTGTAAAGTAATGGATAACCACACTATGATCCTCAGACTCAGAGAGGCTATGTAACAAGGAGGGACCAAAGGGGGATGCATGGGAAAAGGAAATAGAAGATATCTCCTAGGTAGACTGGGAACAAGTAGGGTTGGGAAACTGAGAGATCAGGTTGGGGGTGGGTGGGTGGAGGGGGAGAGTACTGAAAGAAATGACTGGAAAGGGATGCTTTTAGAAGACAGTTAGAAGGGAAACTCCTATGAACCTACAAGTGTGACCCCATCTAAGACTTCTAGCAATAGTGGATATGTAGCCTGAACTTGCTGTCTCCTATGATCAGATTGGTGACTACCCCAATTGTCTTCAGAGAGCCTTCATTGAGTAGCTGATGGAAACAGATAAACATTAGGCTGAGCTAATGGAATCCTGCTGAAGAGAGGGAAGAAGTATTGTAGGAGCCAGAGGGGTCAAGGACATCACAAGATAACTCACAGAAACAAATAACCTGGCTCATAGGAACTCATAGAATATTAACCAACAACCAGGAGCCTATATGGGACCAACCTAAGCCCTCTACATATATGTAACAGTTGTGTAGCTTAGTCTATTTGTGGGACTCCTAATAATGAGATCAAGGACTGTCTCTAAGGCTTTGGCTGGCTCTTGGGAACCAATTCCTCATACTGGACTGCCTTGTTCAGCCTAAATACAACAGAGGTGCTTAGTCTTACTGAAATGTGATATGCCATGCTTTGTTGATACCCATGGGAGGCCTGCCCCTTTCTGAACAGAAATGAGGAGGAGTAGATTGGGTGGTGGGTGGTGGGAAGCAGGGTAGGGAATGGGAGGAGAGGAGGGAGAGAAAACTGCAGTCAGGATGTAAAACAAACAAACAAACAAATAAACAGATAAATTGCTCATTCTTTGGAAAATTAAAATCCTTTTAACCCATGTTTTAAAAAAAGCTGGGGGCAGGGACTTACTATACCAAATACCAAAGCCTCTGTGTAGATGAATTTCTAAACAGTCTTATTAAATAAGAAACACAGAGCCAAATACGGAGGTAATAGCCAAAGAGATCAGAGTGAATAGCCATGACTAGCCTTAGCTTACCACCATGTAGTAGCTTCCACAGAGAGAGCTTTTTCCTGTCTAACCTGTGTTTTTATTGCCTTCCTGTTCTGCCTCTCATTGGCTCTAAGCTGAGCCACATCACTTCCTTGTCACTGCCTGTCTATACAGACCTCTAGGTCTCTATGGTTGGTACTGGGATTAAAGACTCTGTCACCATGTTTGGCTGTGTCCTTGACAACACAGAGACTCTGCCTGCCATGGGATCAGATTAAGGGGGTGTGCTACCACCACTTGACTTCTGTTTATGGCTTGCTATGTGACCTGGCTATGTGACCTCTGATCTCCAGGCAAACTTTATTTATTAACATACAAATAAAATCAATTAAAATATCACCACACCTCTGCTATAGTTTTTCATGTTGTTAAAACAGTATTTTTAATGTATATAAAAATCAGTTTTTTAGATGTACTTCAAACCTTTTTCTTTCATTGGACATTTAGTTACTATCTCTTAAGTTTTGAAATAATAAATATCATGTTGCTGATCACCTTACTGAGTGGAGGGTTTTGTATTAACTGTCATTTTTGAAGAGAGGATTCTTAGAAATTGAGTTATTGGGTCAAAGATATAAGCATTGGAAAACTCTTTGTATGAAAACAAAAACAGCGCCGGGCAGTGGTGGCACACGCCTTTAATCCCAGCACTCGGGAGGCAGAGGCAGGAGGATCTCTGTGAGTTCGAGGCCAGCCTGGTCTACAGAGCGAGATCCAGAAAGGCACAAAGCTACACAGAGAAACCCTGTCTTGATAAACCAAAAAGAAGAAGAAGAAGAAGAAGAAGAAGAAGAAGAAGAAGAAGAAGAAGAAGAAGAAGAAGAAGAAGAAGAAGAAAACAAGAACACTGGTAGACCTAATCCACAGGGTTGTAAACATAAAGCCTGTCAATGTGTAAAGCACTCAGTGTAGTTTCTGGATAAGTGTAAGTCTTTGATCAGTTGTACCTATGGCATTATGGGATAAAGAATTGCCTTCCATGGTACCTGTATCCATTCATACTTTAGACTCACTGTTATAGAGGGATATTCAGGTGTTTTCTGAGCACTGACATTTCCATGCTTTCATCCCTGGCCAGGTGATAGTTACTGTTAGAAGTGTGGGTGCTGCCTTGGGACCTAATACCCATCCTCTAACTCAAGGATACTGCCTTTTTGTCCAGTAACTTCTATGCCCCATCCCAACTACCTTTTCCACATGTATCCCTGTACTTCATTTCAGTATACTCCAGGTTTTCAGCTACTCTGGCCTAAAACTAGTAGGTCAATCAGACTGGCCAACAAAGTAGAGTATTCTTAGATGTTTAACATGGCTGAATCTGTATCAAAGATCCAGACATATCTGAAAGGATGAGAGCAGTGGAACAAAGAGCGATGCTAATCGCTGAGCTGGTTGTCTATGTGTGAATACACAGCTAATGTAGGTATTTATAACACAAACATTTAAAATTGTACTGAAAATAAATTGAACAAGATAATTTTATGCAATGATGTGTTATGAAAACCATAAAGTTGTGTATTAGGGAGATGTGCAGATCTAGACTATTACTTTAACTGTTTGCTTCTGCTGCTCATGTCTACACAGCTCTGAGCACTGTGTTGATAGCTGGTGGCCAGCACACTGGCATTTTTTACTGGTATCTGAGTACCTGGATTCTATCTTGTTACTGCTGTTTATTTAACAAATGGGTATTGAGCGTCTCTTGTATGATGGGCATTGTCAGTATGCATTGGATTTAAAGAAAATATTATTGAACTGTCCATTTCTTTACTAATTGATTCTGGGAGAATAGTGATAATGAAATCCAGTTGTCCTGGAGACATCTAGATCACCCCCCCCCCTTAGCTTTCTCAGTTCTTGTTCTCAAAGAAGGAACTGGTTTAATGGCTTTATTTAACTGTTTCTATATGAGTTTTACTGTAAAGAATTAAATTTATTATGACATATGACATATGTCAAGTTTTCCCCAAGCCATCCTGCCTATGTTCCCTGTACATTAGAAAAGAGAATTGAGAAGTTCAGAGATTTCTCTCCCTGGACTAGAAAGCCCATCGAAAAACCAGAGAAATATTTCAAAATGATTTTTTTACAGTGTCAGATGGTTAATAAACCCAGAGCCCTGAGTTGTATAAACTATACAATTCAGTAGCATTTGTACTTTTAAGAGCAGCTGTAAGGAAAGCAAAACAAAACAGACAATAGAAATCTCATATACTCCAAATCCATCCCAAGGCATAGAAGAAAAAATCAATAAACACTTCCCAAATATTAATATTCTCCACTCCCACAAGATAAACAAGGATAGCTCCAGTGAGCTAAAGATGATAGCTACAAAATGTAATTGCTCTTAAAATTAATTTTAAGAAAAAACAAAAGCAGTAATTGATATGCCATGTGGGTGGGACTCATAGAACACAATCCACAGACAGCTCTATTTTGCCCACTCTCATACCCTCAACCCTCTTTTGGTTAAAGTGGCCACAGTGCACAGGGGTGTACATAGGACCAGTCTCACAATGCCAGCAGTTCCTTCCAGGTGCCTGGAAAGATCAGGCAGGCTCTTATAGCCCGCATTCATGCTCTCAGATCTCAAAGAACCTGGCAGTTTTTTCACTTCCCCCAAAGTCTGTTCATGATTAGTATGCTTTGATTCCCTCCCCAGCTTGGGTCTGGGAAGGTTTCTCATTCTCCATTTTGCACTTATTTTCTTAGTCTCCACTTTACCCTTAATCTATTCAGTCTAGGAGAGATGAGGTAGATGGGAGGGGAGAGAGTGAAGGGGATTAGGATATGTCCATCCAAAATATACTAGGTTGATGCCAAGTTATTTTAAGCCAAAGGCAATTGAGAATCAACAAATGTGAAAAGAGTTCACTGCCTTCCTCATATCTGTCTAAAGGCAGAGCACACAGTTTGTCTTGAGGAAGGTGCCTCTTATTCCATGAAGAAGATAATGCCATTGAAGATGAGACACTGGAACCAAGGTAACTTTGTATAAGCAGACTTTACCAGAGTACCTTCCATCCTGATGGTTTCCACCATGTATTCTCAACCATCAGCCTATAATTTACCTTCCTTTGAGGCCCGCATATCTTCCCTTATAATAAAAGGATATACAAACCCCAAAGTGTGCTTGAGTTTTCACCTTTATTCTTTGAACTGTCATCCACATAAATCTTGACAAAATTGTATGTTTTTTTTTCCTTTTAAATTGCTTTTTTGTTAGCTTAACTCATAGGACTCCAGCTATTGGATATGAGTGGGTAGAAGTTTGCTTTCCCCAAGGGTAAAAAGGTGAAAGAGTATCGTTGTATGGGTCTGTTCTTTCAACTCTGACAAGTATCTAGACCTGACCTCCACTTGGGCTTAGTGAACAATCAGAACTGATTTGTTTCCATGGGAGTTAGTGGCATCTTCTCTGGTGTCCATTCCATATCCAGACATGTGATTTTACTGTGTTCCTTGCAAAGCAAGGAGTACTTAAAACACACACACACACACACACACACACACACACACACAGAGAGAGAGAGAGAGAGAGAGAGAGAGAGAGAGAGAGAGAGAGAGAGAGAGAGAGAGAGAGAGATGCTTTGAATCTCTACCATCATTCCCAGGGAAATGCATGGTTCAGACCCAGGTTTCCTGACAGCTTCTCACCATCCAGACAGTGCTGTTAGCTACTATTTAAAGAAGGAATACTGCAGGTTGCTTCTCTTAGTTTTCCCTCTAGCTCATGCCTGGCATCCAAGAGACTTTAACCATACTCACCCCCTGACCTTTATGAGTGAACGGCTAGAGACCCTAAGGTGGATTTCTCAGTCGTGCTTATCCTGGTTTATAGCTGTAGCTTCAAGCTTTTAGACTCCCTTGTTTCAGTTTCTCCTGATGATCAGCAGATTCATCTCAATCTCTCCTGGGAAGCTGTGTGACAAAGGCAGCAGGGGAGGGGGGACGCTAATGACTTTTCCAGAAAAAGCACCTCAAGTCTCCTGCATTCCCATTGGAATTCTTAGCCACAACTCTCTTCCAAACCATATGAGGGGCAGGGGATGCTATTGCAAAAGTAGGCTCTCTGGCAGCAACAGGAGGGACAGAGCCAGGTGGATGCAATTATCAGGATGAGTGGCAAGGTCAGATTGGCAGCACAGAGGTTCTGACCCACTGAGGGCTGGGATATGCTTAATTCAACACAGGGTCTGTGCTATGGTCTGCAGAGAGGTGTTTCAGTCAGTCAGAAGGGTCCAATGAAAAGAAATCTCAGGAAGCTGTGGAAGGTTGTTCCAAAAGAGCCTTGATCATTTGATCAGTTTCCAGTCCTGACCTAGTTTTTGAAAAGCTAGAATCCATTGATGAAAGAGGAGCTAGGTCCCCAAGAGAAAGGACTCCGAGACACTGTGGAGACACAACAAAGGTGTTACTAAGGCTTTCCTCATGAGTCTCCTGAGCATTCACTCTGGTAGCTGCATGCTGGAGACAGGAGAAGCTCAAACTTTGGTTGGATAAAGGACTCAACTGGCCATTGGTATCTGGGGACCTGGTACTTAGATGGATACCTGGAGATTGAGAGTGGATGTGTATAGAGTTCAGAGACTAGAGTCCTGTTCAAAGTCCAGTTTGTAGCAGGTCCATTACTACAACAATAACTCCTGGAGGTCATTTTCCCTCACCTTTAATGTAAACTATGCTCGGGGTTGTCATGGTGATGAAGGCTAACAGGAAGCTCTGCATTGTAATTCCACTCCTTCCTCAATTCAAAGTAGAGTAAATCAAAGACAGTATTTCATTGCAGGACAATGAAGGTTATGGCTACCATCACAGCTACTTTTAAGTGTCTATGAGATTCTGGAGTGGTATTGTCAATATATTTTCTATAAACTTTCCAGTCTGTCCAGCCGGGAAACCTAATGTGCCCTGGAAGGGAAGAAAAAGACCTTCCTAAACCCATTGACACTCGATACTCACCTGTTTCAGGTGTGGTATTTACTAGATTAACATGATTGCAGGAATGTGACATGTGACCAGTGATTTGACAAATGCACTGAATTCCAATGGGATAAGAATCAAAGTTTATATTCATATGTACAACTTAGTAATTTACATTGATAATGTTTGCCAGAAAGGCTTGTCAACTCTTGTGCTCTCTGAGGAGACCTAGGCCAA